>NC_136790.1:54161809-54184309 GCF_951216825.1 Electrona antarctica
AGAACACAGACAACAGCCCTTATCACATCTCACAGACATACACACACACACACACACACACACACACACACACACACACACACACACACACACACACACACACACACACACACACACACACACACACACACACACACACACACACACACAAACAACAGTACAAATCTATTCATTTTTGTCACTCTGTAATTGTATCTTCACAATGGGAAAATCGGGAAAATCAACAAAGTGTGCGTGCGTGCGTGCGTGCACGCGCGTCTGTGTGCGTGTGTGTGTAATCAGACTCTCGGCTGTAATACAAGACGTGTGTGTGTTTACTAGTGAAGAGCACGACCAATAGCGTGTGTCGGTCTTGACACCTGCACTGTGTGTGTATAATGTAGGTTACCGAATGACTAAACAACTAAATATTTAACTCAAATAGAAATCACAACAACAACAACTAACTGAAACTGCATCGCTGGATCTCCATGTATTAACTTTCTGTGGGGTTTTTTGTTCTAATTAAACCCTAATTCGCGTTGCTTTCCCAGCTTGTGGATCTGCTAGTATACGTTTGACGCTTTTGAATTTTAATCCATGAAAAGTAACAGTTTTGAACATGACAGGAACGAATACTAATGCAAATCATATAGAAAGTCTGACAGTTATGCTACAGTATATGAGACTATATAGCGTCGCAGTCCCGCCCCCTTGAGAGACCCGGAAAAGAAATCCCCGTTCATTTTCCTCATAGACTTTTCAGAAAGTATTTATTTAAAGACGTTTACGCCGTGGACAAAGCCAACTCTTGTCGTGACAAATCATGACAATAAACCCAATGTTTTGGGCCAAATTAGAAAGTAGAAAAAAAACACATTTTTTGTTGTTTTTCTTCTTTGTAATTATTTGTTTGGTCCAAAATATTGTGTTTGTTGTCATGATTTGTCACGACTCGAGTTGGCTTCGTACGGCGCTTAAAAGGTCTTTAAATAAATACAATTTGAAATGTCTATGGGAAAAATGCATTGGGATTCATTTCCTGGGCCTGGCGTCGTCATGAAAGGGGGCAGGAGACACGGGTGTGGATGGTGTTATTACACCACATTTGGTTACCCATCAAATTCAGCAAACATACTTGTTATTTGACTTATTTATCTTTGAAGTGCTGCCCCAGTGTAGCGGTTAGAGCACATGCCTTTCATGCAGAAGGTTGTGGGTTCGAACCCTGCCTGGGGTCGACGTCAGCATGAAGGCCATGCGGTCGGAACGGGTTCCAAATCTAAACGGGTTCAGATCTGAGCCAATAGTCTCCTGAGGAGGAGGTGCGTCTGAAGCCTGACCTGGACGGACGGGGTGTCTGGACGTAAAAACTAGTACAGATACTAGGGACTTTAACCCATTTTGTCCTGAGGACGATTCTACAAATGCCTTCTAAATTCTGACAGTTTTCCGAAAACATGAAAATGTTCTAAAACATTTTCATGTCAAGGACCCCCAAAAATATATGAAATTGGCCGCCGACCCACATCTGAAAATATGTTGTTCCAGGGACCCCCCTCCACCCAGAAGCAAAGATTTGAGTTAAAAATGTTCACTCTGATTTGCACCACATTTTCACGATTTTTCAAAAATAGCAGACCTACAAGCTCGTAGCGTGGCACCGAGTGGCGCGCTGAGCTTGTAGATCTGCTATTTTTCAACAGCTAAAGCATAACTGAATGCTTAAAACAAAAGGGGTTCCCGTTCAGAATGGATTAAGCAACGACGGTTTTCAGGACGGCTCCGCTAGGCGGAAGTACGGCGGCTATGACGCCATCGCCGTAGCTGTCAAAATCGTTATAGCAAACAGCCGTCGGCGACGGCGACATTGTTTCCCATGGTGACGCGTCTATGCAGCGTATGTCAAACATAAACACTTTTTTTTTTAAACACCCCGTCGCGCGTCAGCTAACTTGCCAATATTGCTTAATTCTTACATGCACTGGACATGATCAGCAGTGGAAAGAGGAAGGTGCTGGAGCAATCTGTGTTATTCTAAAACCGTTTTAATAAACTTGGTTAATGTGACATTAGTGTTATTTCTTCATTCAGAGCACATGCCAACACATTACACAGCATAAGAGAGGTGATGGAGCAATCGGTGTAAAATGTATGACGGCTATAATTTCAATAAACCTGGTTATGACATGGCGTTGTAGACACTATGGGCAGTATTATGCGTGTCTTAAGTACCAGGTCTTATGACTTAACTTAAGACCTGGAGGCGTGGTCAATGCTGTTTGGCCACTCAGAATAGCCAAATGGCATTGATCACGCCTCCAGGTCTTAAATTAAGTAATAAGACCTGGTACTTAAGACACGCATAATACTGCCCTATGTGTAAGTGTAGGTTCTCCCGTAGTAGAAAGGGCTGCGACGGAGAGCAGGTTTATGTATCGAGCACTGATCCATTTCCGGTTGCCGTAGCCGACTGCCGTAGCCGTCATTGCTTAAAGTCCCTAGTATCACTAAGTAGGCTACAGTACTAGTACTCAACGCAAGTAAAAGTACTCGGTATGTGTTCATCTCTGACAGGGAGGTGGGGGGGGGGGGGATACAATCGCTCCTGTGTTTCTGCTGTGTGCCCTTGAGCCACGTTTCCTGCTGACCTGGATGTCCAGTGTCAACACTCCTCTACTCGTGTGCGTGCGTGCGTGCGTGCGTGCGTGAGTGCGTGCGTGCGTGCGTGCGTGCGTGCGTGCGTGCGTGCGTGCGTGCGTGTGAATGCAGGTCAAGGTGTACAAGTTTACAACGCTACAGTGTGGGGTCTCAGTGTGTTAATCATTGTTGTGATAAGAATCTTCATACCAAAGTACAAGACATTACACACGCACGCACGCACACACACACACACACACACACACACACACACACACACACGCACGCACGCACGCACACACACACGCACACGCGCACACACACACGCACACGCACACGTCATTGCAGAACATAGGAAGCAGGAAGCTGTCGGACCAACCCGTCACAACCATTGCATCATTATTTTAGTTACTTTATTTTATAGGCGCCATAATCGTTCCCTGTCATATATCGTCGCTGTCGGGCAGATCTATTATCTCAACGTATGTTTTATTTTTGTTTAGTAAATGAACGTCCTGACTCTTGATCGCACTATACAGCAGTAGGGGCGCCCACACTTTTTTTGACTTGAAAGCTACTTTCAAAATGCCCAGCTTGGATCCAAACAGCCATAATGCTGGGCAGGAGGCTGCTAGTCCAATTATGGAAATCAGCCCACGTACCATCAATTACAGAATGGCATAACTTACTAAACAGTACAGCGTCATATGAAAGAGTATCATTCTCTATGAAAAATAGGATAGATCAGTTCCACCAGAAGTGGGACAGATTCCTTCTGTATGATAGCACTACGTAATGACAGACTACTGGCTGCTCCCCCCCCCCCCCCTACAGTAGATCTTCGCCTGCTCACATATAATGTCTCTATCGAGAAGAACACCGCCTCCCTCCCCTTCCTTCCCTCCTAGTTGTGTCTTTTTTTCTTTTTTTTTTGTAGTTAGTTTGTCTTCGTTTGCTTGTTCTGTATTGTTGTTACTGGTATTGTGGGTGTTGTGTTTGTGTCTGAAAAAGAAAATCCAATAAAATACTAATCACAAAAAAAAAAAAAGCCCAGCTAAACGAGATCTACGCACCAAAACAATTGTTATCCCATTGATGAAAATAGTTTTTTTTTCAAAGTACCTTTGGAATACGGACGCTGATGTTACATAATAGAAGGGTGATAATGGAATTGGTTGTGGGTTTGAGTTGACAGAGTGGAAGATGCCTTTTTTATATTTAAATTATATGTTTTTAGGGGCATGCCATGTGATCTACCTGCACAGCCTTTGTGATCTACTGGTAGATCACGATCTACCTTTTATAGGCATGCACCCCTGGCCTACAGTGTCACACAAAGTAGCAGATCTACAAGCTCGAAGCAAAGCGACTGTCAGACAATGTACACTACAGTATGCAATTTCATCTAGGTATTAAAAAAATTGCGCAAATAGCTGATCTACAAGCTTGCGATACGCCATGTCATTTATTTGTGTTATTTATGTTTTTTTTTTTTTTTATTTATTCATAATTATGTTGAAATGTCCAATGCCAAAAACCAACCCTTTAAAACCTAGTCAAGAATAGCAGATCTACAAGCTCACAGCGCAACATGCTGTGCTGTGTTCGAAGGATGCATATTGAATATGTCAACACAGATCTGCTCTGCCCTGCATGGCACATTTGTAGAATCTGGCTCTGGTCTTGGGTAAATCACAATAATCACAATTATTTGACAATAATAGTAGCCTAGTCATAATAGTAAGAGAAATCTATGAAAATCTGGGAACTAAATCGTTACCAAGAAATGTCTTCACCAATGTGTTTCTAAAGGTGTCTAATAACATGTACTAAAAGTTTGAAATTCAACTCCTGTGGGAAATTGGAAGTTTATTAGCATAATATGTGACCATACCCATAACATCCTATATAAGGCAAAAAAGTTCAAATTTCATCATTCTTTAAGTAACATGTGACATATGAAACTAGGGTGTTTGCATGATTCTGAATCCATTCCAAGCATTAGTTTTGCACAAAAACACTCCTTGGGAGGAAAACGGCCACACAAACGTGATGAGGTCAGCATATTTGGTCAAGTGGATATGGTCTAATTTAGCCCAAGGAGTGTTTTTTGTGCAAAACTAATGCTTGGAATGGATTCAGAATCATGAAATCACCCTAGTTTCATATGTCACATGCTACTTAAAGAATGATGAAATTTGGACTTTTTTGCCTTATATAGGATGTTATGGGTATGGTCACATATTATGCTAATAAACTCAATTTCCCACAGGAGTTGAATTTCAAACTTTTAGTACATGTTATTAGACACCTTTAGAAACACATTGGTGAAGAAATTTCTTGGTAACGATTTAGTTCCCAGATAGGTCAAATACCTGATAAAATGCCCTTACTATAAACTAACATGTCATGATGGTTGAAGCAGGGTCTGTCTGTCTGTCTGTCTGTCTGTCTGTCTGTCTGTCTGTCTGTCTGTCTGTCTGTCTGTCTGTGTCTCAGAGAGGCAGCTAGAACTATTTGGGCTTTGCCAAGGTTGCGTGTCTCCCTTTGCTCCTGTGTGTGTGTGTGTGTGTGTGTGTGTGTGTGTGTGTGTGTGTGTGTGTGTGTGTGTGTGTGTGTGTGTGTGTGTGTGTGTGTGTGTGTGTGTGTGTGTGTGTGTGTGTGTGTGTGTGTGTGTCTTCCCCTTGGTTGCTGTGTCTGTATCCCCCTTTTTTAAACTAGCTCCTCGCCACTCGCCCTATACACAGTTCCAGTCGGTTTGAGCATAGATATATAAATATTATAGATTGCACCGGAATTCCCCTCCCATCGTGGACCATTATTTTATATGCTCAAAACGAGTGCAAGTGTATATGGCGAGGGGCGAGGAGCTAGTTTCAAAAAGGGCCTCTCTCTCTCTCTCTCTTTACGACTCAGAGGAATGCGGAGGGTGGGCGTGCGATTTGCTGTAATGATCATAAAACTCACACAACAGATTGTGTATTATTGCCTCCGTCCACCCAACTGCCACACTGACTGCAGCAAACTGTCCCAAACTGCTGCAAACTGTCCCAAAATGCAGCAAACTGTCCCAAACTGCAGCAAACTGTCCCACAGTGCAGCAAACTGTCCCACAGTGCAGCAAACTGTCACAAACTGCAGCAAACTGTCACAAACGGCAGCAAACTGTCCCACAGTGCAGCAAACTGTCCCACAGTGCAGCAAACTGTCACAAACTGCAGCAAACTGTCCCATAGTGCAGCAAACTGTCACACAGTGCAGCAAACTGTCCCTCAGTGCAGCAAACTGTCACAAACTGCAGCAAACTGTCACAAACTGCAGCAAACTGTCCCACAGTGCAGCAAACTGTCACTGGCTCTCTGCCTGTCTGTCTTTGAGTAAAACATTTAAACTCACTTGAGCAAATGCAAATATCATTCAAATCAGAGTCAAACCACCGATACAAATACAAGCTCCAGCAATACAGCATCCTAGTGAAGAACCTACACAATGCCATAGAACAAACATTTAACATAATGCCAAAGAGAGACAGTAACTCACATTTCTTAAATTGTTTAAAAAAAATGTTTAGTCTAGAGCAGCTGTGGGAGTATACAGCAACTGCATGTCTCTCAGTGCACTGACATTCTTTTTATTTTAATATTTTTTTCCCTACAATTTTGCAACCCATTTTTTCACCCAGTGTCAATTATCTAATGTAATCCTGGGCGCTACACTTCCTCTGCCAACCTGGGGGGGGCAGCGGACTGACCTCATGCTTCCTTCTATGCATGAGGAGTCCAAGCTGCTTCTTTTCACCTGACAAGGGGGGAATTTCCATGGCCGGACGTAGCGCGTGGAAGGAACACGTTATTCCAACCAGTTCCTTTCCCCTCCATCAGGTGCCCCGGCTGGCCAGGGGGAGGTAGTTTTAGAGACCAGGATTACTGCATGTTTTTGTGAGGGTACCTACCCTAGGGGACACGGGGAGAACATGTGAGGGTACCTACCCTAGAGGACACGGGGAGAACATGTGAGGGTACCTACCCTAGGAGACACGGGGAGAACATGTGAGGGTACCTACCCTAGGGGACACGGGGAGAACATGTGAGGGAACCTACCCTAGGGGACACGGGGAGAACATGTGAGGGTACCTACCCTAGAGGACACGGGGAGAACATGTGAGGGTACCTACCCTAGGGGACACGGGGAGAACATGTGAGGGTACCTACCCTAGGGGACACGGGGAGAACATGTGAGGGTACCTACCCTAGGGGACACAGGGAGAACATGTGAGGGTACCTACCCTAGGGGACACGGGGAGAACATGTGAGGGTACCTACCCTAGGGGACACAGGGAGAACATGTGAGGGTACCTACCCTAGGAGACACGGGGAGAATATGTGAGGGTACCTACCCTAGGGGACACGGGGAGAACATGTGAGGGTACCTACCCTAGGGGACACGGGGAGAATATGTGAGGGTACCTACCCTAGGGTACACGGGGATAACATGTGAGGGTACCTATACCCTAGGAGACACGGGGAGAACATGTGAGGGTACCTACCCTAGGAGACACGGGGAGAACATGTGAGGGTACCTACCCTAGGAGACACGGGGAGAACATGTGAGGGTACCTACCCTAGAGGACACGGGGAGAACATGTGAGGGTACCTACCCTAGAGGACACAGGGAGAACATGTGAGGGAACCTACCCTAGGGGACACGGGGAGAACATGTGAGGGTACCTACCCTAGGAGACACGGGGAGAACATGATGTGAGGGTACCTACCCTAGGGGACACGGGGAGAACATGTGAGGGTACCTACACTCCAGTAAAGTGAAAACACCTCCAAATTGTACTTATAGGTATAGGCCTACCTCCTTACTTAAGTAAATGAGTAGTAATGCACGTCTGCATTACGATCCACCACTGCAGTGCAAAGTGTCCTCAAATAACCTCCTACCCGTCAAACTACCTCTCACTTTGGAGAAGCAGTTTGACAGGTATGACCTGGAATGCCCTGACACCATCCATTGACCCATTCAGGACGGGAACCCCTTTTGGTGTTTGAAGCATTATGTTATGCTTTAGCTGTTGAAAAGATAGCAGATCTACAAGCTCATAGCACGGCACTCGGTGCAGCGCTATGAGCTTGTAGAGCTGCTATTTTTTATATATATATTTTTGCCATTTTTGTATCCTTAAATTGTCATCTGGGGGGACCCCCAAAATCAAACAAGGGACGTGAACAAGGGACCACCCACCCTGACTAAGAATCAACCAGGTTGACCACCATTGTGTTGGGTTAAGGTTAGTCTATATCTAAGACAAATCCATGGAGCCCTGCCCTGTAGGCCAGGTGTAGGCAATCAATGCTGAGGTGTCAAGCTGCGCTTAATGTGACACCTCAGCTATGGCTGTGCCCAGGCCACCCCTCCGTGGATGCGTCTGTGTGCATCCCACTGTTTCTCAACCAATGGTCCACGAGACAACTGAATAATTAGGGATGCAGGTGGTCCATCGTCCATGGGAATATGTTTAACATTTTAGTACATACATAAAATACCTTTGTTAAATGTATTAAAATAGGTTTGAAGGGATATTCACTTTAAAAAAAAACCTTTGGTAATTTTATCGTCTGCTAGATTACCTTTCGATGACTCTATCATGGTTAAAATGGAGTTAAGTTACAATGGGTTTGCATTGGAAGCTAAAATTAATATCAAATTATCTAAATACTGAATCAAGCATGTTCATCAATAATATAATATCAAGCAATATAAAAAGTGGTACCCGAACTAATACACTTGGGCTCAAGCTTTACTCCCACCCACCAATTTATTTGACAGCTGCCTACCCATATAGGAAATCCTCTCTACAAAGCAACTTATAAAACTGTCTGGGGTGTTCACATAAGCCTGAGTAGATGATAAAACGAAAAGATTTTTTGAATATGAAATATCCCTTTAAATAATATTTCATTAAAATTGTGTAAGAACATATTTGAATGAATAGGTGTGATGTGGGAGAAACAAGGGCTCGATATAATCCGTTGCACGGTACTATGTCTAACAAATAGAGAGTATGTGCATGCTTAAAGTGAATGGCACATCGAGTGGCAAATCGACTGGCAAAAGAACAGGCAAAGTGAGTTTAACATTGTTTAATGTTGTTTAATGCAATCAGATAAGACTTTTCTGTGTGGATGTATGGGCTGTCAAGGCCAGAAAGTAGTTTTTTGCCACTCAGTAGGCGTACCTGCATAACTTCCTGGTTTGATGATGATGTCACGCGCATACCCTCTATTATATAAAGACGAGGCATTTTGTCCAGAGCTCAAAAATAGGTTGAGAGCCACTGATCTATTGATCTATTCCTATCCCACAGCTACTCATTCCATTCTCTTACTTTATCAAACCTTCCATTAAACTCATGTTAGCTGATATATTGATTTGTCTCTTGTGTACTGTATGAGTGAGCAGACACGTGATTACCAGTGTTGTTTTTGTCGACTAAAAATAAGATGAAAAATGTTCGTCGACTACCCTTTTTTCACTGACGGAAACTAAATGGAAACTAGATGAAAACTAAGACTATTGACAATTTCGTCAATAGCTAAAAACTAGACTAAAATGTTAGGAAGGGACTAGTGGACAAGAGATCCAGTATAAGTCATTCTACACTTGGTGAGCAAGTGTCATTACGGCGGCACACCGGCATCAAGGCATAAATGTAGTGTACATTTTAGTCGACTAAATCAACTGTAGATTTAGTCGACTAAAATCTTATGGCATTTAGTCGACTAAAACTAGACTATAACACTAAATCATTCCAGGTGACTAAAATGTGACTGAAAGTAAATGAAAACTAACTATTCAATAGGAGGACTAAAACTAAAATCAAAATTTGCTGCCAAAAACAACACTGGTGATTACCATATATGGGCAATTGGGCTCATTTCCCAATATACTGATGATGACTTCACCAGGCAGGCAAAATCTAAATCCCTTTTCTGTGGAATTCCTTGACTTCCGACTTCCCAGTAACTGAGTGACAACACGGAAGGTCCAGGTACTGTAACAGTAGAGAGATGAGGTATATGGTGTCATTAACTGTATACGTTCAGTTACTGATTACCTCCTTCTGTCGTTAAGACAGAAGTCTTAACGAGGTCTGTCTGACGCATACCAGCTGCATGAGTACCAATAACACCTAAACCCATTCTGGACGGGAAGGGGTTCCCGTTGGTGTTTTAAGCATTATGTTATGCTTTGGCTATTGCAGATCTACAAGCTCATAGCGCGGCACTCGGTGCCGCGCTATGAGCTTGTAGATGTGCTATTTTGTTTGAAAAATCGTGAAAATGTGCCTCAAATCTTTGAATATATATTCTTTCAGAGTGAACCTTTTTAACTCAAATCTTTGCTTCTGGGCGGGTTCCCTGGAACAACATATGTTCAGATGGGTGTCGGCGGCCAATTACCTATAATTGTTGGGGTCCTTGACATGAAATATTGAGCACCACTGATATAGAAACGTACTGTAGGTATTTCAGAAAACTGTCGTGATTTATAAGACATTTAAAAAAAAAATTGTGGTTGACCTTAAAAACTGTCTCAGCCCTGCATGGTTTGGGCTTTAAAGATGGTCTCTCGGCTTCACTACAACTGCTTCATTCATCGCTCACAGACACTGCTGCGCGCAAGCTTGGCGTCACCCGTTGTTTGCTCGGTATCGACATACGCTGCTTCATCTGGTAATTAGTGCGTCAGCTTGCCTTGTACCAGAGAATCATCAACCAGCTTTCAAGCTTTGCTGTTATTCACTATACGTACGTGCCAAGCTGAACACCCTATATGGCTAAGACTATAGAGCGTCGCAGCCCAGACCCCTCGAGAGACCCGGAAAAGAAATCCCTGCCCGTTCATTTTCCTCATAGACTTTTCAGAAAGTATTTATTTAAAGACGTTTACGCCGTGGACAAACGCGAACTCTTGTCATGACAAATCATAAACACAATGAACAAAGAATTAGGAAGTAGAAAAAAAACGGCAGGTTACAACACTTTTCTTCTTTGTAATTATTTGTTTGGTCCAAAATATTGTGTTTGTTGTCATGATTTGTCACGACTCGAGTTGGCTTCGTACGACGCTTAAAAGGTCTTTAAATAAATACTTTTTGAAATGTCTATGAGGGAAAAATGCATTGGGATTCATTTCCTGGGCCTGGCGTCGTCATGAAAGGGGGCGGGACTGGGCCTGGCGTCGTCATGAAAGGGGGCGGGACTGCGACGCTCTATAGAGAGTATGCGCATGCTTAAAGCGAATGGCACATCGAGTGGCAAATCGAGTGGCAAAGCAACAGGCAAAGCGAGTTTAACATTGTTTAATGTTGTTTAATGCAATCAGATAAGACTTTTCTGTGTGGATGTATGGGCTGTCAAGGCCAGAAAGTAGTTTTTTGCCACTCAGTAGGCGTTCCTGCATAACTTCCTGGTTTGATGATGATGTCACACGCATACCCTCTATAGGCTAATATGCTAAAAATGCTGCTGCTTTTCACGTAATTTTGACGAGACAGAACATTGAACTGATTAACGGTTTCATGACGTTTCATGACGTTTCACATGATGTTTCATTAATTGTCATTTATTTTTATTTTTCGTTTTCCTTTTACACCCAAAACAACGTGCAGCAACTTTGAACAGCGGATCATCAGTGGATTTTCTGTTGGTCTGTCTGGGATTTTCTCTGTGAAAGCCTTTTGAGATGCAATGAAAACAGGCAAACAGGCCTCACACATGCAGTGACATCTGGCTGGGCAAATGGCTGTGTCTTATATGGGATTCGTGGACTCTTACCTCACAGTCCACAGGAAAATCAGAGCACTTGTTTGGGCCAGAAAACACCAGACCACAGAAAATCTACTGAATTTTCAAAGTTCAAGTTTTTCGGGTTCAATTGAGCTCAGAAAACCTAAAAGAGTAAAAAACACAAAAAACATGCAGTAATCCTGGTCTCTAAACTGCCTCCCCCTGGCCAGCCGGGGCGCCTGATAGAGGGGAAAGGAACTGGTTGGAATAACGTGTTCCTTCCACGCGCTACGTCCAACCAGGGAAACTCCCCCCTGTCAGGTGTAAAGGAGCAACTTGGACACTCAGGCAGGAAGGAAGCATGAGTTCAAGTCCGTTGCTCTCCCCATGTCCCCCATATATGGGGACTAGGTTGGCGGAGGGTGTGTAGAGCCAAGGATCACATTAGATAATTGACACAGGGGTGAAAAATGGGTTACAAAATCGAGGGATAAAAATTATAAGAAAACCTAAAAGAAAAATGACGAAAACCTTTTTTTTAATGCCACGATGCCTTTAAGAAACTCTCGAAGGAACGGAGGTTGTGACCTTAAAGCAGAGAACGCGCCATCAATCGTAAACGGCTCAAGAGGTAGAGCAGGTCGTCCAATGATCCATGGGTCGGCGGTTCGAATCCCGGCTCCTCCTGTCTACATGTCGAAGTGTCCTTGGGCAAGACACTGAACCCCAAATTGCTCCCGATGTGCTGGTTGGTACCTTGCATGGCTTCCGCCGCAATTGGTGTATGAATGTGTGTGTGAATGGGTGAATGTAATGCACAATCTATGTAAAGCGCCTTGGATAAAGGCGCTATATAAATGCACCATTTACCATTTACCATTTACCATGTTCAGCCATCCCTATATAACACATACCAGCAGCTGTAGTGCATGAACATGTGTGTTCAAGTGGAACCCTTCACGGGTCCATTTGGTTTTTAGCTTTTACTTATTAAAGTAGCGTTAAAATCTCTGTAACGTTACATTCCCCGGAAAAAAAATAGACACCTTGGGGTCCCACCGTCCCCTCCCCGGACCCCACCCTGAGAACCATGATGCAGTACACACTACTACACAGTATGCAATCCACAGTGGAATGTACTGCGTGATGTAAACCATGCAGTGTCATTCCATTCATTTCTGTGACATAAGATACTATCTGAGAATCTATAAATACTGTCTGTCTGTCTGTCTGTCTGTCTGTCTGTCTGTCTGTCTGTCTGTCTGTCTGTCTGTCTTGTTCAGTAGTTGTCAAATAGCTCTATATTGTTGCTGTAGAGCAAAGTTGCCCAAAAGGTAGATCGCGATCTACCAGTAGGATCACATGACATGCCCATAAAGAATATTTAATTTAAATATAAAAACAATTTTTGGCATCTGCCACTTGAATTAAGTTGACTTTATTGATTGACTGACATAAAAAAGTGCCTGTCAGCTCAAACCCATAATGCAATACTTTGTTTTCAAGAGTGTTGCTGCGCACAAATGTCGTTAGATTACAAATGAAATACAAAAAAACTCTACATATTCCATTTCTCCCCTTTCCCATTCCAAGTGCATTTGTCTTAAATGTAATGCCAGCGCAGCGCTAATCCAAAGCCATTTTCAGCAATGGTATTATAATGTTTTCAGTGAGTAGATCTTGTTGAGCTGGTCATTTTGAAAGTAGCTCTCATGTGAAAAAATAGTGGGCACCCCTGCTGTAGAGTGTGTGTTCAGTAACAGTCGGGATACCAATTTCCTCCAATGAGGAGAGATTGGACCTCACCTCACAAACATACCCACTTCAATGTTATTAATGTCTATAGTTCCGCACACACACACACACACACACACACACACACACACACACACACACACACACACACACACACACACACACACACACACACACACACACACACACACACACACACACACACACACACACACACAAAACGTTGTTTCATCACTTCTAATTTCACTGTTTATCCTGAATGTCAGCCTGAGGCTGTGTGTGAGACTGTGTGTGTGTGTGTGTGTGTGTGTGTGTGTGTGTGCGTGCGTGCGTGCGTGCGTGCGTGCGTGCGTGCGTGCGTGCGTGTTGACCTGCTCAGACAGGTTCGACAACATACTGCTCTCATTCTAAACACACTGAGCAATCGCACAATGACGCACAAGCACACACACAAAGACACACAATGACGCACTGAGACACACTTCATGCAGAAAGACATACAACGGTGGAATAATACTGAGATTTTCTTTATACTTTGTTAAAAGTAGCAACAAAAGAAAAACTGTCAAATTTTTTACTTGATTTGTTGGAAAATAACACAACACACTCTACAAGCTCACAACGCATTGCAATGTGACACACTGTTCGGCTTGCAGATCGGCTGTTTTCAAATTAAAAATAAGACTTAATTGGTCAATGTATGTTTTGTAACAATAATCTATATATGAAGTAGTAACTAAAGTGGTTTTCAGTGCTTGCTAGACCCAAGCCCCAGTATATACATCAAAAAGTAGGAACTAGGCACCTTGGCTGGTAATCCAGTCTGGCAGTGTGCCGCAGGTCCGACTACCGATCCCGACAGCCTTTACTGCATGTCTTCCCCCCATCTCTCTCCCCATTTCCTGTCAGCCTACTGTCTGTCCCTCTATAAAAAATATAAAATAAAGGCGAAAAAAAAAACAGTTCTAACAAATGGAGGACAAAGTACTCACATTTCCACTATTTGTATTGGCGAATAAACCAACACAAACGAACGCTTATAGGCGTTCGTCAGAGCATTCCCATAATAGCAGTGGTTCTCAACCAGTGAACCACCGGTGGGCCTTGAGGGGGTTCCAGGTGGTCCCCATGCAGCTAAACGATGGAGAGTTGGTAACCAAATGGACCCTCATAGATCTTTAACTCTTGAGAGCGTGAATATGAACTGAATGAATTTTACGCTCTCAAGAGTTACGTCATTGTTAAACATCTGCATTACTTAATTTACACGAAGTATGTCTACACACAATGCAACGTCTGCCTTGTTATCTCTCCTAATGGTATACCGACATCAATACAGCATGGATGGCAACAATTGGGGACAAAATTGTGTCCAACGACAACAAAATATTCTTTAGTTTGGGGTCTGAGAGACTTTATTATACCACATGTCGTTTCGAGGAAGCAATCTGATTGGTTGAAACAGCCTTCTAGCCGTGGGTTAAACCAGCACCATTCACCACCTAATCAAAACAAAGAATTCAGCTGCTCTGTTCTCCCAGAGCGCTAGCAAACTCGGTGGCTAGGCTAGCTAGTTTCTTGGGACATTTGTGGTCGTAGTGACTACATCTGTCATTAAAAAAATATATTCTTTCAGCGATTTTCTTAGTTTTAAGGGTAACTGTTGTATAATTGCAATATTACACGAGAGGGTGTGGGTTAACGTGATTATTGCCACTTCAGTGATGCTTGCGGAACTCGACTTCGTCTCGTTCCTCACCGCATCCCTGTCGTGGCAATAATCACGTTAACCCACACCCTCTCGTGTAATATTGCTTAAATATCATCAAATGGTGGTTCTGTGGCTCAAATACCCATTACATTATGGTTGAAAACCACTGACATACAGTAGTAAGTATAGTAAGTTCAACTCATTGTATACAAAGGCCTCAGGGGCGACGGTGGCTCAGGGGTAGAGTGACCGGATGGAAACCGAAATGTTGCCAGTTCGAACCCTGTGGGCTCCCCCAGAGTTAGTGTCGAAGTGTCCTTGAGCAAGACACTGAACCCCTAATTGCTCCCGATGTGCAGGTTGGTGCCTTGCATGGTTTCCCCCGGCATCAGTGTGTGAATGTGTGTGTGAATGGGTGAATGTAATGCACAATCTATGTAAAGGTGTGTGAATGTGTGTGTGAATGGGTGAATGTAATGCACAATCTATGTAAAGGTGTGTGAATGTGTGTGTGAATGGGTGAATGTAATGCACAATCTCTGTAAAGCTCCTTGGATTAAGGCACTATATAAATGCACCATTTACCATTTACCTCAGAGTTCACCTACAGCTGAAATCTCGTGTCAATCATCAAAGGTCCAATCACTTGTAGCCTATGTGACAACAAACACTGAATTTGAATAATCAGTTGGTAGTAGGTACACATCCACACAGTGTATAGTGGAGTAACAGAGAGACAGCAGTGGTTCTTCAGTAGCCCCAGGGGTGTTGATTTCGTCGACTAAAACTAAGACGAAAAATGTCATGATGACTAAAACTATGACTAAATATACTGACAATTTCTTCAACAAATAAAAACTAGACTAAAATGTTAGGAAGGGACTAGTGGACAAGGGATCCAGTATAAGTCATTTTACACTTGGTTGCATGCTGAAAATAGCAGATCTACAAGCTCACAACGTGTCGCGTTGCAGCGTATTGTGAGCTTGTAGTGTAAATAGTGTAAATAGCCGACCTACAACAACGCCCACCAAAACACATTTGAGTCGACTAAATCAACTGTAGATTTAGTCGACTAAAATCTTATGATATTTAGTCGACTAAAACTGACTAACACTAAAACATTCCAGTTGACTGAAATGTGACTGAAACTAAATGAAAACCGCATTGAAGAGACTATGACTAAAACTAAAATCTAAATTTGCTGCCAAAAACAACACTGAGCCGCCCGGGGTTATCAGCAGATTATCAGCTTCAACATTGTGTTCTCACTAAAGAGTAAAGCTGCCTGAGAGCTTGTAGATCTGCTATTTTCAGCAAACAGGTTTGGCTGTAGAGGGGGGGAAAGTACCGAGTGAAAAGGTCACGTTTACAAAAGTATTGTAGGGTTTAAGTGGTCGAATGTCATGAAAACACACATTTAGGGTGAATCCAGTATGGTCCCTGCTTCGTCTCTCTCACAGCTAAGGGGTCTTTGGCCTGAAGCAAACATTGAAGACGGCCTGTTCTAGGAAAACAGTCTGTAGGCCTACATATATTTTTAACCAGTAAAAACCACATTGAGACTAAAAGTCTCTTTTACACAGTGTGATCTGGACAAGAGAAGAGGAGACATCAGTAACACAGCTCTGCCAGTAACAATAAATATACAAGACACTAACAGGACAGACATACAACGTTCATAAATACAGTATAAAGAAGAAGCTTAAAGGGAGAACAGGAACGTCTAATAACACAACCAATAAGGGCTAGTATAAAAAAAACTAAGCAACAAAATGTTACTAATAAACTAAAAAGCAAGATAACCAGCATTTGCTATACGTCAAAGCAGGAGCAGTGTCTGGGAAGTGTGCTCATGGCAATCCTTTTAAAACTACGCGTTTGAACCTTCATCAGCATTCCCATAATAGCAGTGGTTCTCAACCAGTGGTCCTTGAGGGGGTTCCAGGTGGTCCCCATGCTAAATGACGGAGAGTTGCTAACCAAAGGGACCCTTTAACTCTTGAGAGCGTAAAACATCAACACGTTGTGAGCTTGTAGACCGGCCAACTATTTTAAAAGGTTTTTCAAAATAGTAAAAAAAAAAAAAAAAAAAAAGCAAATAGTTTAGGGATAAGGGGTAGGAGGTGGCGCAAGATACCTCCTATACCCCCAAGTCCCGCACAGAATAGGACTGGGGTTTAAGTGGTTAAACGGCAAGTATAAAAGCAATTTTCAATCTGTCCTATAATGGAAACAAATATTCTTACAGTTTTCCTCATGACATACTGGCCGGGGGCAAAATGTACATACATGTGTCATGCTGACTGTGCTGACAGACTGCTGATTTCATTTGCATTATAGCTGGTTTTATGTTTCCTTTTGATGTTGATTTTGTGTGCAGGGCATGCTTTTCTTTATTATTTCATTTTGAGTTGCAGTGTTTTGGAGTGTCAGAGTTTGGAAGCACTCGTTATCAGTAAAGCAACCTCCTGCTGCCTCCTGCATCATGTGCAAATTCTAAACAGGTGGTACGCATGCGGCTGTTGAGTGATAGTCAACGAGCACTTCCAAACTCCAGCACTTAGAAAAATATCATCTGCAAGGAATTTCTTGACAGTGAGTATAGCTCATAACAACATGTCTATAGTGGATTTTTTTATGAAACAAACACATTGCAGATAGAAAGATGATAATTCAAGCTTTCCGTACAGCTGCAATGTTGAGTTTGACGTTGTGTAATACAATTAAATTGGATGAATATGGCTGTCTATGGGAAGTTGCACCTTGCTGGCAAGATGGCCGCCGTGTGCATACTGCATATCATCAATAGTAGCAGTGGCAGCAGAGCCAGCATTGATGACTCTAATATTAGCCTTCTGGGTGGGAACCCCTTTTGGGTGAGCATTATGTTATGCTTTAGCTATTGAAAAATAGCAGATCTACAAGCTCACAAGCTTGTAGGTCTGCTATTTACGACTGACATAGAAACAGCTTTTTCAGAAAACTGTCAGGATGTAGAAGACATTATTAGAATCTGATCTCAGGTCAAAATAGGTTAGAGAAGTAAATTGAACAGCAGGTGCAGGGCATGAACTAATGACTTCATCGCAGGCTGCCATTGGCTGCTCTCTGGCCAGGCCACTGTTGGAAAAACTGAACCAGTTTTGACCTAGACACGGTCGGTGACAAACACAGGACTCCTGCGAGGACCTGGACTGAGAAGGAACCAAATGGACCCCCACTAGTGGAGAGGGAAGTAAAAACCCCTCGTGCATAAACCACTTTAATCTGCCATCTTGGATTTTAATGCACACACCGTACGTTAATCTCCCTTTTTGGATATTACAGTATTGGAACTTGCACCTAAATGACTCTTGAATTCTGCATCCTACAGTGTTCTGCATCGCCCCCCCCCCCCCCCCCCCCCCCTCTTATTGAACATTGAATTGAGCCGTTTTACAACGTTGGTGAGCACACAGACCCCCACAATATACAAACTGTTTTTAGATCATTTTGAAATTTGCCTTAGCTTTTTATTTGAAAACCTACTGTATGTAATTCACATCTATACCTTTTATTTTTATTTTCCTGATGTTCTGATGTATTGTGATGTTTTTCTTCTATATGATATTGTATTGTTGTATTGTATTGTGTTACTCGACGACACTGACAATGAGTTTGATTACTCAGTGTAATTTCGAGAATACATAAAACTTGAATGAATATTCCTGCTGCTCTGAACCTCCCCCCCTCCCCTCCCCCTCATCGAATATTGAATTGACTTCTTGAATATTCCACCACTAGCTCTGCTTTTATTATTCTGTAGTGGAATAAAATAACATTAACTTTGGACTTTGCCTCATTGTGTGGTTTTGTGTGGCGGTGTACTACGTGGTCACATCTTAGAACTGTAGCCTATTTGATGTATTGTTCACACTACACTGTGTAACACAGTATAGTACAGTACAGTATGTATATGAACCGTTATGCTTTTGCAGCAGCAGCCCCCAGGCTCTGCAGGAAGAGGCTGCCCTTCTATATTTGATCTGCCCAGCAGTCCCCAGGCTCTGCAGGAAGAGCCTGCCCTTCTATATTAGATCTGCCCAGAGTCTATAAATGCAAAATGTCTTTAAGCCTCAGATTTAAGACTTTTCTCTGGCTTTTTATGCCATCTGAGTCCATCTGATATTTGTTTTACTTTAGCTTTCTTTTGTTTTTATCGTTCGTGCTTCCTGTGATCATGTTGACATTTCTCATATTGTGTTTCTTGCTTGTTCTGTTTTGCCTCTCATCTGTACATCAGCACTTTGGTCAATCTTGGATGTTTTAAACGTGCTCTCTAAATACAGTTTTGGGGACCTCCAGGGGTCCTTTGGGGAGTTTCATGGGGTCCCCAGCTAAATGATAGGTACCGTCAATGTGAGTGTACAAATGGAACCAAATGGACCCTAATGGTTCCATTTGTACACTCTCAAAGTTAAATCAACATTGATTTTACAATATAAATTGGGGTCCCAGACATAGAAATGTCATTAAATGGGGGGCCCGTAGACTAACGCATGTCAAACTGGGGGTAAATCAATGCTAGTCGTCAAAATCATCTTGTGTGGGGGTCCGCATGCTAATAAATGTGGATTTTATATACTGATTTGGAAGAGTTATCGTACCAAAATATCGTACCAATTCATGAACATATCAGTGTTGGCCCCTGCGCTATAGTGGCCCTTTCCATTGTCAGAGTTGCCCACCCCCAGCGGCGGCGGTGGCTCAGGGGTAGAGTGGCTGGATGGTAACCGCAAGGTTGCCAGTTCGAACCCTGTGGGCTCCCCCAGAGTTACCTGTAGTGTCGAAGTGTCCTTGAGCAAGACTCTGAACCCCTAATTGCTCCTGATGTGTTGGTTGGTGCCTTGCATGGTTTCCTCTGCCATCAGTGTATGAATGTGTGTGTGGGTATTTTATTGATTGACTGAATACTTTTTAACAGGATTTGGGCCAAGCCCCTAGGGCATATGGCTTGTTTCCATTGTGGTTCCTCTGAATAATATCGGCAGATATGACCCTGCAAATAATCGGAGATCAGATATCATAATTCCAGGTTCCAGGTGATCCCCATGCAGCTAAATGCTGGGAGAGTTGGTAAGCAAATGGACGTGGAGCGTGGAACGGAACGTAAAATGAAACCTTTTTTATATGCTCTCATCAAATGCCATCTCTCCAATGACAACAAAATATGTTGGGGTCTGAGAGGCTAAATGTCATCAAACGGTGGTTCCGTGGCTCAAAATGCCAAAGAGAAATAATGGACCTTGATATAAAAAGGGTTGAAAACCACTGGAATGTGTGATATTCAGTCGTATCTCATGTATACGTAACGTGAATTGTTTTGTGCTTTGGTAATGCACAAGATATCGTATCATGCCACTCAAGCACTTGTGTTTGACAGAGACATGACAGACAGTTTATGATGGAAGGACACACACCTCATCTGGTTTAAAAAAAACAAGATATTTACACACACACACACACACACACACACACACACACACACACACACACACACACACACACACACACACACACACACACACACACACACACACACACACACACACACAGGGCCGGATCTACCATATGGGCACTTTGGGCACGTGCCCAGGGGCCCTTGGGCACCAGGGGCCCCTCAAAAAAAAAAAATCTTTTCTTTTTTAGCTCCACAGAAAATGTCCCTGCTAATCCGAATTAAATAAATGGTGTCTAAAAATATTAGTGTTTTATTGTTGGTGAGAAGGGCAGCTGAAAAGTGCAATTGTGTGTAAAGCAGCCACAATGCGCTAGATTGGCTGTCACTCTGGGGACTGGAAATAGGCCAATATAACGGCATAAAACTGACCCAAAACGGCTCCAAAACAGCAAAAATGTTGCGCTCGCGTGAAGGGGGGCCCTTCGAGCTTCAGTGCCCAGTGGCCCTCAGAGGTGTTAATCCGGCCCTGCACACACACACCTACAGTAAGATATACAGTATGTCATGAGGAAAAACTTGTTGTGAATATTTGTTTCCATTATTAGGATAGGATTGAAAATTTTTGTTATATTTGGCAGTTGGCGTTTAACCCCAGCCTGCCTATTATTCTGACACACACACACACACACACACACACACACACACACACACACACACACACACACACACACACACACACACACACACACACACACACACACACACACACACACACCAAACCATTTGTTGAGACTTGGTGTCCTAGTAGTGTAGTCTAGAGTAGACTGAAAAAGAACACAGAGTGCGAGTGACCTCGATGAATTCCAAATATTATCAGAGTGTTCTGAGGCAACGCTGGACGACGTCAAAGCATCCACTCTGAGAAACCCTGTTATCAACCCATTTAGACCTGAGGTCGATTCAAAAACAAATTGCTTCTAAATCCTGACAGTTGAACCTATGTTTCTATATCAGTGGTGCTCAACCGTTTTCATGTCAAGGACCCCCAGAATGATCTGTAATTGGCCGCCAACCCCCATCTGAAAATATGTAGTTCCAGGGACCCCTCCCACCAGAAGCAAAGAAGTTAAAAATGTTCGCTCTGAAATAATGTATATATTCAAAGATTTGCACTCACGTCGTGAGCTTGTAGATCACGTTGTGAGCTTGTAGATCTGCTCTTTAAAAAAAATATTTTTACACATTTTCAAAAGGTGTTAAAAAGGGACATATCTGCATGACGACTATACTCTTACTTTTGGTAGTTTAAGTAGCCTACATTTCGAAAGGGCCTTTCTGTGTGGAGTTTGCATGTTCTCCCCGTGTCCCCTAGGGTAGGTACCCTCACAAAAAACATGCAGTAATCCTGGTCTCTAAACTGCCTCCCCCTGGCCAGCTGGGGCGCCTGATGGAGGGGAAAGGAACTGGTTGGAATAACGTGTTCCTTCCACGCGCTACGTCCAACCAGGGAAACTCCCCCCTGTCAGGTGTAAAGGAGCAACTTGGACACTCAGGCATGAAGGAAGCATGAGTTCAAGTCCGTTGCTCTCCCCATGTCCCCCATATATGGGGACTAGGTTGGCGGAGGGTGTGTAGAGCCCAGGATCACATTAGATAATTGACACAGGGGTGAAAAAATGGGTTACAAAATCGTGGGATAAAAATTATAGAAGTAAAAAATAAGTAGCCTACATTTTGATGCCAAACTTAACACAGGTTGAGAGCCACTGACGTACAACACAATAACACATCTGTCTCTGTCACCACAACGAGGCTGTCTGTCAGCACGTGGGATAGTATGACGCCTAACACTGCAGTACTCAGCGTCCCATCGCTGAAGGATGTCTGGCCCAGACGTGGGTTTGAGGTTAGGTTTTATAGGCATAGTTTGTGAGGTTAGTTTTAGGGTAAGGATTGTTTAGATAGTTTTACTGAGGTTAACTATGCCTAACTCTATAGTTAGGCATAGTTTTACTGAGGTTAGGGTTAGGTTTAGACTGAGGTTAGTTAAGGTTAGTTTTAGGCATAGTTTTGTGAGGTTAAGGTTAGGTTTAGGCGTAGTTTTCATGAGGTTATAGGTTAAGTTTAGACATAGTTTTTTCTACCACTGACTTGACTGAGCTTGGATGCTGGACTTC
>NC_136790.1:54191809-54631809 GCF_951216825.1 Electrona antarctica
GGTCAAGGACACTTCGACACTAACTCTGGGGGAGCCGGCCGGGTTCGAACTGGCAACCTTGCGGTTTCCATCCGGCCACTCTACCCCTGATCCACCACCACCGCCCTTCAAAACAGATCGACAAACAGGAAATAGCTAGATCTAATTAAGGGAGGGATATAAAACAAACATTTTAGTACACTGTACACTATACATGGGCAACTGGGGGCCACATGCGGACCCCACCTTTACTTAATGTGGCCCTCAGGTTAATATCAACTGGTGGCCCGGGGCCCACAAGCGGACCCCACTTTCACTTAATGTGGCCCTCAGGTTAATATCAACTGGCGGCCCGGGGGCCACATGCGGACCCCACCTTTACTTAATGTGGCCCTCAGGTTAATATCAACTGGCGGCCCGGGGGCCACATGCGGACCCCACCTTTACTTAATGTGGCCCTCAGGTTAATATCAACTGGCGGCCCGGGGGCCACATGCGGACCCCACCTTTACTTAATGTGGCCCTCAGGTTAATATCAACTGGCGGCCCGGGGCCCACAAGCGGACCCCACCTTCACTTAATGTGGCCCTCAGGTTAATATCAACTGGCGGCCCGGGGGCCACATGCGGACCCCACCTTTACTTAATGTGGCCCTCAGGTTAATATCAACTGGCGGCCCGGGGCCCACATGCGGCCCCCACCTTCACTTAATGTGGCCCTCAGGTTAATATCAACTGGCGGCCCGGGGGCCACATGCGGACCCCACCTTTACTTAATGTGGCCCTCAGGTTAATATCAACTGGCGGCCCGGGGGCCACATGCGGACCCCACCTTTACTTAATGTGGCCCTCAGGTTAATATCAACTGGCGGCCCGGGGGCCACATGCGGACCCCACCTTTACTTAATGTGGCCCTCAGGTTAATATCAACTGGCGGCCCGGGGCCCACAAGCGGACCCCACCTTCACTTAATGTGGCCCTCAGGTTAATATCAACTGGCGGCCCGGGGGCCACATGCGGACCCCACCTTTACTTAATGTGGCCCTCAGGTTAATTTCAACTGGCGGCCCGGGGGCCACATGCGGACCCCACCTTTACTTAATGTGGCCCTCAGGTTAATATCAACTGGCGGCCCGGGGCCCACAAGCGGACCCCACCTTCACTTAATGTGGCCCTCAGGTTAATATCAACTGGCGGCCCGGGGGCCACATGCGGACCCCACCTTTACTTAATGTGGCCCTCAGGTTGATATCAACTGGCGGCCCGGGGCCCACAAGCGGACCCCACCTTCACTTAATGTGGCCCTCAGGTTATATATTATAGATTTCAGCTGTTACAATTGCAAACATGACCCGTTTTAATTAGCCTACTTAAGTCTAAATTAGTAGCTAAATTAGTTCTTTTTTATGTCCAATGTATTTGTATTTAGTTCATAACTGTAATTAAAGCCATTTGAAAGGCATTTGAAATTAAATATATATTTTTTACTTTTCAGGATTCCAATTCAAAAATAGCGAAAACTCTGGATTTCAATTCAAATATAGCAAAAATAGCTGTTCTACAAGCTCAAAACGCGTCGCAGTGTGACACGTTTTGAGCTTGTAGATCTGCTATTTTTGCAATGACAGTATATGCAATTAATGTAGCCCTCTGGAATGAGTATGGAAATATAGTGGTCCTCTCCATCATCAAAGTTGCCCACCCCTGCTGTACAAAGTATATTTCCTTATTTTGTTTTCTATACTGTAATATACCTTAATTGTTTGTGCTCACACATTACCTCCCGCCCATGAAAGAGTTTGGCACAGGGCAGACGGATGAATGGACGGATGGATGGCCGCCAACGCGTCACACTGTGACGCGTTTTGAGCTTGTAGATCTGCTATTTTTTGCTATATTCGAATTGAAATCTTGAATTATTTTTTGCTATTTTTTTTTATATTGGAATCCTGAAAATTAACATTTTTTATGTAATTTCAAATGCCTTTAATTAGGCTATACTTGTGTTGAGCATTGAGCTACTTATTTAGACTGAAGTAATTAAAGTCATGGGTCATGTTTGCATGTTGTGGAATTGTAACAGCTGAGGGCCACATTAAGTGAAGGTGGGGGCCGCATGTGGCCCCCGGGCCGCTAGTTGCCCATCATCCCATGTATAATATAGATAGATTAATATATGTTAAATATGAAGCTTACAAAGCAATCTCACCAGTTTCTTTCTAGAAGGTTGCACAGAGCGTGTCTGGGGGCAGGAGGGAGGGGTTTGTGAGGTTGTGATTGGTTGAGAGGGTTGCACAGAGCGTGCCTGGGGGGAGGAGGGAGGGGTTTGTGAGGTTGTGATTGGTTGAGAGATGGTTCCACCTCTCTCTAGTATGAGGAGAGTTGGTGGGTCTGTGTCAGTTCTCCACAACTGCTCCAGGATATCAACCGTTTCTGATCAGATCTGACTGTGGACTCCAGACTTCAGCTGAAGATGAACTCTATCAACCTCAACTCTGCTGAACAGCAGGAACCCAAAGACCATGGTATGTTACTCACTCTCCCTGCTTTGATACCCCTGTCATATTTTGATAATTTAATCACAGCATTTAATTTCTCAATATTCATTGTATTCTCAATATTCCACTTTGTTTGTCTCAGAGTTCCTTCACGCTAGAATATAAATATTGTGGTATGTGTGGTTTAAAGGACCACTTCACCACTTTTCAACCTATCTTCATATAATTGGTCCTCACTAAAGACCATGATACTTTTTTTTCCCTACTAGGTCTGTGTCTCCTAGGAGGGCTGTGGGCAGATCAGAAACCCCTCCACCAGTGACATCATCGATAGACAGATTTTTCCAAGCTAATAGAAACTGCAGGCTTTCTATTCCTAAAAGTTGCAATGCGAAAATGGAAGCCATCGTTCTCACGATAATACAAATCTAAATCTGTTATCGTTTAAATAGAAAATCTGTCTAACGATGATGTCACTGGTGGACGGGTATCTCAACTGCCCACAGCCCTCCTATGAGACACAGACCGAGTAGAAAGAAATAGTGGTATTTTATCATGAACATTAGTGAGGACCAATGATATGAAGATAAGTTGAAAAGTGGTGAAGTGGTCCTTTAACCACTTGAACATAGCTTAGGTTATTTATTGTTGTTGTTGTTGTTATTGTGTCATTACGTGAAATAATAATAATAGAACATATAGCTTAGGCTTATAATAAAATGATGTAATTATTTGTTAGTTTTTGGTCATTGATATTTTGCTACTTGACACACTTGTCTAATGTCTAGTAATTTCTTAAAATGCACAACAAAAATTGTTGCTTTCTTTCTTAACACAATCATTCCCGGGATTTCAAAATAGGAGCTCTGGGGTGCTAAATAGTCCAAAGCATTCATATTTTGAACGAGAGGCGGATGAGAAGTCAGAAATTAAGCGCTTAGTATATCCATCAGATCAGAAACCACGGAGAGCGCCCTAGATTAGCAGATACGAGGAATTCTTTCTGCCGCGCTAACAGGCTAGTGAACGGGACGCTAATATAAACAAAGAGCAAAGCGTACAGAGTCCCACTCAAAAATAAAAAAATCTGAATATTATTCTCTCGTCTGGTATCATTGAGGATGCGCTAGGACGTGTACACACGTCATTGCAACCCGTCGGTTGGATTCCCTATGACGTTTCCAGACGTCGTACGGATGGAATGTGTTAAAATGCACAACAAATTTGGAATTAATTTGCGGGGCATTAATTGGGGAACTTGATGTAAATTTCAATCCACAAAGTCGATTTCTTTCAACCTCTCAATAGTTTTTTCCTTTATCTTTGTTTCAAATCCAGTGTTGCATCATCAGTCTGGCCTCCCTGTCTTACCAACAGTAAATGAACAAAGAAGCTCGTCTAAACCAAAACAGCACGGCTGTGACCAGTGTGGACAACGTTACCATGCCATGTCTGACCTTAAAAGACACCAGATAATTCACACAGGAGAGAACCCCTATGGATGTGATCAGTGTGGACAACACTTCTCTGAAATGTCCAGCCTTAAAAAGCATGAGAGAATTCACACTGGAGAGAAACCCTATGGATGTGATCAGTGTGGAAAACACTTCTCTCAAATGTCCAGCCTTAAAATCCACCAGAGAATTCACACAGGAGAGAAACCCTATGGATGTGATCAGTGTGGACAACACTTCTCTGAAATGCAACACCTTAAACGCCACCAGACAATTCATACTGGAGAGAAACCCTATGGATGTGATCAGTGTGGACAACACTTCTCTCAAATGCAAAACCTTAAACGCCACCAGACAATTCATACTGGAGAGAAACCCTATGGATGTGATCAGTGTGGACAACACTTCTCTGAAATGTCCAGCCTTAAAAAGCATGAGAGAATTCACACTGGAGAGAAACCCTATGGATGTGATCAGTGTGGACGACACTTCTCTCAAATGCAACACCTTAAACGCCACCAGAAAATTCATACTGGAGAGAAACCCTATGGATGTGATCAGTGTGGACAAAACTTCTCTACAATGGAACACCTTAAAGGACACCAGAGAATTCACACTGGAGAGAAACCCTATGGGTGTGATCAGTGTGGACAACACTTCTCTGAAATGTCCAGCCTTAAAAAGCATGAGAGAATTCACACTGGAGAGAAACCCTATGGATGTGATCAGTGTGGACAACACTTCTCTCAAATGTCCAACCTTAAAACACACCAGAGAATTCACACCGGGGACAAACCATATGGATGTGATCAGTGTGGACAACACTTCTCTCAAAAGTCCAGCCTTAAAACACACCAGAGAATTCACACTGGAGATAAACCCTATGGATGTGATCAGTGTGGACAACACTTCTCTGAAATGTCCAGCCTTAAAAAGCATGAGAGAATTCACACTGGAGAGAAACCCTATGGATGTGATCAGTGTGGACAACACTTCTCTGAAATGTCCAGCTTTAAAAAGCACCAGATAATTCATACGGGCGAGAAACCCTATGGGTGTGATCAGTGTGGACAACACTTCTCTCAAATGTCCCACCTTAAAGGCCACCAGAGAATTCACACTGGTGAAAAACCCTATGGGTGTGATCATTGTGGACAACACTTCTCTCAAATGTCCAGCCTTAAAACACACCAGAGAATTCACACCGGGGACAAACCATATGGATGTGATCAGTGTGGACAACACTTCTCTGAAATGTCCCACCTTAAAAGCCACCAGAGAATTCACACTGGAGAGAAACCCTATGGATGTGATCAGTGTGGACAACACTTCTCTCAAATGTCAAGCCTTAAAAGCCACCAGAGAATTCACACTGGAGAGAAGCCCTATGGATGTGATCAGTGTGGACAACACTTCTCTCATTTGTCCAGCCTTAAAAAGCATGAGATAATTCACACTGGAGAGAAACCCTATCGATGTGATCAGTGTGGACAACACTTCTCTGAAATGTCCAGCCTTAAAAAGCATCAGAGAATGCACACTGGAGAAAAACCCTATGGGTGTGATCAGTGTGGACAACACTTCTCACAAAAGTCCAACCTTAAACGACACCAGATAATTCACAGAGAACCCCTTTCATTGTGATGTGTGTGAAAAAGCTTTCAATCACTCCAATGATGTAGAAGTTCACATGTTTGTACACATATGTGAGATACATTTGAACTGAACTGAATATGCAATATGACAAAAAAAAACTCAACCAGGTGCTCGCTGGAGATGCAAAGAATAATAATGTAAAGTAGGATCAGTGGGACTGGAATACTATGATCATACTTGCCCTGATGAAAACCATATCTTAAGTGTTGTTTGAGTAATATGTCGCATTGAATAAAGTGGTTGAAATAAGACTTAGATTTTAAATGAGAGTTAATTGAATATGTTAAGCTATAAAAAACATTTAGTTTCAACATGGCCAGCAAGGCTGGTTAGAACCCAGAAGCATTTCCAAGGGGTCAAGTTGAGCCAGACAGAGCTTCTATGCAGGAGATGGTAGTGAACTATGTAAGGGATAATATCTGGATAGGTGGTCATTGTCGGGAGATAATTCACCCACAGGGAGTTTAACCACCGAGGCTGAAATCTGTGAGTAAATGGTAAAATGGTAAATGGTGCATTTATATAGCGCCTTTATCCAAGGCGCTTTACATAGATTGTGCATTACATTCACCCATTCACACACACATTCATACACCGATTGCGGCGGAAGCCATGCAAGGTTCAGTGTATTGCCCAAGGACACTTTGACATGTAGACAGGAGGAGCCGGGATTCGAACCGCTGACCCATGGATCATTGGACGACCTGCTCTACCTCTTGAGTACCAACACCCCCCCCCCCCCCCCTGCATTCCTCCCCTACCCAAGGCCAAATGCTTGACTTAGTGGAGAGACATGTTTTCCTGCTCAAACTGTGAGAGTGATATTTGCAACATATATACCGTTGTAGTATCAACATTCTATTCCATACAGCCAACTAACTGCCACATGTTACTGTACATATTACACATGTTAGTTTTCCTCAAACAACAATATTCTGGCAGAGGTCCTTTTCCTGTGCTGTCATTAAAATGCTTACTAGGCCTATAAAAAATACCAAAATAACAAATAGCTACAATTCATGGTCATAAGTTCATAAAGCATAATTTATGATAATGTCATGAAACATAATACACATTTGGTTCATAATTGATTTCATGTGAGGTAATAAAACATGTAAAAACATTATGTGATATTCTGAGGCAGAACAAAGTTCCCTGTCTGTCATAGAGCTAGGCTGGACCATGATTGGTTGATTGACTGATTGGTGCATGATTGCATGTCATGGAACAGGTGGTGCAAACATTTAGTCTCACTCAGACTCTGGTCTGAATGAAGGAAGGAAGAAGAACATTTAGTCTCACTCAGACTCTGGTCTGCATGAAGGAAGGAAGAAGGACACTTGCAGTTTTTCACTGTGATACGGACTGTTAAAATAAGAAAGACGTCAGAAGCCAAAGCAGACTGTCAGGAACATTCTAAAGACTTTAAGAGACTCCAGAATCAAGGACCTCTTTTACACAACAATAAGCGACCAACAAGGTATTCTATTTTTTTTTTTGTTGTTTTGTTTGATGGACACGTTCAGCTGCGCTTCGCGCATTTCTACATTGTAGAAGATTTGTATCTTAATTTATTTGTTTGGTCAATATTATGTACTGACTGTGCAATTTGTTGATTATAGTTCTCATGAATGCCTGAAATAAATGGCAGTTTGAGTTTATAAAGAACCCGACCTAGTGTTGTTAATGTTGTGAGAAAAGAGCTTTTGTGTGTGTGTGTGTGTGTGTGTGTGTGTGTGTGTGCATGCGTGCGCGCGTGCGCGCGTGCGCGCGCGTGCAGCACAACTCAATACAGAGACTGTTACTGTGGACGACACACTGATAAATTACACTTGTTTACAACAGGGTCCACCATGTTGAATTCATCAGAGTTGTGTGGGCCATGGTGGAAAGTAACTAAGTACATTTACTGAAGTACTGTACCTCAGTACAGTTTAGAGGTATTTGTACTTTACTTAAGTCGAGTGTCACATTTTCAGTACTTTTACTTCTACTCCACTACATCTCAGAGACAACATTTTTACTTTTACTTCACTACAATAATTTGAAAACTTTATACTAGTTACTTCCTCCATCAAAGAACAGATACATTCATCCAAAGCAAACCTTTTAGTTGTGCTAGTGTGCAGTAAAGATGTCTGTCTGACTATTTTAAGTCTACTTCTGTGTTTGTGTCTAAAACTCTCACACACTATTTAACAATAGGCTTAGGCTGTTATGTGTGCATGCCGCAATGAGGCACATGCACGCGTGTGCGTGCACGTGTGCACGTGACGTCATTCAAATGCTGTGGTACCAGTACAAAAACACCATGACACCACTGCATTTCCAACTTGCATCGTTCCAAGTAGGCCAGTGCCCAACGGGCACCGCTGTAAAGGCCCAACGGGCACCGCTCTAGTAATTTATATAAATGTTTTTGGAAATCTCTATGGGCTCAATGAGCGACAAAATGTCCGCCACGGCCATGAAGTCTTACAATCTTACAATCTGGGCCACATGCTCACTTACACTAAAAACCGTCAATGATTTACATTGGGTCGCTGACATTATGTGATGTCTTTATATTTCAGCAGGTCACCAATGTCACCGTAACACCACCATGCTGGAGTGACTGAGTGTGAGCGAGTGAGTGGCCCAGACTTTGGGTATTGGAATTGAGAATAGCTGGGTCACAGACACAAGGATGTCATGGCATGTCATCCATCAATGCCACAGCAATGTGTAATATCTTAACTGAGTATGAATATAATGTAATTTTGTCCAATCAATTTGTATTCAATTCAAATATAGCAAAAGATAGCTGATCTACAAGCTCAAAACTTGTCACAGTGCGACACGCTTTGAGCTTGTATAGATCTGCTATTTTTGCTATGACAGTAGTATGCAATGTTGCCCTCTGGAATTAGTGTTTAAATACTGTATAGTGGCCCTCTCCATTGTCAACGTTGCCAACCCCTGTATACTGTACAAGCACAAAGTATATCTCGTTATTTTGTTTGTTTTGGACGAAGAAGCTGCCCCTCTGAGGCTCAACTCCAGCTTGCTAGAATTTGGATATACTATATGGCAGTTCTCCACAACTGCTCCAGGATATCAACCATTTCTGATCAGATCTGACTGTGGACTCCAGACTTCAGCTGAAGATGAACTCTATCAACCTCAACTCTGCTGAACAGCAGGAACACAAAGACCATGGTATGTTACTCGCTCTCCCTGCTTTGTCACCAGTGTTGTTTTCGTCGACTAAAACCAAGACGAAAAATGTTCGTCGACTACCTTTTTCCACTGAAGAAAACTAAATGGAAACTACATGAAAACTAAGCTATGGTGACTAAAACTAAGACTAAATATACTGACGATTTCGTCAACAAATAAAAACTAGACTAAAATGTTAGGAAGGGACTAGTGGACAAGAGATCCAGTAGGAGTCATTTTACACTTGGTTGCATGCTGAAAATAGCTGATCTACAAGCTCACAACGCGTCGCACTGCGACGCGTTGTGAGCTTGTAGATCAGCTATTTTCAGCAAGTGTAAAATCCGTCATTACGACGGCATCACAGCCCGCCAAAATACATTTTAGTCGACTACATCAACTGTAGATTTAGTCGACTAAAATCTTATATTTAGTCGACTAAAACTAGACTAACAGTAAAACATTCCAGGTGACTAAAATGTGACTAAAACTAAATAAACTATTCAAGAGACTATGACTAAAACCAAAATCAAAATTTGCTGCCAAAAACAACACTGTTTGTCACCCCTGTCATATTTTGATAATTTAAACACAACATTCTCAATATTCATTGTATTCTCAATATTCCACTTTTTTGTGTCAGAGTTAATTCAGGCTAGAATAGAAGTATTGTAGTATTATTTAAAGGACCACTTCACCACTTTTCAACTTATCTTTATATAGTTGGTCCTCACTAAAGATCATGATAAAATAGCACAATGGTTTTCTACTCGGTCTGTGTCTAATAGGAGGGCTGTGGGCAGATCAGAAACCCGTCCACCAGTGACATCATCGATGGGCAATCCAAGCTAATAGAAACTTATAGCTTTCTATTCCTGAAAAGTTGCAATGCGAAAATGGAAGCCATTATTCTCACAATAATACAAATTGAAGATCAATAGTTTTCCCTTTATCTTTGTTTCCAATCCAGTGTTGCATCATCAGTCTGGCCTCCCTGTCTTACCAACAGTAAATTAACAAAGAAGCTTGGCTAAACCAAAACAGCACAGCTGTGATCAGTGTGGACAACATTTCTCTCAAATGTCCAACCTTAAAAGCCACCAGATAATTCACAATGGAGAGAAACCCTATGGATGTGATCAGTGTGGACAACATTTCTCTCAAATGTCCAGCCTTAAAATCCACCAGGGAATGCACACAGGAGAGAAACCCTATGGATGTGATCAGTGTGGACAACATTTCTCTCAAATGTCCAGCCTTAAAATCCACCAGAGAATTCACACTGGAGAGAAACCCTATGGATGTGATCAGTGTGGACAACACTTCTCTCAAATGTCCCACCTTAAAAAACACCAGAGAATTCACACTGGAGAGAAACCCAATGGATGTGATCAGTGTGGACAACATTTCTCTGACATGTCCAACCTTAAAACGCACCAGATAATTCACACTGGAGAGAAACCCTATGGATGTGATCAGTGTGGACAACACTTCTCTCACATGTCCGGCCTTAAAATGCACCAGAGAATTCACACTGGAGAGAAACCCTATGGATGTGATCTGTACTCAAAAACATGGCGCCGAAGGAAGGCAGCCGTGGGTGCAAGCTCTCTCACACCAGCAGTTTGAAGCCGGGGGTTATAATTTTTATTTATAACGCGCGATCCTCACGAGTATACGGTAGAGAATCACTGATTAACATTAGAAGCGTGATCGCACATAGTTTACCGGAGATATTTGCGGAAAACCCGTACAACCCGCCGCTGAGTAGCGTTGTGGGAGAAACGCCGTTTTTCGCCCCGACCGAGGGAATCGGTTGGAGCCGAAGAAAGAGAAGGGTACGGCGGGGAAGACGAGCCGGAGTCCTCGTACGAACAAGACGGCGCGGAAGTCGTGTCGCCCTACCGACGATCCTCCTGGCCAATGCCCAGTCACTGGACAATAAGCTCTCCGAGCTCCGCGGACGCATTAAGTTCCAGGAGGAAACGAGGAACACTAGTGCCCTCATCTTCACTGAAACGTGGCTGGGAAATAAACACACTGACAGCTATGTCGCTCTACAGGGCTTCTCTGTCCACCGCACTGACCGCATCACAGCTGACCCGAAAGGTAAACAGAGCGGGGGAGGAGTTTGTATTTACACCAACGACGCCTGGTGTGAAGACACACACACAGTGACGTCACACTGCTCTGTGGACCTGGAATGTTTCTTTGTTAAATGCCGTCCCTTCTGGCTCCCCAGGGAGTTAAGTGCTGTAATTGTATGTGCTTTGATTTAGCTATTTTGTCTCATCTGTTTAAGGAAATAGGTAGCTGATATATTGCACTTTTACCTTAGCGCTAGGTATACTCTTGGTTGCTTGTTTTTGCAGAAAATGCACTAAAGACTTCTGGTGATTAGTAGTTTTTGTTCCCTACCTATGTTGAATACACTTATTGTAAGTCGCTTTGGATAAAAGCGTCTGCTAAATGACTGTAATGTAATGTAAATGTAATGCTGTTTATATTCATCCTGCAGCTAAGACTGATATAGCCCTAAAATAACTATCAGGTTTTATAAGGTCTCAGGAGTCTGCACATCCAAATGCGGCCATTGTAGTGGCAGGAGACTTCAACAAGGCCAACTTGAAAAAAGTTCTCCCACATTACCACCAGCACATCACAGTGGCCACAAGAGGAGAAAACACTCTGGACCACTGTTACAGCACTGTCCAGAAGGGCTATAAGGCCCTGCTCCGACTACCTTTGGAAAGTCTGTTTGGAAAGTCAGACCACATGTCTATCCAGCTGCTGCCCGCCTACAGGCACAGGCTGAAGCAAACACCTGTCACAGCACGGGAAGTCAGAGTCTGGACAGAGCAGTCCCTCGTCGAACTCCAGGGCCGGTTCCATCACACTGACTGGGGGGTGCACAGGCGGGCTTCTGAGGACAATGTCAGTGTGTATACAGATGCAGTCAACAGTCACATCATAGACTGCATATATGACACTGTCCAGAGGAAGCTCGTCAGGGTGTACCCTAACCAGCACCCCTGGCTGAACGGCGAGGTCCATCAGGCACTTCAGGCCCGCAACGCAGCCTTTCGGGCTGGGGACATCGGAACCACACGGGCCGACCTCCAGAGGACCATCCGAAAGGCCAAGAAGGAGTATGCGGCCAAACTGGAGGACCAATTTAACAGCTGTCCATCTCTGTCCATGACGTACGGAGAGCCTTTAAAGGGCTGAATATCCACAAGGCTTCAGGCCCGGACAATATACCAGGCCGTGTCCTCAAGGCCTGTGTGGACCAGCTAGCAGATGTTTACACGGACATCTTTAACCTCTCCCTTTTCCAAGGAGTGGTCCCTGCCAGCTTCAAGATGTCCACCATTGTCCCGGTCCCAAAGCAGTCCAAGGTGGCAGGCTTGAATGACTGGAGACCTGTCGCTCTAACCTCCATTGCATGTAAATGCTTTGAAAAGTTAGTGAGAGACTACATCTGTGCGATGCTGCCCCCTACTCTGGACCCCTGGCAATTTGCATACCGGAAGAATAGATCGACCGACGACGCAATTGCACTGGCTCTCCACTCCGCCCTCCAACATCTGGACTTTAAGAACAAGGGCAGCAGGTGTGTAAGGATGTTGTTTGTGGACTATAGTTCAGCCTTTAATACCATAGTTCCTGCCAGGCTCGATGCAAAGCTCAAAGTCCTGGGTGTGCATCCGGCACTGTGCACCTGGATACTGAACTTCCTGACAAACCGCTGCCAATTTGTGAGAATGGGTGACATAACATCTGACCCCCTGACCCTTAGCACTGGAGCCCCCCAAGGCTGTGTGCTGAGCCCCCTCCTCTATTCCCTCTATACCCACGACTGCGAGACCAAGCTCAGCTCCAACATCATGGTCAAGTATGCGGACGACACGACAGTCATGGGCATGATTGTTAATGACGATGATACTGCATACAGAGAGGAGATCAGACTACTGGCTCTACGATGCCAGGAGGACAATCTCACCCTCAATGCTAAAAAGACCAAGGAGTTGATTGTGGACTACAGGGTACCAAGGAGAGAGCACGCCCCTATTTACATTGATGGAGTGGCGGTGGAGAGGGTCAGTGAATTCAAGTTCCTTGGGGTACACATCACTCAAGACCTTAAATGGTCAACACACACCACACACGTGACAAAGAAGGCCCAACAACGCCTCCACTGCCTCCGGCAGCTGAAAAAGTTCAATGTCAGCCCCAGAATCCTCAGGTGCTTCTACAACAGCACGGTCGAGAGCGTGCTGTTGTACTGCTGTACTGCTTGGTATGGCAGTTGCACCGCACTCGACAGGGGGGCCTTGCAGAGGGTGGTGAAAGCGGCCCAGCGCATCATAGGAGGTGAACTTCCATCCCTCCAAGAACTATATGAAAAAAGATGCACAGCCAAAGCAAATCGGATCATCAAAGACACTTACCACCCCAGCCATAAACTCTTCAAGGCCTGCAGAAACCCCCGCCCTGGTAAACGGTTTCTTAGCATCCCAAGTACCACCAATAGGACACTAAAAAGTTTTTTTCCCTACGGTAGTGAGACTGCTAATAAGCAGTAGTGTAGGACACACTGGACTTAATTATCTTTGTTTTATCTTTATTTATTTATTAATATGAGTGTCGTTTGTAATCAAACGTTCTTAAGGTTTTTTGCACATTTTTGCACTTTCAACTGCTGTTGTTGTTTCAAGCTGCACTACAATGCTTTTCACCCACTGTTTTACTTGTAATTCATGTGATGTGACAATAAAAGTTCTATTCTATTCTGTGTGGACGACACTTCTCTCAAATTACAAGCCTTAAAATCCACAAAATAATTCATACCGGAGACAAACCATATGGATGTGATCAGTGTGGACAACATTTCTCTCAAATGTCCAGCCTTAAAATCCACCAGAGAATTCACACTGGAGAGAAACCCTATGGATGTGATCAGTGTGGACAACACTTTTCTCAAATGTCCCACCTTAAAAAATAGGGTTTATCTTTGTTTCCATTCCAGTGTTGCATCATCAGTCTGGCCTCGCTGTCTTACCAACAGTAAATTAACAAAGAAGCTTGGCTAAACCAAAACAGCACAGCTGTGATCAGTGTGGACAACATTTCTCTCAAATTTCCAACCTTAAAAGCCACCAGATAATTCACAATGGAGAGAAACCCTATGGATGTGATCAGTGTGGACAACATTTCTCTCAAATGTCCAGCCTTAAAATCCACCAGAGAATGCACACATGAGAGAAACCCTATGGATGTGATCAGTGTGGACAACATTTCTCTCAAATGTCCAGCCTTAAAATCCACCAGAGAATTCACACTGGAGAGAAACCCTATGGATGTGATCAGTGTGGACAACACTTCTCTCAAATGTCCCACCTTAAAAAACACCAGAGAATTCACACTGGAGAGAAACCCAATGGATGTGATCAGTGTGGACAACATTTCTCTGACATGTCCAACCTTAAAACGCACCAGAGAATTCACACTGGAGAGAAACCCTATGGATGTGATCAGTGTGGACAACACTTCTCTCACATGTCCGGCCTTAAAATGCACCAGATAATTCACACTGGAGAGAACCCCTATGGATGTGATCTGTGTGGACGACACTTCTCTCAAATTACAAGCCTTAAAATCCACAAAATAATTCATACCGGAGACAAACCATATGGATGTGATCAGTGTGGACAACACTTCTCTAGAATGGAACACCTTAAAACACACAAGAGAATTCACACTGGAGAGAAACCCTATGGATGTGATCAGTGTGGACAACACTTCTGTGAAATGTCCAAACTTAAAAAGCACCAGAGAATTCACACTGGAGAGAAACCCTATGGGTGTGATCAGTGTGGACAACACTTCTCTCACATGTCCAGCCTTAAAAGCCACCAGAGAATTCACACAGGAGAGAAACCCTATGGATATGATCAGTGTGGACAACACTTCGCTCAAATGGAAATCCTTAAAAGGCACCAGATAAGTCATACATGAGAGAAACCCTATGGATGTGACCAGTGTGGAAAACACTTCTCTCAAATGTCCAACCTTAAAAAGCACCAGAAAATTATTCACACTGGAGAGAAACCCTATGGATGTGATCAGTGTGGACAACACTTCTCTGATATATCCGACATTAAAAAACACCGGATAATTCACACTGGAGAGAAACCCTATGGATGTGATCAGTGTGGACAACACTTCTCTAGAATGGACAGCCTTAAAACACACCAGAGAATTCACACAGGAGAGAAACCCTATGGATGTGATCAGTGTGGACAAAACTTCTCTCACATGTCCAGCCTTAAAAGCCACCAGAGAATTCACACAGGAGAGAAACCCTATGGATGTGATCAGTGTGGACAACACTTCGCTAGAATGGAAATCCTTAAAAGTCACCAGAGAAGTCATACAGGAGAGAAACCCTATGGATGTGACCAGTGTGGAAAACACTTCTCTCAAATGTTCAGCCTTAAAATCCACCAGAGAATTCACACAGGAGAGAAACCATATGGATGTGATCAGTGTGGGCAACATTTCTCTAGAATGGAACACCTTAAAGGACACCAGATAATTCACACTGGAGAGAAACCCTATGGATGTGATCAGTGTGGACAACACTTCTCACAAATGTCCCACCTTAAAATCCACCAGATAATTCACACTGGAGAGAAACCCTATGGGTGTGATCAGTGTGGACAACACTTCTCACAAATGGCCAGCCTTAAACGACACCAGAAAATTCATAGAGAAACCCTTTCATTGTGATGTGTGTGAAAAAGCTTTCAATCGCTCCAATGATGTAGAAGTTCACATGTTTGTACACATATGCGAGATACATTTGAACTGAACTGAATATGCAATATGACAAAAAAGAAATCAACCAGGTGCTCGATGGAGATGCAAAGAATAAAAATGTAAAGTAGGATCAGTGGGACTGGAATACTATGATCATACTTGCCCTGATGAAGACTCTGTTGGAGTCGAAACATGTTGGCTTATTTACATTTTTATAAATAAAGTACATTTATTTTTTTCCACCCTAATTTTTTACTTTTTGAGTGCTCGGATCGCCGTCTTGTCTTTATTGAATATGCAATAATGTTTTGTGTGAACAGTATGAGAAGATTCTATAGAGGCAGATAAACATCAGAACATCCACATAAAAGTGGTGCATTATGATCTATTTTTTGGGGTCTGTGTGAACACAAACACTGGCTGATGATTGGCTGATCACCCCATAGCGATGATTTGATTGGCTGAGCACGGAATGTGATGTATGATGATAAGAGCGACCCTCACTTCACACCAGTGTGATGTTTGAGGGGTGCCAGCCCCTCCTATGCCCAGCTTTGAGGGTTTGTTTAAACACAAACATTGAAGACATAAAGTGAGGACGCAGATTGTGATTGGTCGGAACGTGATGATGTATGATGACTGTTACCCCCCCACCCGAGTCCGCAACCTCAGTGTCATACTTGACCCCACCCTCTCCTTCCAGCCCCATGTCAACCAGATCACCAAAACCGCCTTTTTCCACCTCCACAACATCGCCCGCCTTCATCCCATGCTATCCCACACTGCCGCTGAGACACTCTCAAAAAACTACAGTATGTTCAAAACTCCGCCGCCCGCCTGTCCTCCGTGAACTCCACTGGCTCCCAGTCAAGTTCAGAATTGACTTAAAAATACTCACCTTCACCTACAAAGCCCTCAACAACCAGGCCCCTCTACCTCTCTGAACTCATCAACCGCAATGTCCCCTCCTGCTCCCTCAGGTCAAGCACTGCCAACCAACTGGAACCCCACAAGTCCAACAAACGAACTTGGGGTGACAGGGCCTTCGCAGTGGCCGCCCCTTCTCTATGGAACTCACTCCCAACTCACATCAGAGCTGCAGCCTCCTTTGAAATGTTCAAAAGAACACTCAAAACCCACCTTTTCAGACTGGCTTTCCCTATATAACCCCCCCCCCACACACACACACACACACACACACACACACTGCGCACACACACACACACACACACACACACACACACACACTGCACACACACACACACACCCTTCTTGTTTGTCCACTTTTGTTTTCTAGTTTTTAACCTTTTAACTAGTTTTCTAATACAATAAATAGTTTTACTTCTGTTCTGTAAAGCGACTTTGGGTACCTAGAAAAGCGCTATATAAATTGTTGTTATTATTATGACGTATGATGATGAGTGTGCCCTTCACTTCACACAAGTGTGATTTTTGGATTAATGTGTTGATTAATTGAAAGTAAACTTACCATAAATAATTGTTGCGCAATCACAAATAAAGGCAAACAAGTCAAGATGTGTTTTCTTTGTTTTTTTTTAGCTTTACTGTGTGTGTTCAACCAATTACATGAAATCCTCTTTGGAAGGGAATAACACACCTTGTAATATAGAGCGTCACAGTCCCGCCCCCTTTCATGACCACGAGCCGCCCGGAAGAGAATTTCCATTCATTTCCCCCCATAGACGTTTCATAAAGTATTTATTTAAAGACCTGTAAGACTCGGACAAAGACAACTCGGATGGTGACAAGTCATGACAAACACATTTTTTGGGGCCGAACAAATAATTAGAAGAAAAAACAACAATGTGTTTATTGTCATGATTTGTCCGAGTTTGTTTGAGTCTTTTAAGGTCTTTAAAACCCTCTTATGGACACCCTAATCAACACCCTGAACGCCCAGGACGAAGTTCTTTGTCATTTCTATTAGTAACGCTCGACACTCAGGACGAAGTATTGTCCAAAAGACGAAGTTTATTGATACGAGAACAGATCGCATGGCTGTATAGCCCAGGCACGCCTGCTGGGCTCTCCTCGGTGACGCGCAAGAGTGAGACGTCATCGAAAAACTCCCTCCCCTGTTTAGCTGATGAACGAAAATCTTAAAACGTTCATAACCAGTGTTGTAACTAACGCCCTTACATCACGTTACGTTACCTAACGGCACTACTTTTTGCAGTAACTTGTAACCTAACGCTTTACATTTCCCCATTCCATAACGGCCTTATAGTTATTGTCCGTGCGTTACATGCGTTATGGCGTTATTATGTTGTTATGTCAACTTATGTGATCCAAGTGAAAAGTCTCCCCATACAGTGCCGTGAGTCTGTCATACAGGCTCTGTGCTGACTGCTGCTGAGAGAGCGCTGTGTTGACAGTTTGGTGCTCTCTCATACTAGCCTCTGAGCCCACATGGCTTCACACTCACTCAACTCAACATGAACAAAGCATGTCGCAGAAGAGGTCATTGATTGGCTAACGTAGGGCCAGATTTCAGGGTAAGCCAATCAGAGACAGTCTGACAGAGTAGGGCGGGTCTTATGGCAGAGCCATATGTAAACACAGACACACAAACCCTTTTGGCCGGTTGAACGAACATTATTACCACACGCTACAATACACTGACACCACGGTGCGTAAACAGCGCCTCAAACTGTGACTCCGCCCACAAACGGGGGAAGTTGTGATTTTCGCTCGTTCACTGCAATGCAATTTGCGGCATTTTCAAAACCATATTGAGCAGAGTAGCGATTATCAAACGTATTTGCAATGCCATACGTTGTAAGATCTGTTTCCCGTGGACAAGGCACGCTACCTCCGCAAGTTAGATAGCATCGGCATAGATGTTTGTCCGTATGTGATTAAGGATTGGACCAAGTTGCATTGGCAGCCATAGAAAATTCTTACCCCGGATGTGACGTTTTTGGGCGTTCCTGTCTAGCGGGGTGTCAGTGTATGGCAAAATGCGGATGACAGCGAGATCGGATGCTTTGTGGGTTGGAAATACAAGCATTATTTGAGTACTTGCGGGTAAAGGAAATGTTTTAACATGCCATGGAGTGTCCCCGCTGTGTGTGATTCCCCGTACTTCCTTTATTATTGTAAAGCTGCTGCTGCGTCCCTCCAGGAGGGACCCTCCTGCGCTAGCTAGCATTAGCTAGTGGGCGCCGCAGCACAGGGCCTGACGTTAGCCGTGCGTTAGCCTTGCACACCGTTGCATGCTAACGGATCCCCGCGGGACCCGTGGCCACCTCCCCGGGCAGTGATAGGGCTGCCCTCTCCCCCCTTCCCCCCCCAGAAAAACATCAAGGTGAAAATGCTAATTATGTGGCGGACAGAAAGCATTGTCCACAGCCAAGAAGAGCAATGCAAATCTAAGAAAGCATCTTAAATCAGTCCATGAGCTAGGCTGCCTCATATCACCAAAACAGACAAAGATCGATTTTAAATCGCCACAGAGGCATGTCACCAAGAGTCAACTTGACAAAATGATTGCCAGGTAGGCTATGTTGTTGAGGAAATGCTTCCCCTCTCAACGGTGGTCTGTTCCTTTCAGAGCACTGGTCAGCAAAATAACAGTGAAAGCAGGGCCAATGTGCAGAAATACATTTTCCAAATACCTGAACAGTGAATATTCTAAAATGGAAGATGAGCTCAAAAATACATTTGATGAATTAGAATATCTCTCTACCACTGCAGATATATTTTATTTGATCATTATTTTTTTCATATTGCAAATTTGCACAGCACCATTTGTTTTGAAGGCAAGTTGAGGCTACAATAAAGATGCCTGTCAAAATTTCTGAACATGTTTTTTTGTTCCACTACATTTCATAATGTTAGGAGGGAGTTGTCTTTTCTATTACTGTGCGACAGAACAAAAAACCTTCTTTTAAATCGTTTTTTATATTATTTTTTAAAGTAAAGTAACTTGAAATTAGTTACTTTCATAATTTAATAACTAGTAAAGTAACTAGTTACTTTTTTAGATACTGTAAGTAACTATAACTATAACTCTTTACTTTTTAAAAGTAACTTGAACAACACTGTTCATAACTCGCGATCTAAATCATCCAGTCTTTTTATGAAAAAAGATCCTGTGTTAGACGGCGCTCCGCGGTCCAGTCGCTAGTCTCGATAGATTTATTCTTGTCTCCCGTTGTTGTCGATCGACTCTAGAGTGGTGTGGCTATTGTTAGCTGCTACACACACATCAACCACTTCCGCCGGTCCGTCCGGAAAAGGGGTCCGTGTTTATAAATCGACTGGGCGCATGAATGTAATGGATTAAATAACCCTGGCCGCTTAAAGTGTTAAAGGGTAAGACCACTTTTGTAGAGGTTTGGGTTGTGTAGTTACCTTGCCATGATGTAACTCCAAATGTGGACAAGAAATCAAAAATAATTTCTCCAGTGATTAGAAATTGATAATTCAAAATATGCTCCTCATTGACTTACATTGTACGCTGAAACAGCTCTCAAAGTCACTCTTTTAGTACGTAAACAAACACAAACAAAGTTGTTTCAGACAATATAGATCAACACCAAAACTCATGTGGTTTTATTTCTTCATAAAAATGGTAACTTCCTGTTGATTTGTCCATTTTTATTCAGAAGAAAACCCGGACTGGATCCATGGATCCGGATCCAGATCTTCATATAGTAAAATCAACAGGAAGTTACCATTTTTATGAAGAAATAAAACCACATGAGTTTTGGTGTTGCTCTATATTGTCTGAAACAACTTTGTTTGTGTTTGTTTACGTACTAAAAGAGTGATTTTGAGAGCTGTTTCAGCGTACAATGTAAGTCAATGAGGAGCATATTTTGAATTATCAATTTCTAATCACTGGAGAAATTATTTTTGATTTCTTGTCCACATTTGGAGTTACATCATGGCAAGGTAACTACACAACCCAAACCTCTACAAAAGTGGTCTTACCCTTTAACAGTGGATTGTGCCTTCTACCTGCACTATTCATGTTTAATTCATCATTTTAATGCCAATAGAAAAATCCGTGACATACACACTATATCTCATTCTAACACGGTAATCCTATAGTATGTTTTTGCTCGTTGTCTAATCGTCTTGTCTATACATGTATTTCTCATTAACACATTGTACTTTGTGATCTATGCTAATGGTTTTGTGGCAGTACTCTTAAACATCAAGTATCATGATGGATAGTGTGAAAGGACTTAAAATAATACATATAAATATCAGGAGCCTTAAACATAAAATTGATCTACTTAGGCCATGGGTTGAACAACATAAACCTAATATAATCACATTATCAGAAACCTGGCTCAATAACAAGATATCTAACAATGAAATCAAATTAACAAATTATGTCTTATATCGAACAGATAGAGGTACAAGGGCCGGTGGTGTTGTCACATATGTCTCATCTAATCTAGCTTCTGAGCTAGTTGTACCCACAGTTGGGCCTGTACACTTCGAAAGTATTTTCGTGAAAGTCATCCTACATGAGAGCAAATATATCACAATTGGAAACATTTATAGACCTCCTTCAGCTCCTGCTGAATCCTTTAATTGCATTGTATCCACTATTAACTCTCTCAAGGATAAAAACGAGGTGGCACTTCTGGGAGATTTTAATAAGGACTGGGCAGATAGATCTTCGAATACTGCTAAGAATACTATTAGGAATCTGAATTTAACACAGCTAATTAGTGAGCCCACTCGGGTCACGCCCACAAGTCAATCCTTGCTTGACTGGATTCTGGTCTCACATCCGAACAGATACATTAAATCAGGGATTATGTCTGACTGCTTCAGTGACCATTGCACCATATTTTGCATTTGGAAAATTAAGTTACTCAAACTCCCTCCTAAATTAATCCAAATTAGACAAGATAAGAAAATCAATGTTGACGCATTTATTAATGATTTAATTTCAATTAACTGGGACAGGTACCAAATCATTTCAAATGTTCACGACGCATGGACATTCTTACACTCAGAACTCACGAAAACTATCGATAAACATGCCCCTTTCAAAACTATTAAAGTCAAGGGTAGCCATCTTCCATGGATAACATCTGATCTTATAAGCACCTTCAGGCAGAGAGATAAAGCATGGGCTGTGTATCGTAGGACAAGAGATCCTTCTGACTGGGAGAAATACAGACTTCTGAGAAATAAAAGTAAAATCATGACTAGAAACTCAAAATCTAAATATTACAATGAATCCCTTACCAATGACTTTAAAAATCCTAAACAATTTTGGAAAAAAATTAAAACATTAACCAATGCACCTGACAAAACCATGGCTCAGCATAATCAGTTAAAAGTCAATAACACCATATACCCAGGGGGCAAAGGGGGTTGACCTGCATTTGTCATAACATACAAAGTTGTCCACCAAAAATAATATCTATGACCCAGTAGGATCACAACCTATATGGACAACCCGGTCAATTTTTGGGCCAAAGTCCAATATGGCCGCCCCAATATTAGCCCCTATTAGTTATAATGGGGGGTGAATAGGGCAAAATTTTAAACTGAGAGATATTTCCACGAAACTTCTCAGGTTGATCAATGATATGAATATGAACATTTTTTGTATTGCAACTTTCCATGAAATCCAATATGGCCGCCACAATATGGCCGCCACGATATTAGCACCAAGAAAATAACTTCTGAACCAGATGAGATAGAAATGCAAACTTGGTGTCTATTTCATGGTTTCTGACCATGAGAGACTCAATGGAATACCTATTTTTCTGCAAAGAAACACCCCAGAACAATAATATCTTTCGTAGTTAGAAACCACAAGTTTGTATTTCTAGCTCATCTGGTTCAGAATTTAGAGCCAAACCTATTTTCTGGGTGCTAGTATTGTGGTGGCCATATTGGATATCATGGAAACTTCCAATATAAAAAATGATGGTATTCATATCATTGATCAACCTGTGAAGTTTCGTGGAAATATCCCTCAGTTAAAAATGTTGCCCTATTCACCTGCATTCTAGGCTAATATTGTGGTGGCCATATTGGATTTCCAGCAAAGAAATTGACCGGTATGTCCATATAGGTTGTGATTCTATTGGGTCATAGATATTTCTGGTGGACAACCTTTGATGTTATGGCAAATGCAGGTATCCAAAAAAGGAGTGGTTTGCCCCCCTGGGTAATAGGATCTGACAGGAAATGTAATGTCTCTTTTCTTATTCATGTTTGCAGCAATTTTGACAATATGCAAGCTCAAGAAAATATGTTCCTTCTGTGCCATGAATCTTAGCCAATGGATTCATATTGCTTGTGTTTGCCAAAACAGTCAACAATCATGGTAGAAATCATGGTAAAGCACTATTTCGGGTAGCCACCATCTTGTAAATATGCACAATAAGGGTTCAGACACACCCAATAATGAAAATAGGTATTCCATTGAGTCTCTCATGGTCAAATAGACACCAAGTTTGCATTTCTAGCTCATCTGGTTCAGAACCTATTTTCTTGGTGCTAATATTGTGGCGGCCATATTGTGGTGGCCATATTGGATTTCATGGAAACTTTCAATACAAAAAATGTTCGTATTCATATCATTGATCAACCTGAGAAGTTTCGTGGAAATATCTGTCCGTTTAAAATGTTGCCCTATTCACCCCCCATTATAACTAATAGGGGCTAATATTGGGGCGGCCATATTGGACTTTGGCCCAAAAATTGACCGGGTTGTCCATATAGGTTGTGATCCTATGGGGTCATAGATATTATTTCTGGTGGACAACTTTGTATGTTATGACAAATGCAGGTTTCCTAAAAAAAGGGTGGTTTGCCCCCTGGGTAATACTACATAATCCCCTTTTAGTAGCTCAAGCTTTCAACCATCATTTCTCCTCAGTCTGTACTCCTACAACTGATCCCTATGTTCTCACCAATACACCACCTTGCCATAGCACATTCTCCTTCAGGAGAATTCAAGAAGTCCTGAATGCAATTAAGGACCTCAAAGTCTGCAGCAGTCCTGGCTTAGATGGCGTCGAAGCCAAATTTCTCAAACTTGCTCAACACATTCTCATGTACCCTCTCTGCGACCTTTTTAATTTATCTCTTTCAACCCATGACATACCCTCCATCTGGAAATGGTCACGTATCACCCCACTCTACAAAGCAGGTAATCAACTTGATCCCAACAACTACAGACCAATTTAAATGATCTGTTCAATAGCAAAAGTTTTCGAAAGATTAATTTACAATCAACTGTCCAATTATCTTTCCAAATACAACATTCTCTCACCTGTTCAATCTGGTTTTCGTCCAAATCATTCTACAACTACTGCTCTATTGAAACTCACCAATGACATACACTCTGCCTCTGCTAATCGGAAACTTACTGGTGCAATCTTTATTGATTTAACCAAGGCATTTGATCTAGTTGACCACTACCTCCTATTAGACAAACTCCACTCTATTGGCATGTCACGTAATGCCTTACTCTGGTTCAACTCCTATTTGCACAATAGAAAACACTGTGTTGTCATTCAGGGCAGTAAATCGGATCTAGCAGGACAGGAACGTGGTGTGCCACAGGGCTCAACCCTAGGCCCACTTCTATTCTCCATCTTTATCAATTTTCTCTGGTTGTAACGTTCAACTCTACGCTGATGATACTGTCATATACACTTCACAAACTAACCTTTCACAAACTCAGTCGACATTGCAACTACATTTTAATTATCTTGAATCATGGCTTATATCTAATAAATTACTTATCAACAAAACCAAAACAAACACTATGCTCTTCGGGACTAATCAAAACATTAAAGCACAAACTAACAATCATTCATTCAATATATCCTGTCTTGATGGTACACAACTGGACAGAGTTGAACAATGCAAATATCTTGGTCTCTGGCTCGATTCAAATCTATCATTTAAATGTAATGTATATAGATAACATAGTCCGGAAAATCAACTTTAGTACTGGTGTTCTATATCGCAATAGAAACTGTTTTTCTTTTACAGTAAGAAAATAACTAGTTCAACAACTCATACTACCAATTCTTGACTATGCAGATGTAGTTTATCAGACTGCCACTAAAACAAACCTTCTTCCCCTGAACTCAGTATATAACCGTTTATGCAGATTTGTCCTTGACTGCCCATATTTGACCCACCACTGTACCTTGTACGAAAACCTCAACTTACCATCTCCCTCCTCAAGAAGACACCAGCACTGGCTGCAGTTCATCTTTAAATGCATTCATTTCAATTATCCACAGTATTTAAAACAGCTTATGATACCATACACTTCTACACATCAACTTAGACATTGCTCACAGATTTACTTTGACTTACCCACATCAGTTGGCAAAAAATCATTCATGTTCAAAGCTCCTTGTGACTGGAACAATCTACCTGTCCATATACGTTCAATAACATCTTTTCATTTGTTTAAAACTATGCTGTCCTCTCATCTTGAGACTACCTGTTCATGTTTTCACTAATCATCACTGTAATAGATCCATGATGCAATGATCCATGTGTTATGTCTACGTTATGTCCATGTTATGTGAAATGTTGTTTTGTTTTTGTTTTTTGTTTTTCCTGTTTGTTTATTTATGAATTGTATTGTTTTGTCTTGTCTTGTTTTGTCTGGTTGAATTGTGTAAAAAGTGTCTTTATGTATGAAGTGTACTATGTGAATCGCGGACCCCCTTGAAAACGAGATGGTTCATCTCAAGGGATTGTTCCTAATAAAGACATTTCAGACTATTAGAGACCCAGTCCTGATGGTGGCGGTAACTTCACCATTATGCCGATTTTGAGCGAATAGAGCAATTCCGGTTCTACGGATCACAACATCCGCTAGTTTTCTTCACTGTGTTACACAGTCAGATGTCTGGGATTCTAAGCTATCATCGTTTATTTTAATAACTAAGTCAAATTAAGCTCTAATCAAGCCCCAAATATCGCATTTTACGCAGCGATGCACATAAAGATCGCACGTGCGTGCAAGAGCGTGCACGTGAGGATTTCGGACGGTTTTAGGTAGATTACATCGGCCGTTAGCCAAACTAGCCAAATGTTGCTACTGTACATTTTGCTACATTAAGCCCCCGATTATAGGGAATTCAACGAAATAAATCTCTCTGTGAGAGACAACTTCAAATTGGACACACGCGTTCCACACCCCCACAGGGGGTACAGTGCCCGGTGCCGAGTCGGTCGGATCCACGGTTGTCCAGAACCGCCACAAAAGGCCTCTCTCTGCCCGGGCTCTGGACCTGATCTCCATATGGAGCTGTTCTGTTCGGACATCAGTCTGACATCTTCACAGACTTCATATTTGGGCATGCTCTAGAACTGTAAACACCTAGCTACTGGCCCAATGAGCACTGCTCTAGTACTGTAAACACCTAGCTACTGGCCCAATGAGCACTGCTCTAGTACTATAAACACCTAGCTACTGGCCCAATGAACACTGCTCTAGAACTGTAAACACCTAGCTACTGGCCCAATGAGCACTGCTCTAGTACTATAAACACCTAGCTACTGGCCCAATGAGCCCTGCTCTAGTACTATAAACACCTAGCTACTGGCCCAATGAGCACTGCTCTAGTACTGTAAACACCTAGCTACTGGCCCAATGAGCACTGCTCTAGTACTGTAAACACCTAGCTACTGGCCCAATGAGCACTGCTCTAGTACTGTAAACACCTAGCTACTGGCCCAATGAGCACTGCTCTAGTACTGTAAACACCTAGCTACTGGCCCAATGAGCACTGCTCTAGTACTGTAAACACCTAGCTACTGGCCCAATGAGCACTGCTCTAGTACTATAAACACCTAGCTACTGGCCCAATGAGCCCTGCTCTAGTACTATAAACACCTAGCTACTGGCCCAATGAACACTGCTCTAGAACTGTAAACACCTAACTACTGGCCCAATGAGCACTGCTCTAGTACTATAAACACCTAGCTACTGGCCCAATGAGCACTGCTCTAGTACTGTAAACACCTAGCTACTGGCCCAATGAGCCCTGCTCTAGTACTATATACACCTAGCTACTGGCCCAATGAGCACTGCTCTAGAACTGTAAACACCTAGCTACTGGCCCAATGAGCACTGCTCTAGTACTGTAAACACCTAGCTACTGGCCCAATGAGCACTGCTCTAGTACTATAAACACCTAGCTACTGGCCCAATGAGCACTGCTCTAGTACTGTAAACACCTAGCTACTGGCCCAATGAGCACTGCTCTAGAACTGTAAACACCTAGCTACTGGCCCAATGAGCACTACTCTAGTACTGTAAACACCTAGCTACTGGCCCAATGAGCACTGCTCTAGTACTGTAAACACCTAGCTACTGGCCCAATGAGCACTGCTCTAGTACTGTAAACACCTAGCTACTGGCCCAATGAGCACTGCTCTAGTACTGTAAACACCTAGCTACTGACCCAATGAGCACTGCTCTAGTACTATAAACACCTAGCTACTGGCCCAATGAGCACTACTCTAGTACTGTAAACACCTAGCTACTGGCCCAATGAGCACTGCTCTAGTACTGTAAACACCTAGCTACTGGCCCAATGAGCACTGCTCTAGTACTGTAAACACCTAGCTACTGGCCCAATGAGCACTGCTCTAGTACTGTAAACACCTAGCTACTGGCCCAATGAGCACTGCTGTAGTACTATAAACACCTAGCTACTGGCCCAATGAGCCCTGCTCTAGTACTATAAACACCTAGCTACTGGCCCAATGAGCACTGCTCTATACTGTAAACACCTAGCTACTGGCCCAATGAGCACTGCTCTAGTACTATAAACACCTAGCTACTGGCCCAATGAGCACTGCTCTAGTACTGTAAACACCTAGCTACTGGCCCAATGAGCCCTGCTCTAGTACTATAAACACCTAGCTACTGGCCCAATGAGCACTGCTCTAGAACTGTAAACACCTAGCTACTGGCCCAATGAGCACTGCTCTAGTACTGTAAACACCTAGCTACTGGCCCAATGAGCACTGCTCTAGTACTATAAACACCTAGCTACTGGCCCAATGAGCACTGCTCTAGTACTGTAAACACCTAGCTACTGGCCCAATGAGCACTGCTCTAGAACTGTAAACACCTAGCTACTGGCCCAATGAGCACTGCTCTAGTACTATAAACACCTAGCTACTGGCCCAATGAGCACTGCTCTAGTACTGTAAACACCTAGCTACTGGCCCAATGAGCACTGCTCTAGAACTGTAAACACCTAGCTACTGGCCCAATGAGCACTGCTCTAGAACTGTAAACACCTAGCTACTGGCCCAATGAGCACAGCTCTAGAACTGTAAACACCAGTAAGGCGCCCTGAGGGCGAGAAGCGACAATATATGGCGATCTAAGCTAGGGTGGCAGCGGGGGCAGTGTCTTGAGTGTACAGGGTTTGATGAGGTCAGATCAACATGGAATGAATTCTGTATTGGCCATATATGGAGCGTGTCACAATGGAGGCGTGACAGGTTTTGCAGGTATTCATAGTACACGTACTGCGACCTATGATGCCGCTCACACAACTGACTCAGCTTACCACACACACACACACACATACGTTTTCAGTTCATAGAGTGTGTGCGTGTGCGTGTGCATGTGTTGTGGTGTGTATTATGTGTGGAGTGGAATTACATTCAACAATTGTGTTGTGATTGCCCCTGTGACATCACTGATGTGCCAATAAATACATACAATCTGTATGTGTGTGCGTGCGCGCGCATGTGTGTGTGCGTGCGCATATGTTTAACAGACAGTGTTGTTGTGATGTGATAAATCAGCTGCTATGAATAATTACTGAGACTGACACTGGAACACACACACACACACACACGCACGGTCGCACGCACGCACAATAAAATAACATTGCCAAAATTGACCTTGTCTTAAGTGTTTAAGTAATATGGCGCATTGAATATAAAGTGGTTGAAGTAAGACTTAGATTTTAAATGAGAGTTAATTGAATATGTTGCATTAAGCTATAAAAACATTTAGTTTCAACATGGCCAGCAAGGCTGGTTAGAACCCAGAAGCATTTCCAAGGGGTCAAGTTGAGCCAGACAGAGCTTCTATGCAGGAGATGGGAGTGAACTATGTAAGCCTTACATAGTTACATAATAGATAATTCACTGACAGGGAGTTTAACCACCGAGGCTGAGATCTCTGAGTACCAACACCCACCCCCCCCCGACCCCTGTAGCTGACCTTTAAAGTAAAGAATTCTGAAAACTGAGAATGCTTTATATCAACTCCACTGGTTGCCTAATAAAAAACTAGTAATGAGCAAAGAAATATAATCATTTGAGGCCTGTTGTCTTCATGAACAGTAAAAAAACAAGTTTGAATGTAGATGACTCGCTCTAAAGGTACAGACTGATGCACTGACTATCTTACTAAACAAAAACAAAAAAAACTGCACGTAATGTGCACGCACATGTAACCATGATATTATTGCTATCACAAAAAATGTTCTATTATCATTCTGTCGTCGCTTACAAAACCATTGTCCCAGAACACCAAAACATAATCGTATCTTGACTGATTGATTATCTTGTGAGCATAGATGCTCTTTTTCCAGGTGTACTACTGAAATGGGACAAGAAACGTCATATCTGCCGGAGAGACATGGGTGTGTGTGCTGATATTACTAAAATGCTTAAGCATATTCTCTCTTACTGTACAAACCTATTGTCCTAGAACACCACGACCATAATCGTCTCTTGTCTGATTATTGATTCGCTGTGAGCATAGATGCTCTTTACCGGGTGTCCTGTTGTACTAGAAAATTGTAACACAATGCCTGTTTTTACCTGGACATCAAAAGTTGCACTCATTATTTTAACTCACCATCATCCTGAATATATCTTTACTTTTATTTATTTATTTTTCTAAACGTGATGGACTCTATGAGACTAATATTGAACACAATTAATTCTCCAAAGATTTTGACTCTCACTTCTCTTCGTGATAATTAGAGATTATAAACAGCATTATATTTAGTGCTACAGAATTTTGATCGCGCACAGCTGCACTACACATTTACATTATAATAGCTTCTCGCCCTCAGGCTTCTTACTGTTGCTTTTGCCTAACAAAATAGATGTACTTTGTTGCGTTGGAGTGTCCCAGGGTTTTCCAAATTGTCGAAAATCATCATAAATTGTACCAAACTCTCTATCCCTGCATATTTTACAAAAACTGAATTGGCAATGCTGACCGGGCTAATAATGAATTACTCATGTAGCGTGGGTCCTGGACAGATATGAACACAGATGGATTCTGTTCATAACCAGAATGGATCCATACATGCACGGTACACCCCCCCCCCCCCTTTTGGTCTCACTGACACTGCTTGGCTTGATGTAAACAAGACTAGCTTCCACGGGGGGAGGGGGGATTTTAACTTCTCCCCAGCAGACATTCCTCTGCATGGCTAAGCAGAGGTATTTACGACATGCTCTTGGCTCCTCTCAGAAGGACAGAGCCTACACAATGAGAATAAAACTGTTCACGTATTATGCCTTTGAACCACGAATATATATATTTGTATACTATCTATTGGGGTTCAACCATATATATATATATTGTGTTGAATTAATGTGATGAGTGTATTATATATTATATATATTTATATTCTGGCTTGCCTGACTTCTAATGTACATACGGCTGTGCTGTTTGATATCTCCACATGTGTAAGTTCATGCTGATTCCAAATATGCAGTCAGATGTATTAATAGGAGCTCCCCAGAACCACTAGTGACGAGTTAGTATTTCATGTGCTTTATGGTTCATGGGTTAAGGGGACAGCCCCCTACAGCTCACACACGTCCGGACCCTGCAGCTCCTTGCATGACAAGGACAACCAGTCTCCGCCTCTTCGATATATATGAGATGGCCAAGCAGCCATCTCTCTCTTAACTTCTACTGGGACGACGCAGCAAGGGAGGGTTGACACACGTCCCCGCCCACACACACACAGCTGTCCTCTGACCAGGCCCTGGGTTGACTCTGTCCCCACCACAGAAGTTCCATTTTCTGGGTACCACCTCAGCGCCACAGCGGCCGGTTCCCAGAGACCGTGAGGCAACCCAAAACTGACCAGACGACAGCTTCTCTCTACGCGCCGGCCATCCACAGCGAGGATAAGACATCCCAAGTCTCCTCTGCCGCTCGAATCTTCAAGAGGGTCAGCTTAAGCCAAGCGCCACCAAGCTGATCCCGACGAGGGAAAACCGATGCCTGCGACCAGCTGCCTCTGACGACTACTAAACCCCTGCCCAGCTACATCCTTCTGGGCCTGCCATCCACTGCCCCTAGCCTCTGGCTAGCTCGACAGCACCACGGCCCAGCTACCACATGGTCATCGCTACACAACACGCAGCTACACCATTCTGGGCCTGAACATCCACTGCTGCCGTCCCCTCCACACACAGGCGAGCATTATATCACATGATAAATGGCAACTGAGTGTAGCGTTCAGGCAGGGTAGAGATGTTATTTTGGAAGGTAGATCTGCTATTTTCGAAACCTCTCTTTTATTATTTCATGTTTCTTTTCCCTTTATTCGTTTCATGAGCTATCACTATTTACCTTTACCTGACCTTACTTTGATAAAAAGGTTTCATTTAAACCTGTGTACATTTTTGGGATTGTTTGTACACATTTGATTTATTTTGTTATAATAAATTTAAATGATTTTCATTAAGAAGTCGTTGTGTATTATATCTCAATATTTACAGTACAAGTACCGTTGGAATATTTATTGCAAGTCTGTCCAAGAATTCAAATTACATTACAGTGACGTGAGCAATATAATTATTATATTGTAATATTTTAATAATTAATATTCATAAATTATGAATATTGATATTTGAAATATTACGTCCTGACAGCTGTTACCCAGCTATATTACACTCTCTACTATAACTTCCTGAATAAAGTATATAATCACTTAAATCTAGTGACTTCCCTGGCCAATAGTGACTTCCCTGGCCAATACAGCGGATCTACACTGGTACACGCACACCGCGCACATGCACACCCTGTATGAACCGTGCACACACTCAGCTGTTGGTTTCTAAGTCAAAGGACACTACACAGATAAGTACTCTTACTAGACAAAACAATTCCCTGCTGTCCTTTCCTTTCTGTGTGCTTGCATGTGCAAGTGTCCCTCTCCTGCACGTGTGTGTGCTGTGTGCACGTGAATGTTTGTGTCTTTTCTCTACTGTACTGCCATTGTGCCAAATATACCATTAAAAACGGGTAGATGAAAATTTGACCCTCACATTCTCACATCGTAACTGGGCCGTCGAGCGGTGGTACGACCCAATATCCCTGCAGTCACGTGATGGAAGATGGAAACATACTCCTTTTGGGAAACAGATGCAAAAAACAAGTGTTCATTCATTGAGTGTGCCCTCAACACACTGCATTGTTCATGAAATCTCATGTGTTACTTGAAAAAAAACACATTTCTCCATAAATGTTCAGTGTTAAGTTCCCAACACAACATGGTAAACTCCACAGCAGTCTTTGTTTTGAGGCCTCACTGGCCTCGAGGGGTCCCCCAAAGATCCCTTCTGCTTCACGTGGCCTTCAGTGACAAAAATTGAAAATTGAATTTCCAGGCTGACTGGCTGAGTGTTGACGATTTAGCCTTTTTTATGTGAAAAAAAAATGTGAGGAAGAAATATTCCTATACACTGGGTACTTATTTTTGAATTTGGCAGTTTCACTAATATTCTAATTTGAACTTGATGTTCGCTAGTGTGTGTAGTCGTGTGAGAAATCTACACTGGGGTGCCCCATGGCTGCACAATTTGTTTACATTCCCAAACTAAATGCTGATAAAAAGCTAGCATGCAAAGTATGATGAAATAATCCTGACCTGACAGGCTGACAGACCTCAAATAACTTTATATGATCAGGCCTGTCTGATTTCAATTCATCACGCCTCCCCTGAACATTTTGAACAGTGAACCAGGCACTTTTCACAGGGAGTCCTTCTACTTTTGTACTTTTAGTACATTTTACTGCAAAAATATTTAGTGCTCTTACTTGAGTACTACATTTTGAATTATCGACCAGGGCAGGGTACTTTTACTCAGGTAGCCTACATTTTGAACAGTGAACCAGGCACTTTTCACAGGGAGTCCTTCTACTTTTGTATTTTTAGTACATTTTACTGCAAATATATTTAGTGCTCTTACTTGAGTACTACATTTTGAATTATCGACCAGGGCAGGGTACTTTTACTCAGGTAGCCTACATTTTGAACAGTGAACCAGGCACTTTTCACAGGGAGTCCTTCTACTTTTGTACTTTTAGTACATTTTACTGCAAATATATTTAGTGCTCTTACTTGAGTACTACATTTTGAATTATCGACCAGGGCAGGGTACTTTTACTCAGGTAGCCTACATTTTGAACAGTGAACCAGGCACTTTTCACAGGGAGTCCTTCTATTTTTGTACTTTTAGTACATTTTACTGCAAATATATTTAGTGCTCTTACTTGAGTACTACATTTTGAATTATCGACCAGGGCAGGGTACTTTTACTCAGGTTGCCTACATTTTGAACAGTGAACCAGGCACTTTTCACAGGGAGTCCTTCTATTTTTGTACTTTTAGTACATTTTACTGCAAATATATTTAGTGCTCTTACTTGAGTACTACATTTTGAATTATCGACCAGGGCAGGGTACTTTTACTCAAGTACATTTGATTTACTGAGACTATATAGCGCTTGATACTTTTACTCGAGTAAAACATGAGATTACTATATTCCTGCCGCTTGCGCATGCACTCAGTGTTCTTGTCCAAGGTCTTCTAGCCACTTAATTATCCAGCTCCATTTTTAGCGGGCTGGGGTGTTATGTAAACACCATAGTTACGCTTTGGCTGGACAAATTTGCTTAGAACCCTATGTTTTGGACCTTTGAGAGCTTGTAGATCGGCTATTTTTGGCACGCTCATGTAAGTAATGAAACAAAAACTACACATGATCAGTTGATTTGTACTTCTCTTATCCGATCCATCAGCCCCCCCTTGGTTATAGGCCCGTAGAAACTCTGTAGAAACAAATCAGGTTGAATTACATTCTGTGCATATCATGACTGCATTGACTCAGCTGGTCTCCACTTATTACAACCGCTTGCTACTGCTTAAATAGTTCATCGTTCTTCACAAGTTCTTTTAGTCACTGTAAATCTCAGGCTATGGCGCAGCAGCGCGAGTGTTATGTAAACACATAGATAACTAAGGTTCTTTCTACTCCTGCATGGCTCGTGCATTACCACATCAATATCATTCTAGTATACAATGAATGAATGTAAAACTGAGCATTTGGAAAGCGTGACTGGGAAAACACCCCGTCACAGAAAATCTCATACTTGGCCACCCTGATTCTAGGGTTAGCTTAACTTTACCAATGCCCATTCCCAACTCAAGACACACAACACAAAACAGACAACCAGCAGGAATATTCAACGGTATCTCTTCACACACCAGCCCTTGAAAAATGATACCTCAATGGGTACCGAAAATGTTCTATCTAGCAGTGACTTTTAGGACAATGACCAGAGTGAAACGAGGCAAAATACAAATTAATGTATGCTGTGGGGAAAAAAAAGGCACCACCACAGGCTCAGTATGACGTGATGTCACAAATCATACCCTGTTGGACAACATCCAACAGAACAAAAACAACAGGGAAACACACAGCTGTTGTGCGGTACGAAAGCAATCGCCCGGCTTAACCTAGCATGGGAGACACCAGGCCACTGTCAACTATCCAAGAAGCAGTGTAGGAATCAACAGAAATAATCTGTCCAGCTAACGAACCAATCGTTAGGCTTAAATATGGAATTAAACACCATATTCGCTGCTTGAAACACAAAGCAGTCTTTCCTGCTAACGAACCAATCGTTAGGCTTAAATATGGACTCTAACCATATTCGCTGCTTGAAACACAAAGCAGTCTTAATCTCTAAACTCTGTCAAGTCAACTAAAACTGTATCAGTCACTTTAAAACAAACAGACTAACAGGGTCTATATCAGTGAAATTTGGAAGCGTAAAAAAAATGTGGGAACCAAAAAAGACAAGGTTTAACTAAGATAAACCTTGCATACAACCTAACATGGAGATTTACCAGGCAAGAGGAGAGGCACTTATTCTCTAGAAAGAATAAAACATAAAGTGACTCACCTCTTGCTGGTATCTCACTTCTGAACACCAATTGTTGTGATCTAAATACTGGACCCTCGTCTGGTTTGACAGACAGTCAAGTATTACTTTGGTACGGCGACTGCGGCGGCGGCCGGCGGGTACCCGGGAGAACAAATTAACGAGACACGAGACAGTATCACGCTAAGGTTCACAAAGTTTATTACACAAACATGAAACATATATAGTGCTGGATCATAATGACGTAACAATAAGATATGAGACAGAAGAACGTGCCTACTGCAGCAAGGCTGACCTTGCTGTCGCCTAGATGTCTCGGCAGTACACAATACATATCACGTACACTGTATCTCAAGTTCAAGTACATAGACTAAGATGTACTGTGCATGGGCTAATATCACAACAATATATACCGCAGTATCTAAAAGGACCTTAACTATCTTTTTTTCCTTCAAAGTATCAACATTCTATTCCACACAGCCAACTAACTGTCACATGTTACTGTACATATTACACATATTAGTTTTCCTATATATTTTTTCCTAATATTCTGGCAGAGGTCCTTTTTCCTGTGCTGTCATTAAAATGCTTTACTAGGCCTATAAAAAAACTAAAATAACAAATTCTTCATGGTCATAAGTTCATAAAGCATAATTAATGATCATGTCATGAAACACAATACATATTTGGTTCATAATTGATTTAATGTGAGGTAATAAAACATTTAAAAACATGTGATATTCTGAGGCAGAACAAAGTTCCCTGTCTATCAGTATAGCTAGGCTGGACCATGATTGATTGACTGATTGATGCATGATTGCATGTCATGGAACAGGTGGTGCAAACATTTAGTCTCACTCAGACTGGGCTGCATGAAGGAAAGAAGAAGAACACTTGCAGTTTTTTAGTGTGATTAAATACGAACTGTTAAAATAAGAAAGACGTCTGATAGCTAGGCGGGAAATTGATGTGATAGTTCAGTTGGTGATGAAAGCATGAAATTCGGCACAGATGGCCTTCATATGACCCTAATTGATAATCAACCTCGGGCCACGCAGAATTCCACAATTTTTCAAGATGGCCGCCAGTTTGCAATTGGACCTATACGTTTTGGACTATATCACTTTGCTAGGGCTGTAAATATTTGATTTCACCATCATTTTGATATAAGAGAAGATCAAAATAACTTTAGGTTTCAATATGGCGGCATGTTTTCCAATATGGCTGCCAATAAACTGCATAAATGTACATCTGCTCATGGTTAATGCACAGTTGGTGATACAAACATGACATTTGGCACAGATCACCTTTATGACACCCTAATTCATAATCAACCTTGGGCCATGCAGAATTCCTACATTTGTCAAGATGGCCGCCAGTTTTAAAAATGGCTGCAACTGGACCTATATTTTGGACTATAGCACTTTGCTGAGGCTGAATCTTTGATTTCCACCTAAGGGAATATGTCCTGGAGTTATTTCTACCAAGTAAGATACAAAATAACATTAAATTCCAATATGGTGGCAAGTTTTCTAATATGGCTGCCGATAAATTGCATAACTGTACATCTGCTCATGGTTAATCCACAGTTGGTGATACAAGTATGACATTTGGCACAGATCACCTTTATACCACCCTAATTGGTAATCAACCTCGGGCCATGCATAATTCCTCCATTTTACAAGATGGTCGCCAGTTTTCGCCAGTTGAAATGGCTTCAACTGGGCCTACGTTTTTGACTATATCCTTTTGCTGGGGCTGTATTTTTTAATTTCCCCCTCATTTTGATATAAGAGAACATGTTCTGGAGGTTTTTCTACCAAGTAAGATCAGAAATAACATTAGGTTCCAATATGGTGTCATGTTTTCCAGTATTGCTGCCGATAAATGATTATTGTTAATCCACATGATTTTATAACATGAGCTCCAACACCACATGTGCTTAAATAATAATTGTATTAATAATTACCATACACAGCATCCATTTAGGTTTTCAATGACCTAGGTTCAAATAGCGTGGCATATTTTGAAATATGGTCACCATCACCATACTCAAACTAAGATCCTATAAAGCTTGGTGAAGGTTTTTGGCACATCTTTGCAGCTTGGTATGCAGTTATGGCTTTGTGCAGATTCTTATTTTTGTCTGTCTTGTTACAGGTCATTCAAAAGCTACCAAATCACTTTTCTGTTCTGATATTAACTTCCTTTTTCTTTCCAATTTTGATGTTTTTAACTTATGTTAACATGAGTCATGGTATGTAGCTTTGTTCAACTGAATTCCATCATCAAGTTGCTTGGGGTAAAAAATAATTGGCATGCAATTAATTTTGTAAAAACAACTTTGTTAGTTCAATCACTGTGTTTTGTTATGGCCGCGTTGCATCGTGTCAGGGCTTCGGAGGCAGCCAATCATGACTAGGTTGCTACTACGCGATTTGCTACACAAGTGGTTCAGACTCTCATAGCTTAGGCGGCATTTCAGAGTATGTGGTCAGACTCCCATTGGCTTTAATAGGGGCAGCCAATCATGACTAGGTCACTAAAATAAAATGAGCTATTGTATGCCAGGTTTCCACCTGGCAAAAAATACACTTTACAATAATTATGGGCTTTACAACTGGGCTGGGCTCAGTAACATCACTATCCTACCCCCAGTCCGATCATTCATCCAATGCTATGTAATTCCTATATGATCTGTACACCTTCCGAAAGACTAAAGCCCTGTCTTCCTTGGCTCTGCTCTCCCACGCTGGCACATCCTGTCAATTCAGGTGTGGCTGTTTAACTTTAATTTGGGGCAAGCTAAACAGCATTTAGGAAACTAGAAAATGTATTAGCATTGAACCCCATGCTGAGTATCACAGCTATAGTGTCAACCAGTGTGCCCTGGTACTGCAATAACACAATAAAAACTTGTCAATTGGGCTTTGGGCTTTTGAAAACCTGTCAGGCATCTTCCCAAATTGAGGAATTCTGCATGGCACAAGGTTGATTACCAATTAGGGTGGTATAAAGGTGATCTGTGCCATATTTCATGCTTGTATCCGGTCTGTGTATTATCCATGAGCAGATTACATTCATGCAATTTATCGGCAGCCATATTGTAAAACATGCCACCATATTGGAACCTAATGTTATTTCTGATCTTACTTTGTAGAAATACCTCCAGAACATATTCTCTTATATCAAAATGAGGGGGAAATTTTAAAAAAAATACAGTCTCAGCAAAAGGATATAGTCCAAAACGTAGGCCCAGTTGAAGCCATTTCAACTGGTGAAACCTGGTGGCCATCTTGAAAAATTGAGGAATTATGCATGGCCCGAGGTTGATTACCAATTAGGGTGGTATAAAGGTGATCTGTGCCAAATGTTATGCTTGTATCACCAACTGTGGATTAACCATGAGCCATGAGTAGTACAGTTATGCATTTTATCGGCAGCCATATTGGAAAACATGCCACCATATTGGAACTTAATGTAATTTTGTTATCTTACCTGGTAGAAATACCTCCAGAACATATTCTCCTATATCAAAATTAGGGGGAGATCAAAGATTCAGCCCCAGCAAAGTGATATTATCCAAAACGTAGGTCCAGTTGCAGCGATTTTGAAAACTGGCGGCCATCTTGAAGAATGTAGGAATTCTGCATTGCCCAAGGTTGATTATGAATTAGGGTGTCATAAAGGTGATCTGTGCCAAATGTCATGTTTGTATCACCAACTGTGCATTAACCATGAGCAGATGTACATTTATACAGTTTATTGGCAGCCATATTGGAAAACATGCCGCCATATTGGAACCTAATGTTACTTTTTATATCGTACTTGGTAGAAATACCTCCAGAACATATTCTCTTACATCAAAATGAGGGGAAATAAAATATTTACAGCCCCAGCAAAGTCATATAGTCCAAAAACGTATGTACAGTTGCAGCCATTTTTAAAACTGGCGGGCCACCTTGAAAAAAATGGAATTCTGCGTGGCCCGAGGTTGATTATCGATTAGGGTCATATGAAGGTCATCTGTGCCAAATTTCATGCTTTCATCACCAACTGAACTATCATGTATTGAAAACAGCTATTTCCCGCCTAGCTATGAAGCCAAAGCAGACTGTCAGGAACATTCTAAAGACTTTAAGAGACTCCAGAATCAAGGACCTCGTTTACACAACAATAAGCGACCAATGAGGTAATCTATTTTAGAGTTATCTTTGTTTTGTTTTGTCTTGTTTTGTTTTGTTTTGTTTCATGGACACGTTCAGCTGCGCTTTGCGCATTTCTACATGTTTGTATTTTAATTTATTTGTTTCAATATGATGTACTGTGCAATTTGTTGATTATAGTTTGTTGTTTTTTGTGTGAACATACAGTTCTCACGGCATGACATGGAGGGATGAGAAGAATGCCTGAAATAAATGCCTGTTTATAAAGAACCCGACCTGTGTCGTCAATGTTGTGAGAAGAGCTACAATCTATGAACTGAAAACTGTGTGTGTGTGAGTGTGTGTGTGTTTGGGTATTTGTACTTTACTTAAGTTGAGTGTCACATTTTCAGTACTTAGGGTTAGGGTTACATCTCAGAGACAACATTTTTACTTTTACTTCACTACAATAATTTGAAAACGTTATACTAGTTACTTCCTCCATCAAAGAACAGATACATTCATCCAAAGCAAACTTTTTAGTTTTGCTAGTGTGCAGTAAAGATGTTTGTCTGACTATTTTAAGTCTACTTTTGTGTTTGTGTCTAAAACTCTCACACACTATTTAACAATATAATAGGCTTAGGCTATATCAGCTGTTCTGTGTGCATGCCGCAATGCGCACATGCACGCACATGCAAGCGTGTGCACGTGACGTCATTAAAATGCTGTGGTACCAGTACAAAAACACCATGACACCACTGCATTTCCAACTTGCATCGTTCCAAGTAGGCCAGTGCCCAACGGGCACCGCTGTAAAGGCCCCACGGGCACCGCTCTAGTAATTTATGTCAATGTTTTTGGAAATCTCTATGGGCTGAATGAGCGACAAAATGTCCGCCACGGCCATGAAGTCTTACAATTTTACAATCTGGGCCACATGCTCACTCACATTCCTTCACTCTAAGATAAAAACCGGCAATGATTTACATTTCGGTCGCTGACATTATGTGATGTCTTTATATTTCAGCAGGTCACCAATGTCACCGTAACACCACCATGCTGGAGTGACTGAGTGTGAGCGAGTGAGTGGCCCAGACTTTGGGTATTGAAATTGAGAATAGCTGGGTCACAAACACAAGGATGTCATGGCATGTCATCCATCAATGCCACAGCAATGTGTAATATCTTAACCCATTTTGGACTGAGGTCGATAAAAAAAAAGGCTTCTAAATCCTAACATTTTTCTGAAAAAACATGTTTCTATGTCAGTGGTGCTCAACCTTTATCATGTCAAGGACCCCCAGAATTATCTCTTTTGGGCCACGGACCCCCATCTCAAAATATGTAGTTCCAGGGACCCCCCAAACGTTCGCTCTGAAATATATATTGAAAAATCTGCGCCACATTTTCACAACTTTTCAAAAATAGCACACCTACAAGCTCGTAGCGCGCCACTTGGTGGCGCCAGGGGCGCCTAACTTTGTTTCCAGGTAGGGGAGCACAGATTTGGAGAGTCCATGAGCAAAGCGAGCGCCTGAAAAAAAAGAGGCGTTTTTTCGGGCCGAGTCGGGTGTCTTAGCACGATTCTAACTCTGTTAAAAGCATGACAGCCACTACTAAGAAGTCACTACAGACCTTGTTTAAAAATACCCACATGGTTAACTGCAGGGCTAATAAGCATTGGTAGGCTACTGCACATTCATGTCATGAATAATAATTTAAGAAATCATAGCAGATTATATGAGAAAAAAGGATCTCAATTCCACAGCTGTGGAACAAACTTCCAGCTGTGGAAGTTTGTGAACGAAAAAGCTGAAAGCTGTAGTACACATGGCCGGCCTGTAGATGGCCACCAAAAAGCTTATTCTGGTATTTCACACAGGTGTTGCCAAATAACTAATTATCTTGCCAGTCAGATGCGCAAGATAATTCCCCCCGGGAATTTTTATCTGCTGGAGCAGCTGCTCCGTTTGCTCAATGGCTCAGGCGCCACTGGGTGGCGCGCTACGAGCTTGTAGATCTGCTATTTTTCAATAGCTAAATTATAACATAATGTTTAAAACACCAAAAGGGGTTAACTGTGTATGAATATAATGTAATTTTGTCCAATCAATTTGTATGGTATGTATGGTTAATACATTATAGCCTAACTTATCCAATCTGTATGGTAGAGTATGATAATACAATATAACTTATTATACAAATAACGGTAATGGGTCGCACACAGTCATTTATTCTTGCATTTTGGACAGGAGACAAACGTTTGGGCTATCCAGCCTTCATCAGTGTCACACTGATGAAGGCTGGATAGCCCAAACGTTTGTCCATTTGAAAGGCATTTGAAATTAAATATACAATTTAGGCATTTAGCAGACGCTCTTAATCCAGAGCGACTTACATTAAGCAAGAACAAAAAAGCATGGGAATACATCACATATACAAAAAGCATTTATCATGAAACGTGCGTAAGCTAAGAACGTAACAGTGGAATATCTATATAATGAAACTATACATATAAACTATACATATGCTATACATACTATGAAGTGCTATGACTACATACAATGCAATTATAGTGCTGTCTACATAACATGCTATACATTTTTACATTTTTACTTTTCAGGATTCCAATTCAAAAATAGCAAAGATTCTGGATTTCAATTCAAATATAGCAAAAAATAGCTGATCTACAAGCTCAAAACGTGTCACAGTGTGACACGTTTTGAGCTTGTAGATCTGCTATTTTTGCTATGACAGTAGTATGTAATGTGGCCCTCTGGAAATAGTGTGGAAATACTGTATAGTGGCCCTCTCCATCGTCAACGTTGCCAACCCCTGCTGTACATACTGTACAATCACAAAGTATATCTCGTTATGTTGTTTGTTTTGGACAAGAAGCTGCCCCTGTGAGGCTCAACTCCAGCTTGCTAGAATTTGGATATAGATGGATTCATATTATGTTAAATATGAAGCTTACAAATAAATCTCACCAGGTTCTTTCTAGAAGGTTGCATAGACCCCATGCCAGGGAGGAGGAGGGAGGGGTGGAGCACATGTACAAGGTTGTGATTGGTTGAGAGATGGCTCCACCTCTCTCTCTAGTATGAGGAGAGTTGGTGGGTCTGTGTCAGTTCTCCACAACTGCTCCAGGATATCGAGAAGCGTCTATCAACCGTTTCTGATCAGATCTGACTGTGGACTCCAGACTTCAGCTGAAGATGAACTCAACCTCAACTCTGCTGAACAGCAGGAACACAAAGACCATGGTATGTTACTCGCTCTCCCTGCTTTGTCACCAGTGTTGTTTTCGTCTACTAAAACCAAGACGAAAAATGTTCGTCGACTACCCTTTTCCACTGAAGAAAACTAAATGGAAACTACATGAAAACTAAGCTATGGTGACTAAAACTAAGACTAAATATACTGACGATTTCGTAAAAAAATAAAAACTAGACTAAAATGTTAGGAAGGGACTAGTGGACAAGAGATCCAGTATGAGTCATTTTACACTTGGTTGCATGCTGAAAATAGCTGATCTACAAGCTCGTAGAGCTTGTAGATCAGCTATTTTCAGCAAGTGTAAAATCCGTCATTACGACGGCATCACAGCCCGCCAAAATACATTTTAATCGACTACATCAACTGTAGATTTAGTCGACTAAAATCCTATATTTAGTCGACTAAAACTAGACTAACAGTAAAACATTCCAGGTGACTAAAATGTGACTAAAACTAAATGAAAACTATTCAAGAGACTATGACTAAAACTAAAATCAAAATGTGCTGCCAAAAACAACACTGTTTGTCACCCCTGTCATATTTTGATAATTTAAACACACCATTCTCAATATTCATTGTATTCTCAATATTCCACTTTTTTGTCTCAGAGTTCCTTCACGCTAGAATAGAAGTATTGTAGTATTATTAACACATTTGTTCTATACTAAGTCTGTGTCTCATAGGAGGGCTGTGGGCAGATCAAAAACCTGTCTGTGTCTCATAGGAGGGCTGTGGGCAGATCAGAAACCTGTCTGTCTCATAGGAGGGCTGTGGGCAGATCAGAAACCAGTCTGTGTCTCATAGGAGGGCTGTGGTCAGATCAAAAACCTGTCTGTGTCTCATAGGAGGGCTGTGGGCAGATCAGAAACCAGTCTGTGTCTCATAGGAGGGCTGTGGGCAGATCAAAAACCTGTCTGTGTCTCATAGGAGAGCTGTGGGCAGATCAGAAACCAGTCTGTGTCTCATAGGAGGGCTGTGGGCAGATCAAAAACCTGTCTGTGTCATAGGAGGGCTGTGGGCAGATCAGAAACCAGTCTGTGTCTCATAGGAGGGCTGTGGGCAGATCAAAAACCTGTCTGTGTCTCATAGGAGGGCTGTGGGCAGATCAGAAACCAGTCTGTGTCTCATAGGAGGGCTGTGGGCAGATCAGAAACCCGTCCACCAGTGACATCATCGATGGGCAATCCAAGCTAATAGAAAAACCAGGCTTTCTGTTCCTGAAAAGTTGCAATGCGAAAATGGAAGCCATCGTTCTCACGATAATACAAATCTAAAAAAAAAAATTCAAAAAAATCTTGTTTAAAAATATCTGTCCAACGATGATGTCACCGGTGGAGGGGTTTCTGAACTGCCCACAGCCCTCCTATGAGACACAGACCGAGTAGAAAGAAATAGTGGTATTTTATCATGAACATTAGTGAGGACCAATTATATGAAGATAAATTGAAAAGTGGTGAAGTGGTCCTTTAACCACTTGAACATAGCTTAGGTTATTAATTATTATTATGTGAAAAATATATAATAGAAAATATATCTTAGGCTTATAATAAAATTATGCAATTATATGTTAGTTTCTTGTCATTGATATTTAGCTACTTGACCCACTTGTCTAGTCATTTCTTAAAATGCGCAGCAAAATTGTTTCTTTCTTTCTTAAAATGCACAACAAATTTGGAATTCATTTCCGGGGCATTAATTGGGGAACTAGATGTAAATTTCAATCCACAAAGTGGATTTTTTTCAACCTCAATAGTTTTTTGTTTGTTTCCAATCCAGTGTTGCATCATCAGTCTGGCCTCCCTGTCTTACCAACAGTAAATGAACAAAGAAGCTTGGCTAAACCAAAACAGCACAGCTGTGACCAGTGTGGACAACGTTACCATGCCATGTCTAACCTTAGAAGACACCAGAGAATTCACACAGGAGAGAAACCATATGGGTGTGATCATTGTGGACAACACTTCTCTCACATGTCCAGCCTTAAAACACACAAGATAATTCACACTGGAGAGAAACCCTATGGATGTGATCAGTGTGGACAACACTTCTCTCAAATGTCCCACCTTAAAAGCCACCAGAGAATTCACACTGGAGAGAAACCCTATGGATGTGATCAGTGTGGACAACACTTCTCTACAATGTCCAACCTTAAAGTGCACCAGAGAATTCACACTGGAGAGAAACCCTATGGGTGTGATCATTGTGGACAACACTTCTCTCACATATCCAGCCTTAAAACACACAAGAGAATTCACACTGGAGAGAAACCCTATGGATGTGATCAGTGTGGACAACACTTCTCTACAATGTCCAACCTTAAAGTGCACCAGAGAATTCACACTGGAGAGAAACCCTATGGATGTGATCAGTGTGGACAACACTTCTCTGAAATGTCCAGCCTTAAAGGACACCAGAGAATTCATACTGGAGAGAAACCCTATGGATGTGATCAGTGTGGACAACACTTCTCTGAAATGTCCAACCTTAAAGGGCACCAGAGAATTCATACTGGAGAGAAACCCTATGGATGTGGTCGGTGTGGACAACACTTCTCTCAGATGTTCAGCCTTAAAAACCATCAGAGAATTCACACTGGAGAGAAACCCTATGGATGTGATCAGTGTGGACAACACTTCTCTCAAATGTCCCACCTTAAAAGCCACCAGAGAATTCACACTGGTGAAAAACCCTATGGGTGTGATCAGTGTGGACAACACTTCTCTCAAATGTCCAGCCTTAAAGGACACCAGAGAATTCACACTGGAGAGAAACCCTATGGATGTGATCAGTGTGGACAAAGCTTCTCTGACATGTCCAGCCTTAAAACACACCAGAGAATTCACACTGGAGAGACACCCTATGGATGTGATCAGTGTGGACAACACTTCTCTCACATATCCAACCTTAAAAGGCACCAGATAATTCACACTGGAGAGAAACCCTATGGGTGTGATCAGTGTGGACAACACTTCTCTAGAATGGAACACCTTAAAGGACACCAGAGAATTCACACTGGAGAGAAACCCTATGGATGTGATCAGTGTGGACAACACTTCTCTGAAATGTCCAGCCTTAAAGGACACCAGATAATTCATACTGGAGAGAAACCCTATGGATGTGATCAGTGTGGACAACACTTCTCTAAAATGTCCAGCCTTAAAAGGCACCAGAGAATTCACACTGGAGAGAAACCCTATGGGTGTGATCAGTGTGGACAACACTTCTCTAGAATGGAACACCTTAAAGGACACCAGAGAATTCACACTGGAGAGAAACCCTATGGATGTGATCAGTGTGGACAACACTTCTCTGAAATGTCCAGCCTTAAAGGACACCAGATAATTCATACTGGAGAGAAACCTTATGGATGTGATCAGTGTGGACAACACTTCTCTGACATGTCCAACCTTAAAGGACACCAGATAATTCATACTGGAGAGAAACCCTATGGATGTGATCAGTGTGGACAACACTTCTCTCAAATGTCCAGGCTTAAAAACCATCAGAGAATTCACACTGGAGAGAAACCCTATGGATGTGATCGGTGTGGACAACACTTCTCTCGAATGTTCAGCCTTAAAAACCATCAGAGAATTCACACTGGAGAGAAACCCTATGGATGTGATCAGTGTGGACAACACTTCTCACAAATGTCCAGCCTTAAACGACACCAGAGAATCCATAGAGAAACCCTTTCATTGTGATGTGTGTGAATAAGCTTTCAATCGCTCCAATGATGTAGAAGTTCACATGTTTGTACACAAGAGATACATTTGAACTGAACTGAATATGCAATATGACAAAAAGAAAATCAACCAGGTGCTCGATGGAGATGCAAAGAATAATAATGTAAAGTAGGATCAGTGGGACTGGAATACTATGATCATACTTGCCCTGATGAAGACTCTCTAAGTAAAGACATTTCTAAGTAAAGTCTAAATCTATTTTTATCTCCTCATTTTTAACTTTTTGAGTGCTCGGATTGCCACCTTGTCTTTAGTGAATATGCAATATGTTTTGTGTAAACAAGATGATATGAGAGCCCCTCACTTCACACCAGTGTGATGTTTGAGGGGCGCCAGCCCATCCTATGCCCAGCTTTGAGGGTTTGTTTAAACACAAACATTGAAGACATAAAGTGAGGACGCAGATAGTGATTGGCCGGAACGTGATGATGTATGATGACGTATGATGATAAGTGTGCCCTTCACTTCACACGTGTGATTTTTTTGATAATGTGTTGATTAATTGCAAATAAACCTACCATAAATAATGGTTGGGCAATCACAAATAAAGGCAAACAAGTCAAGAGGTTTTTTGTTTTGTTTTTTTGGCTTTTTATGAGTACTGTGTGTGTTAATTTCAGCCAATTACATGAAATAGTCTTTGGAAGGCAATAACACACCTTGTAATATAGAGTCACAGTCCCCTTTCATGACCACGAGCAGCCCGGAAGAGAATTTCCATAAAATGACAAACGCAATTTTTAATTAGAAGAAAAACAACAATAAAAAATGTGTTCATTGTCATGATTTGTCATCATCCGAGTTGGCTTTGTCCGAGTCTTTAAAGGTCTTTAAATAAATACTTTATGAAACATCTATGGGAAAAATTAATGGGAAATTGTCTTGTGCATTTCTACATGTATTTTCATTTATTTGTTGGTTCAATATTATGCACTGTGCAATTTGTTGATTATAGTTTATTTTTTGTGTGAACATACAGTTCTCACGGCATGACATGGAGGGATGAGAAGAATGCCTGAAATAAATGCCTGTTCATAAAGAACCCGACCTGTGTTGTAAAATGTTGTGAGAAGAGCTACAATCTATGAACTGAAAACGTGTGTGTGTGTGTGTGTGTGTGTGTGTGTGTGTGCGCGCGTGTGCGTGTGTGTGTGTGTGTGTGTGTGTGTGTGTGTGTGTGCGTGCGTGTGTGCGTGCGCGCGCATGCGTGCGTGCGTGCGCGGGAGGATGTTGCAGTCCGTTTTGATTAATTGATTGAGATATGTATTAACAGTTTGCAGAATGGCTACATTTCACATGAAAGCTCAACTCAACACAGAGACTGTTACTGTATGCCCATAAATGGAGTTCTGGAGTTCTTTGTCAGACATTGTGATGTCAGAACAAGATATTTCTGTATCTGTCTCTCTGTGTACCTTTTATTCCTATATATGGAGTTCTGTGTCAGTCACGCCTGGGCAGGGGCCCGGTCCAGAGCCCGGGCAGAGGCCTTTTTCGGGCGGTTCTGGACAACCGTGGGTCCGAACGACTCGACACTACTCCTGATCTATTTCAGATTCCATATGACTTGTATGTGACTTGTTTGCATTTAGACTTATTTAAACAAATCAGATTCCAATCTGGATTATGTGGCACAGATCCGATTCAGGCTAGATTTGGCTGCCACTGCAGATCTGTGACAGATCCGATCTGGTCACTTGCAAATGCAGTGTGAATGGTCGAGCCAACATTCTCAGATTTGAGAGAGAAATCCGATTTGAATCAGATGGATGTGAGTGCAATCTAAATGGGGCCAAATATGTGACCACCGGAAGTACTGAGACCACACAGATTGAGGTCCTTTTGTAGTTAGCACCATATAAGGGTGCAGGCACATTGTCGTGTCAAAAACACGCCAGACCAGGCATCCCTTCCGGGTTTTAAACAGCTTTAAACAGGTGGAAATGACGCTTGCGCGTGGCTTCGATCGACTTGCAGCGTCTCACTCCAGAGGGCCACTATAGTTCCACACACACTCCAGAGGGCCACTATAGTTCCACACTCACTCCAGAGAGCCACTATAGTTCCACATTCACTCCAGAGGGCCACTATAGTTCCACATTCACTCCAGAGGGCCACTATAGTTCCACACTCACTCCAGAGGGCCACTATAGTTCCACACTCACTCCAGAGAGCCACTATATTTCCACTCACTCCAGAGGGCCACTATAGTTCCACACTCACTCCAGAGCACTATAGTTCCACACGCACTCCAGAGGGCCACTATCAAATCAAATCAAATCACCTTTATTTATAAAGCACATTTAAAAACAATTTCCATTGTACCAAAGTGCTGTACAGACATTTCATCAACACCACAGATAGAAAATTAAAAAATAATCAAACAATATACTATTAAAAAACAAAAAAACAAAACAAAAACAAACAAGGTCACGGGGAATCAAATGCTTGGGAGTAAAACAGGGTTTTAAGTCTGGATTTAAAAATGTCAATGGAGGGGGAGGTTCTGATGGAGTAGGGGATGGTGTTCCACAGCCTAGGGGCTGCAACTGAAAAGGCACGGTCACCTCTGAGCCTCAGCTTGGTTGTTGGGACGTCTAAGAGTTCAAGGTCTGTGGATCTGAGGTGCCTAGTGGTGGGGGGGTATTTTACCAGGTCTGTGATGTAGGCAGGGGCTAGGCCATTCAGAGCTTTATAAACAAATAAAAGGGATTTGAAATGAATTCTGAATTTCACTGGTAACCAGTGGAGGGAAGCCAGGACGGGGGTGATGTGGTCTCTCTTCTTGGTGCCAGTTAAGAGCCTAGCTGCTGAATTCTGGACAAGTTGGAGGCGGTTTAGGGCTGACTGACTGATACCGGTGAACAGGGAATTGCAGTAATCTAAACGGGATGTTATGAGGGCATGAATGACGGTTTCTAAGTTGGGAGTGGAGAGAAATGGTTTTATTTTGGCTATGGAGCGGAGGTGGAAGAAGCTTGATTTAACAACTGCATTTACTTGTTTATCTAGTTTGAATTCTGAGTCGAAAAATGGTTTCACACACACTCCAGAGGGCCACTATAGTACCACACTCACTCCAGAGGGCCACTATAGTTCCACACACACTCCAGAGGGCCACTATTGTTCCACACTCACTCCAGAGGGCCACTATAGTTCCACATTCACTCCAGAGGGCCACTATAGTTCCACACTCCCTCCAGAGGGCCACTATAGTTCCACACTCACTCCAGAAGACACCCCTGTAACTTTTTTTTCACAGCCCAAGAACTCTGACTTTCTTTGTATTGAGTTTGTGCTTGAAATGTACTGTAATTCTGAAAACTGTTAATACATTTTTCAATCAATCAATCACAATGCATCGCCATCATGCGATGCGACACATTGTGAGCTTGTAGTTCGGCTATTTTCAAATGGTCGAAATGTAGTGGTTAAATTAATGTATGTTTTTCTAATCAAAATGTAGGTCTCCAAGTAACTAGTATAGTTAGAGAGCCTAAACTATTTGAAAAAAGGAGACCAGCTGTTCTTGCTGGAATACTACCCCCCCCCCAACCCCCCACCCCCCCTAACAACGTAACCCCCACCCGTTCGCCTTTTTTCACACAGAGAAGTTACTTATGTTGAAGGTCATAACACTGATAAGCCAACAGTGTGGAGGCCAATTTAAAAAAAAAAAACAATTGCCGTTTCTTCTTACATCTTCCTGGTGTGAACACGTACTGCCCCCTAGGGAAACAATACTGAACTGTTGTGGAATTCTCCATCAATCGATAATCCACAAGGCAATATAGAGGGTATGCGCATGTGTGGCGGGGTGGTATTGATTAAGATAGCCAACTACGCCACCTGGGGAATTGCACCCCAGGAATATTATACTAATACTGAACACCCGGAGCACGTAATGACTCCCCAACACAGATTCAGTAACAATAAAGGCAAGGCAGAAACGTGTGTAACCAATATATATACAAAACACTTACAAATAATTGGTCAGCAATATATATAATTAATTAAAACATGGCATCAAGCAAGAAGACATTTCATTTATCAATATGACGGTGCAAATATAGCAATATCCAACAGGGTTAAAGTGCAAGTGACTTTAAAGTGCCTAGAGCTAGGGATATCACACCACTACAAGCCAGTACTGGGGGGAGGAGGGGAGCTGGGCAGGCTCACCGGTCCAGGGTGGTGGCAATACACAAACAAAACAACACAGCAACTCAAAATAAACCACAAAGGAAAAGTAAACTAAGGGAAAAGGGGCATTACCACCACCACTGGACGGCCGTCAGCTGCTCCAGCGTAGCTTATCCCCAGCACCGGACCTATAAGGAGGATAAATATATATATCAGCACTTCACAGTGGGAGGTATTCTACAATGACAGTATTCTCTTCAGCCGGTCGTATCTAAATCACCAGGGTATATATAGTATACGATATAAATATAAGTATGTATGATATAATACACAATATATCTGTATATAAGCCCAGACACTGCATGAATACAATATAATAGAGGAATGGAATTAAACGAGAAGGGTTACAATGAACCAGGCCCAGACTCAGGCGAGCAGCAATCCAACCACTGGGACCATTCGTGGCTGTGTGATTGTTCTCAGACTCGGTGGTACATGAGAATGGTTGGAATGGTAAGTATCAGCAAAGCAGCAGGGTGGTGGCCCTGAAACGCAAACGGCCGTATTAACTAAAATAGTTCGCTGAGGCAAGAACAGAGAGGCGCACAATGGGACTCACCAGCTGTAAATGAGGCCAACGCGTATACTGCCGTTGTGCTTCACCGCAGCGGTAGCCAGGTAGATAATAGGAACTGTAATCAACAAAAGCCTGTTTATATTCCCCTGGCATCAACGACACCAAATTAATATATATAGATAAGGAGAACCATCAATAACGTACCGGGGTGGCGTTGTGCCAGTTCACCACACAGAGCTCCAGAAGGAGGTATTCAATGTGTAGCCCCGAGGCTAGAAACAAAACAAGCGCTCACAGTCACGTTCAAACTTTTAAGGCAGGCGCTAGAATACACAGCAATGTGGAGTGTCACTTAAACGCACTGTTCCCCGACAGAATTCAGCCGTTTCAGAATGCCTCAAATGAAGAGGAATATCTCCCAACTGTGGAGAGCGTTCCCAAGCAGAGCGGAGGAGAGACAGACGGCAAATGCAACCGGAAGACGCGCCGCCTTATAAATGCCACTACAAATCAAACCATTAATTAGTGGGCGGAGGACGGGTCGTGACAGCGTGGGAACGCTCACGCCCATCCTGCCACACATGCATAAAGTGAATGGCAAATCGAGTGGCAAAGTGAGTTTAACATTGTTTAACGTGGTTTAATGCAATCATATAAGACTTTTCTTTTTGGATGTATGGATTGTCAAAGCCAGAAAGATTTTTTTTGCCACTCAGTAGTCAGTAGGTGTTCCCGCATAACTTCCGAGTTTGATGATGATGTCACACGCATACCCTCTATTTAGGAGTGGAGACAATATTCTCAGGTGGTGATGTATGCTTTATGTAAACATGATGTCATGGGGTTATTATGGGCTGCATCTCTTGTACTGTAAACCCATTCAGGACGGGAACCCCTTTTGGTGTTTTAGCATTATTATGTTGTACTTTAGCTATGGAAAAATAGCAGATCTACAAGCTCAAAGTGCTGCCGCACTACAAGCTTGTAGATCTCCATCCTCTGGGGGTCCTTGACATGAAATAGTGTGAGAACCACTGATGTAGAAACACAGGTTTTTCAGAAAACGGTCATGCCAAGAGCACAGTTCTACTGTGGCTGCTCCAAGGACAATTTAAACCATAACAAGATAGGCTATATAATAACTCAAACAACGGCCACTAGGCCCTGTTGAGACATCCAAGGCCTCCACATGAAGCCACTAGGCCCTGTGGAGACATCCAAGGCCTCCCATGTTTAGTGATAGTGTGATAGAGAAAAAAATCACATGCACCCACAATGGACTTTCTTTTTTTCTTCACTGGACCATTCTCACATGTCCTGGGAATGGATGGACAGAAGGAGAAGTTCCCAACTTCATTTCTAAAAATAATTTGCACGTGTTGCACTGTGACGCGTTTTGAGCTTGTAGATCAGCCATTTTTTTTTGAAACCCTGAATAATTTGTTGCTATTTTTAATAGCAACAGGTTATATATAGCCGGCAGGTTAATATATCAGTATTGTGATATATTAACCTGCCGGCCGCATTAAGTGATGGTAGGGGCCGCATGTGGCCCCCGGGCCGCCAGTTGAACATGAATGATTTTGAGGATTAACGAGGTGAACAGCCAATCAGAATGCATGTGAGAATCAAAAACAGTTGACAAGATTCACGTGACTTGATACTTAAGTCTACAACAGCAGTGCCTCTGTTACATTCCATATGTATCATTGATAATAACACATTACAACTAGAAGGTCTCCACCAGGAGGATAGGAGTGTGCGTGTGTGATGTTGGGCAAAATGTTTAGGAGCAATATAAACGTGTGTGTGTGTGTGTGTGTGTGTGTGTGTGTGTGTGTGTGTGTGTGTGTGTGTGTGTATGTGTGTGTGTGTGTGTGTGTGTGTGTGTGTGTGTGTGTGTGAGAGTGTCGTGGCTTGGCCTGTTGTAGCGCCACCATGAGGCTGATTTGAAAACTGTCAAGTGGCATTTCTTCCAAAGCCTAGTGGGAATATGAATGCACAGTTTCACCACAATCGGACGCTGCGTTGAGTAGTTGTGGCGATTTGTACAAAACGGGTACAAAGCGGGCTACTCCTGAAAGGTTTAGAAGCCAATTGTAGCCAATGAGGGTGGATTATGAGAAATCAAACAAACCCGTCTTGATCACATGACTATGGAGAGCATGTGTCCCGATTTGCGTGACATTTGGATAAAATCTGAAGGAGTAATATTAGAAAATGTGTTTTACATATGTCGGCCTCCTGGTGGCGCTATAAAGAGCAGATGTGAATTTTCTTTTCCTTGGCCTCTAGGGAGTTGGCATACAAAGTTATCCACAGATCCGTGCAGTTCGGCCAGTTATAGCGCCACCATGAGGCTGAGTTGAAAATGTTCATGTGGCATTTCTTCCTCTGCCTAGTGGGAATGTGCGTGCACAATTTCACGGAAATCACACAATGTGTTCATGATTTGCAGCATTTGGTTTGAAACTGAGCACTCTTGCGAACTTTGGAAGCCAATCTTAGCCAATCAGGATGGAGTCTGAGAAATCTGAAAGACCCGTTTCGTTGAATGGCTCTAGAGAGACTGTGTACCAATTTGCGTGATGTTTGGACAAAATCTGTAGGTGTACTGTCCAAAAACTTGTTTTGCACAAAGCGGCCTCCTGGTGGCGCTATAACAGGCCGTTCTGGAAATTTTGGGGCAGAGGTTCATCGTTTGCATCCAGGGAGTGTGTGTGCAAAATTTGGCATCGACCGGGTTAACGGTGCTGGAGATTAGCTGTTCACAGACGGAAGGACGGACAAAAACACACACACACACACACACACACACACACGGGCGGACGGAGTGCAAAATATACTCTCTCCCCATGCCTTCGGCCTGGTGGAGACAATAATACCGGGAACACCCTCAGGCTCTCTAGTATAAAGAGAGTTGGTCCGTCTGTGTCAGTATAATAGAATGATATTTCTGATATTTCTGCATGATATTGAACTGCCTGTGAGATCGATCGATTGATCATGCCTTCAGTGCATAGTATTTCTACAGTCATTGGCCAGAACGTGATGATGTATGATGACGTATGATGATAAGTGTGCCCTTCACTTCACACAAATAAAGGTAAACAAGTCAAGAGGTTTTTTGTTTTTTTAGCTTTTTATGAGTAGGCTACTGTGTGTTAATTTCAGCCAATTACATGAAATCCTCTTTGGAAGGCAAGAACACACCTTGTAATATAGAGTCACAGTCCCGCCCCCTTTCATGACCAGTGTTTAAAGGTCTTTAAATAAATACTTTATGAAACGTCTGGAAAAAATGAATGGGAAATTGTCTTGTGCATTTCTACATGTTTGTATTTTCATTTATTTGTTTGTTCAATATTATGTACTGTGCAATTTGTTGATTATAGTTTGTTATTTTTTGTGTGAACATACAGTTCTCACGGCATGACATGGAGGGACGAGAAGAATGCCTGAAATAAAGGCAAATGTTGTGAGAAGAGCTACAATCTATGAACTGAGTGTGTGTGTGTGTGTGCGTGCGTGCGTGCGTGCGTGCGTGCGTGGGTGGGTGGGTGGTACATTTCACATGAAAGCACAACTCAATACAAAGACTGTTACTGTGGACGACACACTGATAAATTACACTTGTTTACAACAGGGTCCACCATGTTGAATTCATCAGAGGTGTGTGGGCCATGGTGGAAAGTATAACTAAGTACATTTACTTAAGTACTGTACGTACCTCAGTACAGTTTAGAGGTATTTGTACTTTACTTAAGTTGAGTGTCACATTTTCAGTACTTTTACTTCTACTCCACTACACCTCAGAGACAACATTTTTACTTTTACTTCACTACAATAATTTGAAAACTTTATACTAGTTACTTCCTCCATCAAAGAAAAGATTAATTCATCCAAAGCAAACCTTTTAGTTGTGCTGGTGTGCAGTAAAGATGTTTGTCTGACTATTTTAAGTCTACTTTTGTGTTTGTGTCTAAACACACTATTTAACAATAGGCTTAGGCTATATCAGCTGTTCTGTGTGCATGCCGCAATGTGCACATGCACGCACATGCACGCGCGCGTGCACGTGACGTCATTAAAATGCTGTGGTACCAGTACAAAAACACCATGACACCACTGGGGGCATGCCTTTCCAACTTGCATCGTTCCAAGTAGGCCAGTGCCTAACGGGCACCGCTGTAAAGGCCCCACGGGCACCGCTCTAGTAATTTATATAAATGTTTTTGGAAATCTCTATGGGCTGAATGTGCGACAAAATGTACGCCACGGCCATGAAGTCTTACAATCTTACAATCTCGGCCACATGCTCACTCACACTCCTTCACTCTAGCACGGCAGTGTTACGGTGAAATTGGTGACCTGCCGAAATATGTGACCATCTTGTGAACTTCACACAACTTACATTCAGGTCTTTTTAAATGCGTGGCCTACTGTAAGTACAGTTAGGTTGAACTATGCTAAGATAAAAACCGGCAATGATTTACATTTCGGTCGCTGACATTATGTGATGTCTTTATATTTCAGCAGGTCACCAATGTCACTGTAACACCACCATGCTGGAGTGACTGAGTGTGAGCGAGTGAGTGACCCAATACTGGGTATTGGAATCGAGAATAGCTGGGTCACAGACACAAGGATGTCATGGCATGTCATCCATCAATGCCACAGCAATGTGTAATATCTTAACTGTGTATGAATATAATGTAATTTTGTCCAATCAATTTGTATGGTAGAGTATGTTAATACAATATAACTTATTATACAAATAACGAGTATACACACACCAAGACTGCATTTCAGTCATTTATTCTTGCATTTTGGACAGGAGACAAACGTTTGGGCTATCCAGCCTTCATCATTTGAAAGGCATTTGAAATTAAATATACATTTTTACTTTTCAGGATTCCAATTCAAAAATAGCAAAAATTCTGGATTTCAATTCAAATATAGCAAAAAAATAGCTGATCTACAAGCTCAAAACGTGTCACAGTGCGACACGTTTTGAGCTTGTAGATCTGCTATTTTGTTGCTATATTTGAATACAATGATTACAATGATTAATGCCACATTGAATGCAATGTGGCCCTCTGGAGTTAGTGTTTAAATACTGTATAGTGGCCCTCTCCATCATCAACGTACAAGAAGCTGCCCCTCGGAGGCTCAACTCAAGCTTGCTAGAATTTGTATATAGATGGATTAATATTATGTTAAATATGAAGCTTACAAAGCAATCTCACCAGTTTCTTTCTAGAAGGTCGCACAGAGCGTGCCTGGGAGGAGGAGGGAGGGGTGGAGCACATGCACATGGTTTGTGAGGTTGTGATTGGTTGAGAGGGTTGCACAGAGCGTGCTTGGGGGAGGAGGGAGGGGTTTGTGAGGTTGTGATTGGTTGAGAGATGGCTCCACCTCTCTCTCTCGTATGAGGAGCGTTGGTGGGTCTGTGTCAGTTCTCCACAACTGCTCCAGGATATCAACCGTTTCTGATCAGATCTGACTGTGGACTCCAGACTTCAGCTGAAGATGAACTCTATCAACCTCAACTCTGCTGAACAGCAGGAACCCAAAGACCATGGTATGTTACTCGCTCTATAATACGCCTCTTGATGTTGTGTACTCATACCTGACGAAGACCCACAGTGGTCGAAACGTTGTAACAAATAAAGAATCTTCCTGGGAGCTACAATTCAGTGTGCGGACATCCCTTCCTTTTTCATGTTACTCGCTCTCCCTGCTTTGATACCCCTGTCATATTATTGAAAAACACAGCATTCTCAATATTCATTGTATTCTCAATATTCCACTTGGTTTGTCTCAGAGTTCCTTCACGCTAGAATATAAGTATTGTGGTATTATTTAAAGGACCACTTCACCACTTTTCAACCTATCTTCATATAATTGGTCCTCACTAAAGATCATGATAAAATAGCACAATTGTTTTCTACTCGGTCTGTGTCTCATAGGAGGGCTGTAGGCAGATCAGAAACCTGTCTGTGTCCCATCATCGATGGGCAATCCAAACTAATAGAAACTAGCTTTCTATTTCTGAAAAGTTGCAATGCGAAAATCGAAGCCATTATTCTCACAATAATAATAATCTAAATATTTTTTTCAAAATGTTTAAAAAAAATCTGTCAAACGATGATGTCACTGGTGGAGGGGTTGCTGAACTGCCCACAGCCCTCCTATGAGACACAGACCAAGTAGAAATAAATAGTGGTATTTTATCATGAACATTAGTGAGGACCAATTATATGAAGATAAGTTGAAAAGTGTTGAAGTGGTCCTTTAACACTCCAACGCCCAGGACGAAGTTCTTTGTCCTTTCTATTAGTAACGCCCGGCGCCCAGGACGAAGTATTGTCCAAAAGACAAAGTTTATTGATATGAGAACGGATCGCATGGCTCCACCAGCTAGGAGTGCCTGTTGGGCAATCCTCGGTGTTGCGTCATCTAAAACTCCCTCCCCTGTTTAGCTGATGAAAACGAAAATCTTAAAACATTAATAACTCGCAATCTAAATCATCCCGTCTAATTATGAAAAAGGATCCTGTGTTAGACGGCGCTCCGCGGTACAGTCGCTAGTCACGATAGATTTATTCTTACCTCCCGTTGTTGTCGATCGACTCTAGAGTGGTGTGGCTATTGTTAGCTGCTACACACACATTCACAACAACATCCGGTCCGTCCGGAAAAGGGGTCCGTGTTTATAAATCGAATGGGCGCTATAATGTAATGGATTAAATAACCCCGGGCAATTAAAGTATTTTAACCACTTTAACATAGCTTAGGTTATTAATTATTATTATATAATTATAATTATTATGTGAAAAAATTATAATAGAAAATATAGCTTAGGCTCATAATAAAATTATGTAATTATATGTTAGTTTTTTGTCATTGATATTTAACTGCTTGACCCATTTGTCTTAGCCTGACACTCAGTCTTAATTTTCGTTTCACTTAAAAAAAAAATATATATATTCAGACTGAAGGCCCTCCCCGCGGCAGCAGTTTATGGGATGGGCGTTGTGAAAGCGCCAGTCTTCGGTGATTGGTTCATACCAACCAATCAGAATAGTAGGAAAGCAGATGACGTTGTTGTCAATCATGATGCTATGGCTAACCCGTTTGCTAACCAAACAAACACAGCCAACGAGCGCTACCAGCATGTGACCAAAAGCGGTAAAATATGTCCGATGACGATGTCTATAAAACCTGTCGTTTCTGTAAAGAAACTATTTATCATACGCCGATTTAATAGCCAGATTCATACGGTCGTGAGTCACCGCAGTGGGGGCAGCCATGTTTGTTGTCTGACGCTGTCGAGTGACTGGGCTGATGGCCAATCAGCTGATGTGATCGGATATCCGAACAACACTAACGCCGCCGTAGTCAGAGACTCCAGACCTGAATCGCCAGAACATATTTTCTTAATGGGCGTGGCTAGCGATTCAGGGCTGGAACCAGGTTACACTTGTCTAGTAATTTCTTAGAATGTGCAGCAAAATTGTTTCTTTCTTTCTTAAAATGCACAACAAATTTGGAATTCATTTACATGGCATTAATTGGGGAACTATATGTAAATTTCAAGCCACAAAGTGGATTTCTTTCAACCTCTCAATAGTTGTTTTCCCTTTATCTTTGTTTCCAATCCAGTGTTGAATCATCAGTCTGGCCTCCCTGTCTTACCAACAGTAAATGAACAAAGAAGCTTGGCTAAACCAAAACAGCACAGCTGTGACCAGTGTGGAAAACGTTACCATGCCATGTCTGACCTTAAAAGACACCAGAGAATTCACACAGGAGAGAAACCATATGGATGCGATCAGTGTGGACAACACTTCTCTAGAATGTCCCACCTTAAAAGCCACCAGAGAATTCACACAGGAGAGAAACCCTATGGATGTGATCAGTGTGGACAACACTTCGCTAGAATGGAAATCCTTAAAAGCCACAAGATAATTCACACAGGAGAGAAACCCTATGGATGTGATCAGTGTGGAAAAAACTTCTCTCAAATGTCCAACCTTAAAACACACCAGAGAATTCACACCGGAGAGAAACCCTATGGATGTGATCAGTGTGGACAACATTTCTCTCAAATGTCCAGCCTTAAAAGCCACCAGATAATTCACAATGGAGAGAAACCCTATGGATGTGACCTGTGTGGAAAACACTTCTCTCAAATGTCCAGCCTTAAAAGCCACCAGAGAATTCACACAGGAGAGAAACCCTATGGATGTGATCAGTGTGGACAACATTTCTCTCAAATGTCCAGCCTTAAAATCCACCAGAGAATGCACACAGGAGAGAAACCCTATGGATGTGATCAGTGTGGACAACATTTCTCTGAAATGTCCAGCTTTAAAAAGCACCAGAGAATTCACACGGGCGAGAAACCCTATGGGTGTGATCAGTGTGGACAACACTTCACTCAAATATCCCACCTTAAAAGCCACCAGAGAATTCACACTGGTGAAAAACCCTATGGGTGTGATCAGTGTGGACAACACTTCTCTAGAATGTCCCACCTTAAAAGCCACCAGAGAATTCACACTGGTGAAAAACCCTATGGGTGTGATCAGTGTGGACAACACTTCTCTCACATGTCCGGCCTTAAAACGCACCAGAGAATTCACACTGGAGAGAAACCCTATGGATGTGATCTGTGTGGACACCACTTCTCTCAAATTACAAGCCTTAAAATCCACAAAAGAATTCATACCGGAGACAAACCATATGGATGTGATCAGTGTGGACAACACTTCTCTAGAATGGAACACCTTAAAAGACACCAGAGAATTCACACTGGAGAGAAACCCTATGGGTGTGATCAGTGTGGACAACACTTCTGTGAAAGGTCCAAACTTAAAAAGCACCAGAGAATTCACACTGGAGAGAAACCCTATGGATGTGATCAGTGTGGACAACACTTCTCTCACATGTCCGGCCTTAAAACGCACCAGAGAATTCACACTGGCGAGAAACCCTATGGATGTGATCTGTGTGGACAACACTTCTCTCAAATTAACAACCTTAAAACACACCAGCTAATTCACACTGGAGAAAAACCCTATGGATGTGATCAGTGTGAACAACACTTCTATGACATGTCGAACCTTAAAAAGCACCAGAGAATTCACACTGGAGAGAAACCCTATGGATGTGATCAGTGTGGACAACACTTCTCTAGAATGGAACACCTTAAAAAACACCAGACAATTCACACTGGAGAGAAACCCTATGGATGTGATCAATGTGGACAACACTTCTCTCAAATGCAATACCTTAAACGCCACCAGAAAATTCATACTGGAGAGAAACCCTATGGATGTGATCAGTGTGGACAACACTTCTCTGAAAAGTCTGACCTTAAAAAGCACCGGAGAATTCATACTGGAGAGAAACCATATGGGTGTGATCACTGTGGACAACACTTCTCTCGCATGTCCAGCCTTAAAACGCACCAGAGAATTCACACAGGAGAGAAACCCTATGGATGTGATCAGTGTGGACAACACTTCTCTCAGATGCAATACCTTAAACGCCACCAGCAAATTCATACTGGAGAGAAACCCTATGGATGTGATCAGTGTGGACAACACTTCTCTGAAATGTCCAGCTTTAAAAAGCACCAGAGAATTCACACGGGCGAGAAACCCTATGGGTGTGATCACTGTGGACAACACTTCACTCAAATATCCCACCTTAAAAGCCACCAGAGAATTCACACTGGTGAAAAACCCTATGGGTGTGATCAGTGTGGACAACACTTCTCTAAAATGTCCCACCTTAAAAGCCACCAGAGAATTCACACTGGAGAGAAACCCTATGGGTGTGATCTGTGTGAACAACATTTCTCACAAAAGTCCAAACTTAAACGACACCAGAGAATCCATAGAGAACCCCTTTCATTGTGATGTGTGTGAATAAGCTTTCAATCGCTCCAATGATGTAGAAGTTCACATGTTTGTACACATATGCAAGATACATTTTAACTGAACTTAATATGCAATATGACAAAAAAGAAAATCAACCAGGTGCTCGATGGAGATGCAAAGAATAATAATGTAAAGTAGGATCAGTGGACTGGAATACTAAAGACAAGGCGGTATGATCATACTTGCCCTGATGAAGACTCTGTTTGAGTCAAAACATGTTGGCATATTTATTTTTTCCCACCCTCTCCTCATTTTTTACTTTTTGAGTGCTCGGATCGCCGTCTTATCTTTAGTGAATATGCAATATGTTTTGTGTGAACAGTATGAGACGATCCTATAGAGGCAGATAAACATCAGAACATCCTCATAAAAGTGGTGCATTATGATCTATTTTTGTGGGTCTGTGTGAACACAAACACTGGTTGATCACCCCATAGCGATGATTTGATTGGCTGAGCACGGAATGTGATGTATGATGATATGTATGTGTATGATGATATGATGATATGTATATGTATGATGATGTGAGTGCCACTCACTTCACACCAGTGTGATGTTTGAGGGGTGCCAGCCCCTCCTATGCCCAGCTTTGAGGGTTTGTTTAAACACAAACATTGAAGACATAAAGTGAGGACGCCGATTGTGATTGGCCGGAACGTGATGATGTATGATGACTGTCACCCCCTCCACCCGAGTCCGCAACCTCTGTGTCATCCTTGACCCCACCCTCTCCTTCCAGCCCCATGTCAACCAGATCACCAAAACCGCCTTTTTCCACCTCCGCAACATGGCCCGCCTTCGTCCCATGCTATCCCACACTGCCGCTGAGACACTCATTCATGCCTTCATCACATCCAGACTCGACTACTGCAATAGCCTCCTGTACAGCGTCACCACCAAGGTTCTCAAAAAATTACAGTACATTCAAAACTCTGCCGTCCGCCTCCTCACCAGAACCCGATCTAGGGACCACATCACACCTGTCCTCCGTGAATTCTACTGGTTCAGTCAAGTTCAGAATTGACTTCAAAATACTCACCATCACCTACAAAGCCCTCAACAACCAGGCCCCCCTCTACCTCTCTGAACTCATCAACCGCCATGTCCCCTCCCGCTCCCTCAGGTCAAGCACTGCCAACCAACTGGAACCCCACAAGTCCAACAAACAAACTTGGGGTGACAGGGCCTTCACAGTGGCCACGCCCCTTCTCTATGGAACTCACTCCCAACTCACATCAGAGCTGCCCCCACCTTTGAAATGTTCAAAACCCACCTTTTCAGACTGACTTTCCCTATATTACCCCCCGACACACACACACACACACACACACACACACACACACACACACACACACACACACACACACACACACACACACACACACACACACGCCCTTCTTGTTTGTCCACTTTTGATTTTGTTTTCTAGTTTTTAACCTTTTAACTAGTTTTCTAATAAAATTGTTTTACTTCTGTTCTGTAAAGCGACTTTGGGTACCTAGAAAAGCGCAATATAAATTGTATATTATTATTATTATGACGTATGATAAGTGTGTGTTCACACAAGTGTGATTTTTGGATTATTGTGTTGATTAATTGAAAGTAAACTTACCATAAATAATTGTTGTTCAATCACAAATAAAGCAGTTTTTTTAAGCTTTTTTATGAGTACTGGGTGTGTTCATTTCAGCCAATTACATGAAATACTCTTTGGAAGGCAATAACACACCTTGTAATATAGAGTCACAGTCCCGCCCCCTTTCATGACCACGAGCCGCCTGGAAGAGAATTTTCCATTAATTTTCCCCATAGACGTTTCATAAAGTATTTATTTAAAGACCTGTAACTAAGACTCGGACAAAGACAACTCGGATGGTGACAAATCATGACAAACTCATTTTCTGGGGCCGAAAGAATAATTAGAAGTGTACAGGGTTTGATGAGGTCAGATCAACATATGGAATTAATTCTGTATTGGCCATATATGGAGCGTGTCACAATCGAGGCGTGACAGACTGACTGACAGGTTTTGCAGGGTTTCATAGTACACTGTGACCTGTGGTCACAAATAATAATAATCTACAAAGTAACTAAAGCTGTCAAATAATTATAGTGGAGTAAAAAGTGCAGTACTTGAGTAAAATACAGTATACAGTATTGAGTAAGTACAGTATTGAGTACAACTGAACAACATGCTATGTACAGTAAATAACATCCTGCAGATTTAAAATTGTTAATGCAACAATACACAAGTAAAATGATGCCGCTCACACAACTGACTCTCAGCTTACCACACACACACACACACAAGTGTGTGTGTGTGTGTGCGTGTGCGTGTGTTGTGTATTATGTGGTGTGGAATTACATTCAACCATTGTGTTGTGATTGCCCCTGTGACATCACTGATGTGCCAATAAATACATACAATCTGTATGTGCATGTGTGTGCACGCACGCACTGACACTGGAACCAACACACACGAACGCACGCACGCACGCACGCACGCACGCACGCACGCACACACACACACGCACACGCACACGCACACGCACACGCAACGCTACCATAGGCCAGTGGTCCACACACTGCGAGTCTGGACCCCTAAGGGGTCCCCAACATTTTTTGGGGGGGCAGGGGGTCCCCACCAGAAAATGTGTTTAAAGTTGCAGTTTACACGTCCAAACTTGGTCAGAATTTGAAATATAAATCTGTGGTCAATGTGTTGTCAAGTATTCCATAAAGTAGTTTTAAATATAAATGTGGTCAATATGTTGTCAAGTTTACCATGAAGGAGTTTTAACGCACGCACATACAAACAAAATAAAATAACATAGTGCCAAAATTGACCTTATCTTAAGTGTTGTTTAAGTAATAGGCTATGTCACATTGAATAAAGTGGTTGAAGTAAGACTTAGATTAGACTTAGACATTTAGTTTCAACATGGCCAACAAGGCTGGTTAGAACCCAGAAGCATTTCCAAGGGGTCAAGTTGAGATGGGAGTGAACTATGTAAGGGATAATATCTGGATAGGTGGTCATTGTCGGGAGATAATTCACCCACAGGGAGTTTAACCACCGAGGCTGAAATCTGTGAGTAGGCCTACCAACCCCCCCCCCCCCACCCCCCTGCATTCCTCCCCTACCCAAGGCCAAATGCTCGACTTAGTGGAGAGACATTTTTCCTGTTCAAAGTGTGAGAGTGATATTTGCAACATATATACCGTAGTAGTATCAACATTCTATTCCACACAGCCAACTAACTGCCACATGTTACTGTAAATATTACACATATTATTTTTCCTCAAACAACAATATTCTGGCAAAAAGAATAAAACATTTAAAAACATGACCAGTGTGAAACGTCTATGGGAAAAATGAATGGTTTGTCATATGTCCTAGGAATGGGTGGACCAAAGGAGAAGTTCCCAACTTCATTTCTCTTTTTTTAGGAATATTTTTAAAGTGCCGTAATATGCACGTTTTTCACCGATTATTTCCCCCCCCATGATAGTCCCACTTGCCCTGATGAAGACTCTGTTGGGGTCGAAACATGTTGGCTTATTTCAATTTTTATAAATAACGTACATTTATTTTTTTCCACCCTCTCCTAATTTTTAACTTTTTGAGTGCTCGGATCGCCGTCTTGTCTTTAGTGAATATGCAATATGTTTTGTGTGAACAGTATGAGACGATCCTAGGCAGGTAAACATCAGAACATCCACATAAAAGTGGTGCATTATGATCTATTTTTTGGGGTCTGTGTGAACACAAACACTGGCTGATGATTGGCTGATCACCCCATAGCGATGGTGTTGGAGTCAAAACATGTTGGCTTATTTTATTTTATTTTCTAAATAAAGTCTAAATCTATTTTGATCTCCTCATTTTCAACTTTTTGAGTGCTCAGATTGCCGCCTTGTCTTTAGTGAATGTGCAATATGTTTTGTGTAAACAAGATGAGAAGAGCGCCCCTCACTTCACACCAGTGTGATGTTTGAGGGACAAAAATAAATGACAATAAACGCAATTATTAATTAGAAAGAAGAAAAACCACAACAACAATAAAAAATGTGTTTATTGTCATGATTTGTCATCATCCGAGTTGGCTTTGTTCGAGTCTTTAAAGGTCTTTAAATAAATACTTTATGAAACGTCTATGGGGAAAATGAATGGGAAATTGTCTTGTGCATTTCTACATGTTTGTATTTTCATTTATTTGTTTGTTCAATATTATGTACTGTGCAATTTGTTGATTATAGTTTGTGCGAACATACAGTTCTCACGGCATGACATGGAGGGATGAGAAGAATGCCTGAAATAAATGCCTGTTCATAAAGAACCCGACCCTGTGTTGTAAAATGTTGTGAGAAGAGCTACAATCTATGAACTGAAAACGTGTGTGTGTGTGTGTGTGTGTGTGTGTGTGTGCGCGCGCGTGTGCGTGTGTGTGTGCGTGCGTGCGCGCGCATGCGTGCGTGCGTACGCGGGAGGATGTTGCAGTCTTGCAGTTCTTTGTCAGACATTGTGATGTCAGAACAAGATATTTCTGTATCTGTCTCTCTGTGTACCTTTTATTCCTATATATGGAGTTCTGTGTCAGTCACGCCTGGGCAGGGGCCCGGTCCAGAGCCCGGGCAGAGGCCTTTTTGGGGCGGTTCTGGACAACCGTGGGTCCGAACGACTCGACACTACTCCTGATCTATTTCAGATTCCATATGACTTGTATGTGACTTGTTTGCATTTAGACTTATTTAAACAAATCAGATTCCAATCTGGATTATGTGGCACAGATCCGATTCAGGCTAGATTTGGCTGCCACTGCAGATCTGTGACAGATCCGATCTGGTCACTTGCAAATGCAGTGTGAATGGTCGAGCCAAAATTCTCAGATTTGAGAGAGAAATCCGATTTGAATCAGATGGATGTGAGTGCAATCTAAATGGGGCCAAATATGTGACCACCGGAAGTACTGAGACCACACAGATTGAGGTCCTTTTGTAGTTAGCACCATATAAGGGTGCAGGCACATTGTCGTGTCAAAAACACGCCAGACCAGGCATCCCTTCCGGGTTTTAAACAGCTTTAAACAGGTGGAAATGACGCTTGCGCGTGGCTTCGATCGACTTGCAGCGTCTGCAAAAAAACGTAAACGCTTTGATCTCGCCGCAAAGCGGGTGACTATGGGCTATAGTTCCAAACATTGCTGCTATGGCTGGAACTATCCCATTGAGATAGAATGAGCACTTCCACAATCCACATGGGGCGAATATTTGCTAATAATTGAATTGTATTTCTATTGCCTAGGTGTTGTCCTCGAGTGGAAAAGTGGGTCTCTCTTGGGTGGGCAACTTTGACGATGGAGAAGTCCACTATATTTCCACACACACTCCAGAGGGCCACTATATTTCCACACTCGCTCCAGAGGGCCACTATAGTTCCACACTCACTCCAGAGAGCCACTATATTCCCACACTCACTCCAGAGAGCCACTATAGTTCCACACGCACTTCAGAGGGTCACTATATTTCCACACTCACTCCAGAGGGCCACTATAGTTCCACACTCACTCCAGAGGGCCACTATGGTTCCACACTCACTCCAGAGGGCCACTATGGTTCCACACTCACTCCAGAGGGCCACTATGGTTCCACACACACTCCAGAGGGCCACTATAGTTCCACACTCACCCCAGAGGGCCACTATAGTTCCACATTCACTCCAGAGGGCCACTATAGTTCCACACACACTCCAGAGGGCCACTATAGTTCCACACTCACTCCAGAGGGACACTATAGTTCCACACACACTCCAGAGGGCCACTATAGTTCCACACTCACTCCAGAGGGCCACTATGGTTCCACACTCACTCCAGAGGGCCACTATAGTTCCACACACACTCCAGAGGGCCACTATGGTTCCACACTCACTCCAGAGGGCCACTATGGTTCCACACTCACTCCAGAGGGCCACTGGTTCCACACTCACTCCAGAGGGCCACTATGGTTCCACACTCACTCCAGAGGGCCACTATGGTTCCAAACTCACTCCAGAGGGCCACTATAGTTCCACACACACTCCAGAGGGCCACTATGGTTCCACACTCACTCCAGAGGGCCACTATAGTTCCACACACACTCCAGAGGGCCACTATAGTTCCACACTCACTCCAGAGAGCCACTATAGTTCCACACTCACTCCAGAGGGCCACTATAGTTCCACACACACTCCAGAGGGCCACTATAGTTCCACACTCACTCCAGAGGGCCACTATAGTTCCACACTCACTCCAGAGGGCCACTATAGTTCCACACACACTCCAGAGGGCCACTATAGTTCCACACTCACTCCAGAGAGCCACTATAGTTCCACACTCACTCCAGAGGGCCACTATAGTTCCACACACACTCCAGAGGGCCCCTATAGTTCCACACTCACTCCAGAGGGCCACTATAGTTCCACATTCACTCCAGAGGGCCACTATAGTTCCACACACACTCCAGAGGGCCACTATAGTTCCACACTCACTCCAGAGGGCCACTATAGTTCCACACTCACTCCAGAGGGCCACTATAGTTCCACACACACTCCAGAGGGCCACTATAGTTCCACACTCACTCCAGAGAGCCACTATAGTTCCACACTCACTCCAGAGGGCCCCTATAGTTCCACATTCACTCCAGAGGGCCACTATAGTTCCACATTCACTCCAGAGGGCCACTATAGTTCCACATTCACTCCAGAGGGCCACTATAGTTCCACACTCACTCCAGAGGGCCACTATAGTTCCACACTCACTCCAGAGAGCCACTATATTTCCACTCACTCCAGAGGGCCACTATAGTGCCACACTCACTCCAGAGCACTATAGTTCCACACGCACTCCAGAGGGCCACTATGGTTCCACACACACTCCAGAGGGCCACTATAGTACCACACTCACTCCAGAGGGCCACTATAGTTCCACACACACTCCAGAGGGCCACTATTGTTCCACACTCACTCCAGAGGGCCACTATAGTTCCACATTCACTCCAGAGGGCCACTATAGTTCCACACTCCCTCCAGAGGGCCACTATAGTTCCACACTCACTCCAGAAGACACCCCTGTAACTTTTTTTCCACAGCCCAAGAACTCTGACTCTCTTTGTATTGAGTTTGTGCTTGAAATGTACTGTAATTCTGAAAACTGTTAATACATTTTTCAATCAATCAATCACAATGCATCGCCATCATGCGATGCGACACATTGTGAGCTTGTAGTTCGGCTATTTTCAAATGGTCGAAATGTAGTGGTTAAATTAATGTATGTTTTTCTAATCAAAATGTAGGTCTCCAAAGTAACTAGTATAGTTAGAGAGCCTAAACTATTTGAAAAAAGGAGACCAGCTGTTCTTGCTGGAATACTACCCCCCCCAACCCCCCACCCCCCCTAACAACGTACCCCCCACCCCCTCCCGTTCGCCTTTTTTCACACAGAGAAGTTACTTATGTTGAAGGTCATAACACTGATAAGCCAACAGTGTGGAGGCCAATTAAAAAAACAAAAACAATTGCCGTTTCTTCTTACATCTTCCTGGTGTGAACACGTACTGCCCCCTAGGGAAACAATACTGAACTGTTGTGGAATTCTCCATCAATCGATAATCCACAAGGCAATATAGAGGGTATGCGCATGTGTGGCGGGGTGGTATTTATTAAGATAGCCAACTACGCCACCTGGGGAATTGCACCCCAGGAATATTATACTAATACTAACACCCGGAGCACGTAATGACTCCCCAACACAGATTCAGTAACAATAAAGGCAAGGCAGAAACGTGTGTAACCAATATATATACAAAACACTTATAAAATATAAATATAAAACAATTGGTCAGCAATATATATAATTAATTAAAACATGGCATCAAGCAAGAAGACATTTCATTTATCAATATGACGGTGCAAATATAGCAATATCCAACAGGGTTAAAGTGCAAGTGACTTTAAAGTGCCTAGAGCTAGGGATATCACACCACTACAAGCCAGTACTGGGGGAGGAGGGGAGCTGGGCAGGCTCACCGGTCCAGGGTGGTGGCAATACACAAACAAAACAACACAGCAACTCAAAATAAACCACAAAGGAAAAGTAAACTAAGGGAAAAGGGGCATTACCACCACCACTGGACGGCCGTCAGCTGCTCCAGCGTAGCTTATCCCCAGCACCGGACCTATAAGGAGGATAAATATATATATCAGCACTTCACAGTGGGAGGTATTCTACAATGACAGTATTCTCTTCAGCCGGTCGTATCTAAATCACCAGGGTATATATAGTATACGATATAAATATAAGTATGTATGATATAATACACAATATATCTGTATATAAGCCCAGACACTGCATGAATACAATATAATAGAGGAATGGAATTAAACGAGAAGGGTTACAATGAACCAGGCCCAGACTCAGGCGAGCAGCAATCCAACCACTGGGACCATTCGTGGCTGTGTGATTGTTCTCAGACTCGGTGGTACATGAGAATGGTTGGAATGGTAAGTATCAGCAAAGCAGCAGGGTGGTGGCCCTGAAACGCAAACGGCCGTATTAACTAATATAGTTCGCTGAGGCAAGAACAGAGAGGCGCACAATGGGACTCACCAGCTGTAAATGAGGCCAACGCGTATACTGCCGTTGTGCTTCACCGCAGCGGTAGCCAGGTAGATAATAGGAACTGTAATCAACAAAAGCCTGTTTATATTCCCCTGGCATCAACGACACCAAATTAATATATATAGAGAAGGAGAACCATCAATAACGTACCGGGGTGGCGTTGTGCCAGTTCACCACACAGAGCTCCAGAAGGAGGTATTCAATGTGTAGCCCCGAGGCTAGAAACAAAACAAGCGGTCACAGTCACGTTCAAACTTTTAAGGCAGGCGCTAGAATACACAGCAATGTGGAGAAACGTACCTTCACAGAGTGTCACTTAAACGCACTGTTCCCCGACAGAACAGCCGTTTCAGAATGCCTCAAATGAAGAGGAATATCTCCCAACTGTGGAGAGCATTCCCAAGCAGAGCGGAGGAGAGACAGACGGCTAATGCAACCGGAAGACGCGCCGCCTTATAAATGCCACTACAAATCAAACCATTAATTAGTGGGCGGAGGACGGGTCGTGACAGCGTGGGAACGCTCACGCCCATCCTGCCACACATGCATAAAGTGAATGGCAAATCGAGTGGCAAAGTGAGTTTAACATTGTTTAACGTGGTTTAATGCAATCATATAAGACTTTTCTTTTTGGATGTATGGATTGTCAAAGCCAGAAAGTAATTTTTTGCCACTCAGTAGTCAGTAGGTGTTCCCGCATAACTTCCGAGTTTGATGATGATGTCACACGCATACCCTCTATTTAGGAGTGGAGACAATATTCTCAGGTGGTGATGTATGCTTTATGTAAACATGATGTCATGGGGTTATTATGGGCTGCATCTCTTGTACTGTAAACCCATTCAGGACGGGAACCCCTTTTGGTGTTTTAGCATTATTATGTTGTACTTTAGCTATGGAAAAATAGCAGATCTACAAGCTCAAAGTGCTGCCGCACTACAAGCTTGTAGATCTCCATCTTCTGGGGGTCCTTGACATGAAATAGTGTGAGAACCACTGATGTAGAAACAGGTTTTTCAGAAAACGGTCATGCCAAGAGCACAGTTCTACTGTGGCTGCTCCAAGGACAAGGTAAACCATAACAAGATAGGCTATAATAACTCAAACAACGGCCACTAGGCCCTGTGGAGACATCCAAGGCCTCCACATGAAGCCACTAGGCCCTGTGGAGACATCCAAGGCCTCCACATGAAGCCACTAGGCCCTGTGGAGACATCCAAGGCCTCCACATGAAGCCACTAGGCCCTGTGGAGACATCCAAGGCCTCCACATGAAGCCACTAGGCCCTGTGGAGACATCCAAGGCCTCCACATGAAGCCACTAGGCCCTGTGGAGACATCCAAGGCCTCCCATGTTTAGTGATAGTGTGATAGAGAAAAAAATCACATGCACCCACAATGGACTTTCTTTTTTTCTTCACTGGACCATTCTCACATGTCCTGGGAATGGGTGGACAGAAGGAGAAGTTACCAACTTCATTTCTAAAAATAATTTGCAAGTTTTTCACCGATTCTTTTCCCCCCATGATAGCCTCTCATTCTGTGGACCTTTATAATTACCAAATTAATTTAAAAAAAAAAACCCAAATAAAAACTACATGTCATGACATCACAGGTCCTCTCAAATGTTGGGTGACTGGCTCCCCGGCTAGTCAAAGGACAGAGCAGTAGACGTGTAGGAGGAAGGAGGGAGGCCCGCATACTGACCCTTGCTGCTTCAAGAGCTTTTATTTAGATCAGGGGTGGACAACCTTACCATGGAGAGAGACACTATATTACCACACTCACTCCAGAGGGCCACGTTCCATAGCAAAAATAGCAGATCTACTAAGCTCAAAACGTGTTGCACTGTGACGCGTTTTGAGCTTGTAGATCAGCTATTTTTGGTACATTTGAATTGAAACGCTGAATAATTTGTTGCTATTTTTTAATTGGAATCCTGAATAGTAATCTTTTTATTTCATTTGAAATGCATAGTTATAGTTATGTAACGTTTTGAACTAAATACAAATAGGCCTACATTGGACATAAAAAAGACAATAACATTGTATTACTAGAAATTTGCTGAAATCAATAATATATCAGTATTGTGATATTAACCTGCCGGCTGCATTACGTGATGGTGGGGGCCGCATGTGGCCCCCGGGCCACCAGTTGAACATGAATGATTTAGTAGATGAATAACGAGGTGAACAGCCAATCAGAATGCATGCAATCAAAAACAGTTGACAAGATTCATGTGAGGCAAGGAAGCAACCAGGTGCTCAGGAGGTGTGCAGGTATAAAAAAATGTAAAAATAGTAAAAAGGTGCTCCTGGGATCAATCAGGATAACACATCGATATAGAACAAAGAGGAGATCCGGGCACACTTAATGTTAAAAGGAGGAAAACTTTATTGAACCGACATGTTTCGACCTATACGGTCTTCATCAGGGCTAACAAAACACAGAGCAACAAACTCATTAAATAGGGCTGGAGACAGGTGGGGACCAGTCCAGCAATTACAATTAACCACTTAGAAGCAGATCACGAGGTTCAACTCATTGCATAGTTATTACATAAGAACAATCAGGCAATCATTAAGTAGAAAAAAGGAAACGTGAAAAAGGACCCATCAAATGAAAAAGTACACTTAAAGCTATATACATTGGAAGGCTACACCATTAAAAACAGATATAAATGCAAAATAATCTATAGGATATAACATGTATATCAGAGGACACAGACAATAGTAATAGTAGCAAAGGTTAATATAGAGCCCAAATTAACCTATAAAAAGCACATGAAGTCTATGCTCTCATTCAGGCCAGGCGGGGTAATTGCATCCAGGGTGTGAATCCAGAATGTTTCTCTCTGGTTCAGTCTCCTGATGAGAGGTTTGATATATTCAATTCCTGTGATTCTCAACAAAGTATCATTATTGTCATGACACTGACTAAAATGTCTGGCTATAGGGTAATTAGCATTATTAATTCAGATGGCATATTTATGCTCAGCCAGGCGGTCTCTTATTCATGTGACTTGATACTTATGTCTACAACAACAGTGCCTCTGTTACATTCCATATGTAACAGCAGCGAAATGGCATGCTTGATGACCCCTTGTGGTATGTCCTTCAATTGCTGGAGAAGGAGAACCAAGTCATGTATTCTCATTTATCTGAGATAATGGAAAAACAACATATTGAGAGTGACCGAAGGGACATGATTCATAAATTACAATCCAAAGAGGGAACAAGATATAAAACATACCAAGCCATCAATCCAGATCTATTTATTCACCCACTCTATACCAGCACCAGCAGTACACCTTACATTGAGGACTATTTGAGGATAACCTTTACACGGTTTCGGTTGTCCGCTCATAGACTGCGTGTGGAAATGGGAAGATGGAGCCGCATACCACCTGAACAGCGGTTTTGCCAATGTGAGACTGGTATACAAAACGAACAGCACATACTGGTGTGTCCCCTCACACAAAATATCAGAGCGAAATATGGACATGAGGGTATTGATTTGAGCTCACTCTTTGTGGGCACTAACAGAGAGACATTGCGTATGCTACATGCCTGCCTGTCACTAGTGGAGCAATAGAAAGCTCCTGTTGTAAAGGGATTCTTTATTGTGTATTGTATATTTTAATGTATTGTACCTTTTAAAGTTTTTGATTCATGAGATTTGTATTATTGTTTGGACCCAATGTTTTATACATTTGTCAATAAAGTAACTAACTAACTATCATTGAAAATAACACATTACAATAATACCGGGAACATATATATTTATATACAATGTCATGCCAGATAATAACACAAGAAATGTAACAGGGGGGAGGTTTGTGAGGTTGTGATTGGTTGAGAGATGGTTCCACCCTCAGGCTCTCTAGTATAAAGAGAGTTGGTCCGTCTGTGTCAGTATAATAGAATGATATTTCTGATATTTCTGCATGATATTGAACTGCCTGTGAGATCGATCGATTGCTCATGCCTTCAGTGCATAGTATTTCTGCAGTGAAGAGAATTGACTAGTAATGCCTGTGAGCGATCGATTGCTCATGCCTTCAGCCTGTCTAGATGGCTCAAGGCGAGGTCTCTGACGTAGATCACCCGGCGGCCATCTTGCTGAGGGGCTACAGTACATTATGTTCTATGGCAGCTCAAACATAAATACTCATAACTCCCTCAAATCTTGACGGATCTACAATCGGGTTAGTTTATTACAAACGTTGTCAACGTGGCTATGATTCAGGACTTAATTCAGGACTTATCTGCTTAATGTTGTTTTTTATATGAACCTCGTATAAAAGTATATAAGTATGCGGACGTCTCTGAGGTTTATAACAAACCAAACCGTTTGAAAATCGGTTGAAAATTGAGCAAGTTATGGTTATTTAAAAAGTACATGCCCCATGGACACAATGTTATGCTGCCCCGAGGTAAGATGGCCGCCACGTAGCGACGTCGCTCTCCATTGGCCAGAGCGCGGGTGAGCCATCTAGCAGCCATTGTTCTCCATTCAATACAAAGCTCTGAATGAGAGAAGACGTCTGCGTGTTGTTTCATACTATTCTCCCCGGTTTCAGGTAATTATGTGGGAAAACGTTATCCTGTGGATATGGATACATACTGTTTCGTGCTAGTCCTGCACTTTGGGTTTTATATGTTTTGTTGGGGAAAGAACATTATTAGCGTTTGTAGTGTTTTAACTCACTGTGACCACAACATTTGAGCTAAGCTAAGCTAACGTAGCACTAGCCCCATATGTGCCCTCTCCCTACGCTCATTCTGTAGCTCGGAGCTACAGAATGAGCGTAGGGAGAGGGCACATATGGGGCTAACGTAGCACAAGCCAACGGCGTCAACTATGGGAGTGCTTGAGGGCTTGGGCACCCCCTGAAAAATTAATAAGCCAAATAGCACCCACTGAGATATCCCCTCATTTTGTCACGTAATCAAGGGCTGAAGATCCCCTTCCCTGGTTTTTGGAGGTGGGTTGGCTTATTTCTCTCACACAATGTGGCAACACTGAAGTCAAAACAAAAACAAGACACGTAGGCACATTCCACACACCTTTAGGTGCTTGGGCCACTGTCTGGGCGAACAGGTATTCATTCATTCAAATGCTAATAAGGTGCCGACAAGATCACGATGCCCGCCGCCGCGGCCACCTCGGCCGACAAGATCACGATGCCCGCCGCCGACAACGTAGCTGCCGAGGCGGACAGCACTGTCAGCGCCAACACAACGGCTCTTTTAAGAGCTAATAATTCTAAAAAAGAAAGGTGTCGTCCGCAGCAGCCAGCAGTCCGGGGGCGCAAATATCAACCCATCTGGAAAGAGACATTTACCTGGATCACGTACAACTCTACGAAAGACTGTGTGTTGCTGTTTTGATGTCGTATTATATTGTATTATATTGTCGTATTATATTATTGCTGCTGCATTGTCTGAAGGAAGCCAAACAAAAATAAGTTTTACTCTTATGTACGTGTACCTGTACACAAGATGTAACAATAAAGCACAACCTTGAACCTTGAACCTTGAAACAATTTAATGTGTTTGTTGTGAACTGAAAGCGCACTGTGTTCAATAGCAAACTAAATAAAGTACCAAACGAAAAAAAAATCGTTTTTCCCCGCGTCGGGGGGGGGGGGGGGGGGGAAGAGGGGGGGGGGGGGGGGGGGAAGAGGCGGGGGGGGGGGGGGGGGGGAAGAGGCGGGGCTGGGAGGCGGGGCTGGGGAGCACCCCCTGACGTTTTAAGAACCTTACGCCCCTGGCACAAGCCATGTCAGACTGCACGTCGCTGTTTGTGATAACGTCACTCGTGCACAGAAAAGAGGTTACGGTTAAAAAGAGGATTTGAAAAGATTATTAACTGAGATGTTTTGCTGGATGTTTGCTTTGATGAATTGAAAACGGTGGACCCTCTTGTAAACAAGTGTAATGCTTTATTGGGTCGGCCACTCGCAGTTAACAGTCTTTGTATTGAGTTTGTGCTTGGAATGTACTGTAATTCTGCAAACTGTTAATACATATTTCAATCAATCAATGTTATTAGGGTTTGATTTATAGTATGTTAATTTACAAGACCATTACAGCTTTACATCAACCTAACACTTAACAGGTTCTAAATACAAAAGTAACAGTAAAAATGGGACAGCAACAAGGATTTCCCCCAAGATTACAATAGTTTATTAAGCAATGAATCAATAAAATCAACACTGTATTGTACGAAATAATTAAAAGGTCATAAAACAGAAGAGAAGCTAAAATGTAATCAAATACTCAAACTACAGTGAGCAAAAGGGAAGCATGCAAGGAGGATGGAGTGCACAAAGTTTAAGGGGGGGGGGGGGGAGTGATTGATTGATTGTAGTATGTAGTAACAGTTTGCAGAATTACAGTATATTTCAAGCACTGTAAGCACAACTCAATACACACTGTCAACTGTTGAGTGGACGACCCAATAAAGTACACTTGTTTACAAGAGGGTCCACCGTTTTCAATTCATCATAACTTTTAGAGACGTACAAATATACACTTCTATATTACAGGAAATCATCATAAAGGATGTAAAAAGTAGGGGTGTGCATCTCTCCCTTACAAGACGATTCGATACGTATCGATACGCATGCGCTACGATTGGATTCGGAGACGATACATTTTATATACAGAACGATTCGATTCACTCCAAATCGATGCGATTTTGATTTTGTGGAATTTGATGCGATTCGATGCGATACGGTGCGATCTGACACATATAACCTTTTTTTAGATTTTTAATTTGAAGCTAGATCTATAAAGAATAGGGTTGGGACTTCATTAAAAAAACATCAAATTAATTGGAGGCTTTGTGGTTAATTAATCTCAATTAATCACTGTGTACATACATCTACTGATGCCTAGTCTGGACACATCCTCAGTGATGTTCCTGGAATCTTAGGGCGTTTCGGGTCTTTCAACATCATACGCCCTCCTCCAGGTGACCCAGCCAGGGTTGATCAGACTCCAGCTTGTGTCCAGACGGCTAGCTAGCTACCATGACTCCAAGGCTCCCCTCTTTTGAGCCACAGCCATCTTGAGGCTCTCTCTGCCGCATCGGTGGTACTGCGGATGGCTCTCCTCTTTCTCTCTCCCTCGATGCCTAAGCTACTGAAGGCTCTGGCCAAGGACCGGGCTGCAAAACCTCTGCATCCAACCTCCACAGGGAAACACCTTGCTCTCCAACCAGCCTGCTGGCAGTCGCTGACCAGTCCTGCGTACTTGGAGAGCTTCCTTTCAAAGGCTTCTTCCAGGCGATCTTCCCACGGGACTGTCAGCTCCAGCAGCACTGCTTGCTTGGTGGACTCAGACACAAGGACTATGTCTGGTCGCAGGGTGGTGACTACAATATGGCTGGGGAACTTCAGCTGATGTTCAAGATCCACCAACAACTGCCAGTCTCTTGCAGACATCAGGATGCCTGCAGATGTTGTTCTTCTGACAGGAGTTGGCTTGTCCCCAGCTCTGACAAAGGCAATGGTTTTCTTGGAGGGTCGGACCTGCTTTGCCCACTCCAGTCCTGTGCTGATGGCTTCAGCAATGGTCTTAAGGACTTGGTCATGCCTCCACCTGTACCGTCCATCTCCAAGTGCCCTTGTACAGCAACTGAGGATGTGTTCCAGGGTTCCTCGCTTGGAACACAGTGGGCATGCTGGTGTCTCTGCTATGCCCCATGTGTGCAGGTTTGACGGGCTTGGAAGCACGTCATACACTGCCTGGATGAGGAATTTGATGTGGTGAGGCTCAGCTTTCCAAAGCTCTGCCCAGGTCACTTTCCTCTCAACCGCGTTCTCCCATCTCGTCCAAGCTCCCTGTTGCTTCATTCCCACAGCCTTGCAGGTTCTGGTCTCCTCCACTGCTGCTCTCACCTCCTCCTGAACAAGGCGGCGCCCTTCCTTCCCCCTGGTGTTCATTTGGGGACTCGGAAAGGAACCTAGACCTGCTCGGCCTCGTGTGACCACGCCCACCAGGCACCTGTGGCGCAGCCTTGCATCTGCCTCTTGAACTGCTTCCTCTGCCCTCCATTTCCTGCCAGTCCTCACTTGGATCCCTGCTTTAGCCACCTTCGGATCACTTGAGTCCCTGTACTGAACCACTTCTCTGGCTATAGTTACCTTGAATTCCTCCTCCAGGGATTTGAAAGGCAGTTGCAGTTTGTTGGTGTTTCCGTAGAGTGCAATGCTGCTCAGGCTCCTTGGTAGTCCGAGCCATCTCCGGAGGTGGTTGCTGACCCTCCTCTCCAAGGTCTCAACTGTTGAGATAGGGACTGCGTAGACCAGGAGGGGCCACAGGATCCTGGGAAGAATGCCATGTTGGTAGACCCAGGCTTTAAACTTCCCAGGTAGGCCTGACTTGTCCACGGATTTCAGCCAGCCATCCAACTCAGTACAGGTCGACTGGATAGATGTTGTGTCTCTCAGAGAGCAGTCAAAAACCTTTCCCAGGCTCTTGACTGGTTTCTCTGTGATAGTTGGGATGGCTGTGCCTGAGATGTTAAACCGGAACTTGTCCTCCACCTTCCCTTTTCTCAGCACCATTGATCTGGATTTGACGGGTTTGAAACGCATCCGGGCCCACTCCACCAGCTTCTCAAGCCCCTTCAGAATCCACCGGCAGCCTGGGACTGATTCTGTCATGACTGTGAGGTCATCCATGAATGCCCTGATGGGTGGTTGCCGTTGTCCGGAATTCGTGCGGGGCCCTCTGCACTCTGGCTCAGCAGACTTAGTGAGCATGTTCATGGCTAGGGAGAACAATGTCACAGAGATGGTACACCCTGTGATGATACCAATCTCCACCTTGTGCCAACTGGATGTTATTGCTCCTGAAGAGACCCTCATCCTGAAGTTGCTGTAATAATCAGCGATGAGGTCTCTACACCTGCTGGGTACATGATGTTTCGTCAAAGTGAGCTGAACCAGCTTGTGTGGAATGGAACTGAAAGCATTTGCCAGGTCAAGCCACAGCACCGACAGGTTGCCTTTGTTCTCTCTGGCCTCCCGAATGAGCTGTGTCACCACACCGGTATGCTCCAGACATCCTGACATTCCTGAAATGCCTCCTTTCTGGACCGATGTATCGATGTAGGTGTTCTTTGCCAGGTAGGTACACAGCCGGTTGGAAACAGCGCTGAAGAAAACCTTTGCCTCAACACACAACAGGGAGATGATGCGGAACTGGTCTAGCTGGGTGGAGTTTTCCTCCTTCGGGATCCAAACCCCTTCAGCCACTCTCCATTGATCAGGGATCCTCCCCCTTCTCCAGAAGACTCGCAGGATTTTGTAGAGACGCAGCAGGAGTTTGGGACAGTTCTTATACACTTTGTATGAAGTGCCACTCGGTCCTGGAGCAGAGCTTGCCCTTGCTTTGCGGACGACCTCCCTGACTTCCGTTAGCTGCAGCTCCGACATGTCGAACTGCACATCTGGTTCAGGGGGTTCTATGAGGTTGTTACACTCTCCCAACTCATGCTCTCTTGTGGGGTCGCTGTACGTCTGCTTCAGATGTTGGTCTATGTCTTCCTGCGAGGAGGCCAGTTTGCCACTGCGCTTCTGCCCCAGCAAATCCTTGGTGAACTTGAAGGGGTTAGCGATGAAAGCAGCACGTTTGCGTGCCCTCTCGCGCCGCCGCCTCCGATGCCACTCAGCCCGGCGGAGAACTCTGATGTTTTTCCGTAGAATGCACATTAGCTGGGCAAGGCCAGTGCGTTCCTCTTGTCCTGCCGCCTTGTACTGGGATTTCAGCGCTTTCATCTCCTGCCTGATGTTATGAATCCTGACCGCTCTTTTATTCATGGAGTAAGCTGTTAAGGAGCTTTTCTTCTCCTCCTCACCAAACCGTTCCGCTGCAATGTTGACGATGGTTGTCGTCATCACCTGAAGCTTCTTGTCTGCCTCTCCCTTGGCCATTCCCTCCAGAATTTGGTCGACATAGTCGTCAAACTGTTGCCAAAGTGACTTCATGCTGGCTGCAGGCCATTTGATCCGCCTCCTGTCGGACTTGATGCTCAAGGGATTAGTTTGCAACACTTGGAGGTTCTGGGCACTATGGGGTGACTCCGGGCCTGGCACCTCCTGCGTCTCACCAGGTGTAACACCTGTGCGTTGTGTTGCTTCTGCTCCCAACGGGAACTTCATCCTCGCTCGGTGGATCTTTAAGCCATGGATGTTCTTGCAGACTTTGCCGCATGTACACTGCTTCGTCATAGTCGTTTGTCCGTTGCCTGGGTCTGTTACCGTTGTATCCGTCCGACTGGGGTGCTCATCCTCCCCCCCTCTCGGGCACCCCACATTTTAATCGCATATCAATAGGCCAATTGACCTGAGCAGTGAGCTTTTTTTTCAAATGGATTTGGATACGAGTGAATCAATGAATAGTGACTAGATGACCATAGGCAATTAAAAAAGTAGTATATTATGCTTCTCTGAGTACTTAAAGACGCTTTTCAATCGGAACACGAGAAAACAAATAAAAACAACTTTATTAGAGAAAAACTAAGACTATGGAACAAAATAAATGAAAGTGGAATGAGATAGCTGGGGAAAGCAATATTCTAGAGGTGGGTTTGAACTTATAGCATGGTGGCATGTCTCTTGAGTTTTGGGAAGTGCATAGTTTTGACAGGTCTGCCTGATGTGGACAGTGAAACCCTAGCCTCGGAAACCCAGACATTTTATTTAGTGAAACCCTGACCATTAAACACAGGCGCAACGATACAGTCTATCATTCATTGTTAAAGGAAACCAGCAACATGTCTATGCAAAAACGTGTAGCTGCTCCAAATGATATTTGTCTTTGTGTCTGCCCGTGTAAACGCAGCATCAAGTGTGATGGGTTGGGGAACGGATGGAAAGTACCATAGTGTTATTAAGGAGGACTCCTTCTCACGATATGGACCAGTAAAACTAATGTTAGCTCCCATGCTAACTAGTAGCTACCCTCGTCAGACAAGACAACAACACCACCACCCACATCAGGTGGATGGGAAATAAGATTTAAAAGGCTATGGAAGCGTGGATGAAAGCACAGATGTGTGCAATAAAGTTGTGTCGTATCTGCGCGTGTATCCCGTCTGACGACGACAAGTGGTTTATGCTGCGCGAAAAGCTCGTGTGTTGTCGCTGGCTGCTGATGCATAGTTAACACAGCCGACGCTAATCGCGTATCAATACGTTATCAATTAATCAAACGTCCGGTGCGAACCACGTATCCATACGTTCTAATCACTTTTTTATAGCATACTTTCATTCATCTTTTTACCCACCCGGACAATGAAGAACCATCCCCCTATCATTGCTGCTTAGTCCCGCTCACGTGATCAGAAAAAAAAAAAAAAAAAAAACCCTCCCCTCCTGAAAACAGGAGGGCGGGCCGCTTTACGTGTATAAGCCAGTGTAAAATGGATGCGCCCATGCCGATCTAGTCGGTGTGTGAAAATAATCAAATTTCACCTAACCTCGCCTCACCAGGCTTTCCTCCACCTATTGGCTTTCACACAACACTATAATACTCGATTCCCCCCTCCCCTCCTGTTTCTCCTGCAGGAGGAGGGCCTTGCGAGATGGGGGCTCTGTCCTGGCTCTGTCTCTCGGAAAAAAACATGTTGAACGGATCGCTGCCTAAACACATATGCACCGGATCCGATCGGCATTGCATTGCATAACGTCTGCAACACACATGGACAGATGCATGTTTCCTTCTTCATACTGTAGCGACCAAACGATCCCCGAGCCTACAATACTACGAACTAACAAACGAACTACAGTATCGAGAGGGGCCGCCATGACAACATACAGTCTACCGTTGGGGGATCACGTATCGCCATGCAGAGCCGTCATAATCGGAGATCGCTCGGACGTGTGATTGTAACGCTTTTTTATTCATTATAATTGTAGTGATAAGACCGCAATGAACGCATCGGGGACGTAATCGACCCGGGTGTAATGTATAACGAACTTTTCCGCGTCCTAAACCGTGGTGTTGTGATCCGTTGTCGTCGACATCACAGCCGGGTGAATCTTTTTTTTTCTCCATCGCCCCCAACCTGCATGCCCAGGCATGTTCCACTATACTAGCTTGAAAAACAAAATCAGCTGATGATGACAACGCGTCTCACCGTTATACTATAGTTCTGAACCGAACGGTGGAATGGGACTTTTTATAGCCGTACGGATCAAGACTTTTGCTGCCCAATGTGCCCATGAACCCCCCCCCCCCCCACAATGTTTTGCGATCAAGACAATGAGGCAATCATCATCATCATCTAAAGAAAGCAGAGTTATGAAGGTTTATAGTCAGACATTGACAGGCAGATATAACAATAAACACAATAAATATGCTATACATCCTATACACCGAATGAAAGCCCTGAATGTGTACTTTTACGAGGAAAAGAGTAAACATTGATCCCATGTACAGTTTGTCATAAATTGGTTACATTGCACATTGCGCCCACCAGATATAACTGCAGAGAAGACATGGACCCGAACTCAATATTCACAAAATAAGGCCTATAGCGACATATAAATACTATATACCGTATGAAACAGAAGACTCTCTGCTTTCATAAGAAAAAAATCACACCCGTGTGAACTGAGTGGTGTAAGGTTTTATATAGCATGATCAGTTGTGGTCTGACGTAATGTCTGACGTAATGAAATCACACCCGCGTGAACTGAGTGACCACTTTCCTAGATCTAGGCTATTGAGTTCAGCATTGAGAATCTCTGTTTCTCTGGTGGTTAGTTGAAAAAAAAATATGTTAAGTAAAAAAAAGCTATCATTTTTGATAAATGTATATAAAAAAAATATTAAAAAAAAAATATATAAAAAAAATATATATCAGTTATTATAATCACATTTATTTATGTAAAGAATCAATTAACTTGCATTGTTTTTTATCGATTTTATTTATTTCTAATGCTGAGATACTTACATTTTTCTTTGTGTTATTTGTGTTTATTTTAATACTAATTCTAAACGAAACAATCTCTGATTTTAATTCATCTAAATGTTCAATAAACTTATTCCTATTATTAATATTCAATTCAATTAAATAATCTTCGGACTCACCCAACATTTTGGCAATAATATCATGTTGACAAGTTATCCATAGCTCTTCATTCTTCATTACTATATCTTGTGTTTTTAAAATTATCTTTAATCCTGATTTACAGGTCACAGATTTGACATTGCATCCAAAACAAAAGTACTCTTTATTCTTCAATGCAATGACAGTATCATCACAACTTTTACATTTACCCATTGACGAATCTTCCAACTTAAAATCAGTAATCCTTCCAAAATAACTAATTAATATAACTGTTTCTAAGTTATGTTCACTGTTCATATTAAAAGAAAGATCTTTTAACTCTATTGGTTTCTCACTTAATATTTCTTCCTTACCTTCTTTTTCAAACCATAATCTTAATTCAACAACTTCTGGTATATCAAGGTCTCTGTATAATATAGTATATGTATTTCCACTCAACTGTTTCTCTCTAAACATGGTTACGCTGGTTCTTTTTAAAATTAAAATAGGAAAAGAAGACATAATATCCATGTCAGTTGAATCTCCCCAAGCTGTATATATAATCTTTTTTGATGAATCCATTAGTAGTAATTCTCTTTTTTTACGTTCTCCATAACGTGTATTGCAAATTTCGACTTCTGAGAAATGAATGCAAACTCCCACTACATCTATAACATCCCTTACATTTAAAAATTCTATATCAGCAATCTTGGTGAAAGTAAAATCTGGTAGCTGAATATCTAAATTATCAGTAAATGGAATAATTGCTGTATTTGATGTCAGTGTAATTTCATATTCATCACTACCCTTATAAAATGTATGGTTTACACTTTTAAATTGTCCGTCAGAGATTAAATAGCTCTTGTCTTCTTCAATCAAATTAAAAAACTTTTTGCATTGTTGATCAAATGCTAATATCTTAATTCTTCCACTGTTGTCTGCAACTTGAAAATGGAAGTATATTCCATTTTTATATTTACGTTCTTGACTTTTACTAAGCACTTGTACCAAAATTGTCCAATTATTATGTTTTGATAATGAACTTAAATTCAATATGTTAGTTATCTCCTTACTGTTCTTTTTACTTCTTTTATTAGAAGATACATCTGTAGATAATTCCATTGTTTTAAGTATGTCTAGACTTTGACTATCTTATCTGTGACTATTTAGTCTGTTCAGGTACGTCTGTCAACAATATCGTCTTTCACTGTCTTTAAAGATATTTGGCTTCAAGAGTTTTGAAGACTCAAACTCTATTAAAGACCTTCTTAAAGATTTTTGGTTCCTGTGATGTAATATCCTCTATCCTGGCTTCAATAATCTTCAAGACTTTAAAACTCTATTAAAGATTTTTGGTTCCTTGGCAGCAAATTCTCCAAGACTCAAGACCAAATGATCTCTCTGCAGGTATCTTATCTCTGAATATCTAGTCTGGTCAGAAAGGTCTGTCTTGGTCCGTCTTGACACCGTCTTTAAAGATCTTCAACACCTTCTTAAAGATTTTTGGTTCCTGTGATGTAATATCCTCTATCCTGGCTTCAATAATCTTCAAGACTCTAAAACTCTATTAAAGATTTTTGGTTCCTTGGCAGCAAATTCTCCAAGACTCAAGACCAAATGATCTCTCTGCAGGTATCTTATCTCTGAATATCTAGTCTGGTCAGGAAGGTCTGTCTTGGTCCGTCTTGACACCGTCTTTAAAGATCTTCAACACCTTCTTAAAGATTTTTGGTTCCTGTGCTGTAATATCCTCTATCCTGGTTTCAATAATCTTCAAGACTCTAAAACTCTGTTAAAGATTTTTGGTTCTTTGGCAGCAAATTCTCCAAGACTCAAGACCAAATGATCTCTCTGCAGGTATCTTATCTCTGAATATCTAGTCTGGTCAGGAAGGTCTATCTTGGTCCGTCTTGACACCGTCTTTAAAGATCTTCAACACCTTCTTAAAGATTTTTGTTTCCTGTGATGTAATATCCTCTATCCTGGCTTCAATAATCTTCAAGACTCTAAAACTCTATTAAAGATTTTTGGTTCCTTGGCTACAAATTCTCCAAGACTTAAGACCAAATGATCTTTTTGCAGGTGTCTTATCTCTGAATATCTAGTCTTGTCAGGAAGGTCTGTCTTGGCATCTATTTTGGCAAAGAGCAGCTCACTATGCGTTTATATAGTCTTATAAAATTTCTTACAAACAATATTAACATCTGGTGAAGAATAATGATAGACATTGCTTATAAGTTATTTTGAGATCACTCTGACGTGATGTCTGTGACGTCAATGAGGTCACACAATAACCATAGTAACCATGCTCTTCAGTATGTGTAACCAGTTACAGGTACATGCATATTCAGACAGTATGATGTAAGGTGGAGACGGCTTCAGTGGAACGGCGTAACTGAGGCGCCAACCTATACTGATCCCGGGTGCCGTGTACATTCCGGTACATAATTTCTATGCCATACCTTGAGTATTCGTGGTTGTCTTTAGTGTTATCAACAAAGCGTCATGGTCTTTGGCTGTGTAGTATGGACTGTACAAAGAGGGATGTGCAGTGACTTCTTTGTTATTGCGGAAATAGGCGTGGTCTATGTGTCCTCCATCATAATGGGTTGCTTCTTGTATGATTTGAGTGAAGCCTATTTTCTGAAGTGATTGTGAAACATGATTGTTGCAGTTTTCAGCAAAGCATATGTTGAAGTCACCGCAGATCAGGGTTGTCTTCTCTGAGTTGATTAACTGTATCAAATGTTGAACCAAGGCGTTATTACCTTTGCTTTTGTAGACACTGATTATGTCTATGTCTGCAGAACTCATCATTGTGATTTGCATATTGTCATGGTTAAAATCTTTATGATGTTTAACTTTTTCTGGTTTGTAGTAAGTTGCTAATCCCTTGCCAGGTCCGATATTGTTTAGATGAAGTGAAAAGCCATTAATCTGCAAATATTGGTCATGGCTGTTGTTGTTTATGAGCCATGTTTCACTTAAACATATAATGTCAGCATAAGTCAGAATTGGGTCTACTTGAATTTCGGGCAGTTTTGGCAATAAGGAGTGGCAGTTGAGAGCTGCTACTTTCATAGACCGTGCGTGTGTCTTTTCCCATTCTGTAGGATTCATGTTAATGCAAACATTCTCCATTCTCTCTAGTTCCTGCAGGGCCTTTGTATCTGCACGTAGCTTTTCCTTTGGTAGAGAGTTGAGTATGTAGAGTTGTTCTAAGGATGGGACTCTGCTTAGCATGACATATCCCATGGCTGGCTGGAAGATTGTTGTTAAATCCATAACTGCTTTTTCGGGTTTTGGAATTTCTTGTCCTTGGAATTTATGACATGTTGTAGCATAGCAAACTACTACTGGGAATTGATAGACTGTTGCAATGCTGGATGCATGAGTTTGTTTTTTTGAGAGGCTGTATGTGAATTGAATTTTTTCTATTGGTGTACAGCCAGGGTACTTTGACTGGAGTGTTGCTTGTGTTATACACCTGTTTGCCCCTCGATATTCTTCATAGAATCTAACCATCAGTTTGATTACTCTTTGTTGTTCGTCTTTGATGACTGCAGCAAGGGTTCCTCTTGAACCATTGGTCAAACCATCAAGAGTATCCAGATTGTGAATGAGCATCACCGGAGCATCGATCTTGAGCCTCAAGGTTTGGAGAAACGCTGAATTTCCAACTGTTCCTTTTACATTGAGTTTAGGTTCAAAGTTTGGAATTGTTGGATGATGATTAATGGCTTCAATTTCTATCATTTCTGTTTTAAGTTCATTTAGTCTCAGATTATTTTGTTTGTTCACTGTTGCATTAGTAGCGCTAATGTATGTTGCACCAACTGTGTCGGAATGGCCTTCAGGTCTGATTCTGGTAGCTAGAACTATTAGATCTTCTTCAGTCTGGTGACCCACTCTGAGTCTGTTGAGAATATCAGCATATGTATGGTCATCTCCTTGTCTGTGATTCTCCTCTAATGTGATGATCTCAAACAGTTCCCAATGAGGTCGGATCTGAAAGGGTATTTTGTAGTCCTCACACTGGGGTTCATCAAAAATATACCTTGCTTGGCATGGTTTGAGCTGCATTATATCACCGAAGAAGAACATTGCAAGACCTCCAAATATCTTTTCGGGTTGCAGCATGATTTCACGAAGTCGAAAATCAAGCATGTAGAGCATATCTGCTTTGACCATGGAAATTTCATCCACAATGATCGCCTTAAGGTTCTTAAGCTCTATCCTTGTGTTGTCGCGTTTCTTATCACTCAATGGATAGTACTGATTACCGAAGTTGAACCCAAACGTTGTGTGTTGTGTTTGACCTCTGATTTTAGAGGCTGCTGTTCCAGTTGGGGCAGTGATCAACACATGTGGGTATTCTGGGTTGTCACCAGTCTTATGTAGAATCTGATGAAGCCATTGTTTCAGGATATTGATGACAGTAGATTTTCCACAACCTGCCCCACCATTTACCATCAGCATTGGAGATTTTGGTAGAGGATTTTTCTCTTTTAATGCCTTAACAAGATCTCTTGCATATTTTATGCCCTTTTCCACAACCTTCCTCTGATGATAGTCAAGGTTTCTTGTTTTTGTCCAAAGGATGTCTATAGCGTCTATTTCAATAGGTCGAAATGCTTTTTCCGATTGATTACATTCTTGTGGTAGTGCATGATTATCAGGATCAAGGTGATGAAAATCTGGATGAGGTAGAGGACCTAGCAGATTACAGTCAAGAATGTCTTGCTCCCCTTCTGGATTTAACATGGCCTCCACCTCTGTATTTCGTGCAGACTCTTGTACTGCCAGCCTTGCTTCTTCCACGCTGTTTAGGTGTTCCATGACATGTCTCTTAACCATTATTATCTCTTGCTGTAGCTTTGTGTATTCTGCATTTTTGTCATTTTCATCTAAAATACTATCAATTCTTCGAAATATCTTGTCAATGTCTTCCTCTTGTCTGTATGGTCTATATAGGAGCAGTTCTGAAAACCAATATGAGTGTGTATCTGTGATTTTCTTGAACTTGTGAAGTCTCATTACAGCAGGTTTGCTCCTCTTCCTCATGTATGGTGGTTCATCTGGATGTATGTGTGTTAATGGGAAAATTGGTGGAAGGGGTTTATCAGATATTCCTTCCCGGGAAGTGATGAAGAAATGTAGCTTATCTTTAGGATTGGCAGATGATGGAGAAATTCGTTGTGGATGCTCTTCGTCTGCTGCGTATTTCCAAGCAGTACTGTACATTTTGGCAAATTGGGCCAAGCAAATATCTTCCATATCTACTGCCCTTCTTTCATATTTGGACACAATGTCATGTTTCTCTACATATTCCCCTTCCTTTCCTGGAATATTAACCTTTGGAATGTGAGTGTACTGTGGATCATCGTCAACTCTAATGAGAAACTTGTATCTCTCTTCTCTGCGATTTGTGGGAACAAAGACTGAAATTATATTGGAGTCTCTAAAATGGAAGTCCGGGAATAACTTATAGACTGCTTCTGCTTCTCCCATTTGTCGATGTAAAATGAAGGTATTCATGAGTGTTAACATCTTTTCTTTTAGAGTACTTGATTGTGTTTCTTTTAAGGCATCAAGGAGAAACTTAATTGTTCCAGTGTCATCCTTTGTGTAATATTCAGAGATGTAGGTTATCACAGCATGGTAGTCCAATGTAATTTGCAGATCAGTGTTACCATTCCAGGCTTCAGTCCACTCAGGATTGTAATTATTGACAAAGATTTCATCTATGTCCCTTGCCATAATGAGAGAGTAGCCTCCTGTACTTGTCTTCAAAGCTTCGAGATAGGAATCAAAGTTGGTATCATTCAGACCGGCCATTTTGAGGACTTCCTTAATCCTCTTCTCTCGTTTTGTTTCATATTCCTGTTTGTCATGTGGATTGATGGTGGGAAATTGCATAAAGATTTTGGACACAATCTTGTCATCAAGCAATATTTCCTTCACTGCTTCAAGTAAGTCTTTGCGTTTCTTTCTGTTTATTGTATCTGCTTTGAATGCATCACCTATCATTTTACAGGGTGAAGCTATCACTGTGGTCCATACAGGGAATTTCGGGAAAGAGAATCTGCAGGTGGTGTTATATTTTCTGCAGGCTTTTGTGTGTCTGTGGCAGTTTACTGCTTTTACAATTTTAGATACTTTTTCTCCGACAACAGCAGGACTGAGGGTGACGGAAGTAAACGTGTTAGCAAAGTTGATGACGGCTCTTTCCTCATATTCGTGTAAGTCATCGAGGGTTTGAAATTTCTTGAAAGCCGACTTGAGGCCAAAGAATTTGAAAGTGTTGAGAAGATCTTCTGAGGTCAAAGTGGTTAAGTGAAGTTTATTAAGAATATGAATCAAAGTTTGTCTCTTATCTTCTTCTACACTGTCCTTCTTAACAATGACAGTGTGAAGAAGTTCTTTGATTATTATATGCATGTCCACAGTTTCATTCTTCGTAAACACATCTTCAATGTCACGAATATGTATTCCATTATGGATTTTCATTTCCATTTTCTCCATATCCACCCAGATAACTCCATGATTATGACCTGCTCCCCTGCCTTGGAACTCCAGCTTGGTTGAGTAGTATTCCACGGACATTGGATTATGAGGATTTAGCATAATCTCTTTAATGAAGGCCTGCACTCTATGCTTGTAGTTTCTTGTGGCAGTGACAACATTGTTTCGAAGAATCTCATGGATTGACTGTCCTTCTTCTGTTTGTAGATACTCATACAAAGGAAGAGAAGACTGACCTCCATTGAAATGGACAATAGTTATTTCTTCTTCCTCTTCTTCTCCATCACTCTCTTTGATTTTCTTTTGCAGTATATATTCAATCCTCAAACCCCTTTCTCTTAGAATAGGAGTGATATTTTCTTCCCAGCGCATATCTGCACAACTCAAAGTGAAGAAGAATTGGAATGGACCAAGATTATCCAATCTGGCCATCATTTCATATTTGCCTTTCTTGTGGTAACTAGGAGTGTTGGAGATACTGTCAAACACTGAGAAAGCATTCTCAAGGTTATACATAGTTTCTCCCGATGTTGAGATGGACTTCTTTCCTCTCATGAAGGAAATATTTATGTTTCTCTGAAGCTGTTTCTTTTCAATATAAGAAAGAGCTGCAAAAAGGTAGCTGGGATCATCTCTGAATCTTGAATCCATATTTCTCAGTCTTTGAATAAAGTAATATTGATCAGTGAGTTTAACTTCTCTTGGATAGTGTAAGTTGAATTTTCCATCTGGATACTTCATTGGAAAAGCCATGGAATCCCAGTCTTTACTATATAGGATATTTTCTGGAATTTTTCCTTCACCAGGCGCAAATACAAGCACATTTGAATCTCTCTGCTGGTTTTCATCGTGAAATGCCTCTGGACATCTTGCCGTTACACAGACTGAATGGTCATAATCAATTTGAAACTTTCTGATCGGGTCATTCTCTCTGTATTCTGCTTCTTCTTTCTCTTCATCATTTTGTATTTCATTTGTCTCTACCGAGTCTGCTGTATCAACATTCTGCCCATTGGTGTCCCTACTGTTTTGCGATACGTGTTGTTGAATGATGGATATGTCATCAATATCATCGGAGATAATTATATCATTAACCTCATCAAGACTTTCATCCATAATTGCATCTTCATTTATGTAGAGAAGGTGTGATCCTAGAAGGTCCCTTTGTTCACATTTCTTTCGGAAGATGGAAGGATCTGAGTAGAATTGATAATGAGGGTTTGCACTGTCCTTCAAAAACTGCATTGCTTCGAACAGTTGTACAGGATTTATAGTTGTGTGATGAACATAATTCTCGTACGTCTTCTTGCGCTTCAGCTTGACATCAATGATAATTATACCAGCGTCAGATGGAGTCCTGGGAAGAGTTTGCAAAGTGTTCATCACATCATCGTCTCCTATGGGGATGTTAATAAGTCTGTCTTTCACAGCTGGCATCAACGAAACTGGAAGTCTGAATATTTTCTGAAACAAGATCTTCTTGGAAATAAGATTATTTGACAATTCTGACAGTTGGAGATGGCTCGGTACAAAGATAACCTTCAGACCATTAGCAGCTGACATGGGTGGCATTTCTCCTTTATGAAGATATTTCTTACAAGTGTGACAGAGATACCAGTTTGCGTTAAGATCAATATAGACACTGAATTTAGGATTCTTCAATTTCTTTTCAAAAATCTCTTCAAATAAATTGACAATTTTGTCATTGCATGTTCTTTCAATAGAACTACTGATATTGTCATCAATGATGGTAACTCCATTTTCAAACATCATTTGTTCACAACAACAGCACGGGAAGACTGGACCATATTTGACATACCTTCTGAAATGTTCTAGCCTGTCTTGTCGTGTTTGCCCTTTCTGCATCCTGGCTTGTTTCCTGTGTGTTGCAATGTTTTCTTTTTGTTGAGGTGTTCTTTTAGTCCTTCCAAGTGTCATCCTTTCTTTGTTTTTCTTTCTAACCTCTTTCTGTGTAATTTTTTTCTTCTTTGGTCTTTCTTTTTCTACTCTTTTTATTGAATTTTGTAACCGCTGAATTTGACGTTTTTCTTCGTCACTTCTGTCTGTAGTTTTAATTTGGAGCAGAGTGGTTTTCATGTGTGTTACAATGTTTTTGTTTTCAAGTTCTTTGTGTTGAGGTGTTCTTTTAGGTCTTCCAAGTATTTTCCTTTTAGTCCTTCCGAGTGTCGTCCTTTCTCTGTTTTTCTTTCTAACCTCTTTCTGTGTAATTTTTTTCTTCTTTGGTCTTTCTTTTTCTACTCTTCTTATTGAATTTCGTAATCGCTGAATTTGACGTTTGTCTTCGTCACTTCTTTCTGTAGTTTTAATTTGGAGCAGAGTGGCTTTTTTTTAATATCAATTTTATGTTGTTTCATTTTATGTGAATGGAAAGTATCGTCTTCTGATGTTCTTTTCAGAAGATGTTCTTTTTCTTGAAAATGATCTGTGACCATGCAGTTGATTCAACTGGGGTATTTGTCAGCCTAATCAGCTATGAACTGTGGTCTGGTCAGGAGGGTCTGGCTGGGGTCTGGTCAGGAGGGTCTATCTTGGCAAAAAGCAGCCGTCTTGTCTATTGGGCTCCCACCGTCTTTAAAGATCGGGTCTGGTCAGGAGGGTCAGTCCCGGCAAAAAGCAGCCGTCTCGTCTATTGGCCTTGTTTGATTCTGATAGGGTCGTCTTCGGGTCTGGTCAGGAGGGTCTGTCCCGACAAAGAGCAGCCGTCTCGTCTACTGGGCTTCCCACCGTCTTTAAAGATCGGGTCTGGTCAGGAGGATCTGTCTCGGCAATATCTTTCGCTAGGTAGACTCGGTGGTAGACTCGTCAGCCTAATCAGCTATGAACTGTGGTCTAGTCAGGAGGGTCTGGCTGGGGTCTGGTCAGGAGGGTCTATCTTGGCAAAAAGCAGCCGTCTTGTCTATTGGGCTCCCACCGTCTTTAAAGATCGGGTCTGGTCAGGAGGGTCTGTCCCGGCAAAAAGCAGCCGTCTCGTCTATTGGCCTTGTTTGATTCTGATAGGGTCGTCTTCGGGTCTGGTCAGGAGGGTCTGTCCCGACAAAGAGCAGCCGTCTCGTCTACTGGGCTTCCCACCGTCTTTAAAGATCGGGTCTGGTCAGGAGGGTCTGTCTCGGCAATATCTTTCGCTAGGTAGACTCGGTGGTAGACTCGTCAGCCTAATCAGCTATGAACTGTGGTCTAGTCAGGAGGGTCTGGCTGGGGTGTGGTCAGGAGGGTCTATCTTGGCAAAAAGCAGCCGTCTTGTCTATTGGGCTCCCACCGTCTTTAAAGATCGGGTCTGGTCAGGAGGGTCTGTCCCGGCAAAAAGCAGCCGTCTCGTCTATTGGCCTTGTTTGATTCTGATAGGGTCGTCTTCGGGTCTGGTCAGGAGGGTCTGTCCCGGCAAAGAGCAGCCGTCTCGTCTACTGGGCTTCCCACCGTCTTTAAAGATCGGGTCTGGTCAGGAGGGTCTGTCTCGGCAATATCTTTCGCTAGGTAGACTCGTAGGTAGACTCGTCTTCTGATGTGATGATTTGTGACCATGAAGTTGATTCACCTGGAGTTTTTGTCCGATGTGAGGTATTATATAAGGTAAGGTATTATATACCCTGATCAGCTCTGATCTGACGTAATGAAATCACACCTGGATGTGATTTCACAACTGGCTTTTTTTGCGCAGAGAAAATGACCACGGTTGCTACGGTCATCCAGTTCACCCGGGTGTGATTTAATTACGTCAGAAATTATTTTGAACATAGCAACCATGGTCATTTTTTTATGCACACAAAAGCCAGTTGTAGGAGTGGTTTACACCACTCAAAAAAGCCAGTTGTAGGAGTGGTTTACACCACTCAAAAACTTCTACTGTAGTAATAATAAAAATCACACCCATGTGAAGTGAGTGGTGCAACTCTGTCCCATATTCTGTTCTCTGCTTATTCAATACAGCTCGCTATATACGGACTGAGGCAGAAAGTCATGTAAACCTTTTATTTACAGTTTGGTCTGTAAACTTCTACTGTAATAATACAAATCACACCCCTGTGAAGTGAGCGTTGCAACTGTTCTACAGGTGCAACTGTAGAGAACAGTTGCACCGCTCACTTCACAGGGGTGTGATTTATATTATTACAGTAGAAGTTTACAGACCAAACTGTAAATAAAAGGTTTACATGACTTTCTGTCTCAGTCCGTATATAGCGAGCTGTAGTGAATAAGTACAGAACAGTTGCAAGCTAACTGTACCTGTATATGTATGTCCTGTGTAGTTGTACTGTCATGTTGCACATATGTGTCTGTAGTACTGTGTACTTGCACTGCTGTAATGTTGTATTTTGTATGTATGGGACCCCCTCTAAAACGAGATGCTGCATCTCAAGGGGCCATCCTCTCAATAAAGTCCAAAGTAAAGCCCCTAGTATGCTTCCTTGAGGAACGCCACAGCTCACTGGGAGGGGGGTGGACAGTGTTCCGTTCACCTCCACCATCTGTTCTCTCCCCTCCAGGTGGGATTGCAGCCAGCTCACTGATGTGCTATCAAAACCAATTGCTTTTAGCTTGTTAACCAGTATGGCGTGGTTCACGGTGTCAAAAGCCTTTTAGAGGTCTAGCAGGACCATGCCACAGATTTGCCAGCATCCACCTTGTGTTTGATGTGGTCACTCAAATAGAGTAGGCATGTGTCAGTGGAATGGGATGTTCTGAAGCCGGATTGAAATTCGTACATTATTATTTTTTGTGGCAAGGTACTTTTCAACCTGTTCATAGATTTCTTTTCCCCCCATCACTTTCGAGATGGAGCTAAGAATATAAATAGGGCGGTAGTTGCCGGGGTCTAATTTGGCCAGTTTGAAATCTTGGGGGACCTGTCCCTGTTTGATGGAGAGGTTTATTATGTGGGTGATGATTGGAGCTATAGAGATGTCTATAGAAAAGTAAAAGAGTCTGAGAAATTTGGAGGGAATGTTGTCATGACCGGCTCAGTTGTTACCATTGTCAGCTTAAAATCATCTGTACAAACACCTAGGTTTTTGTAGAAGGCTTTGATGTGCTCTACACCAAAGCGACTAGAGTGGGAGGGCAGTTTGTTAACCAGCGTTGTTGCAATGTTTGTAAAGAAGATGTTTAAGTAGTTGGCTACATCAAGCTTGTCAGTGATGATGGTGTCGTTCGATTTGATGTTTATGTTTGTAAACCTGGGTTTTAGTTTCTGACCGCAGCCTAGCTGGTTGTTTAGTAGCTTCCAGAGCTCCCGAGGATTGTTTTTGTTTTCCTCATACTTTATCATTTATCATTGGAGCACCGCTGTGAGCCTAAACACCCTGCTATGAACAAACTATAATAAGAGGATTATAGTTGGTTCATAGCAGTTATGACAGCAGTTTAAATATTAAATCCTTCTTGGGGGAAATACAATCATTACAGAATGTAGAAACTAGTACAATAATGGCAACCAAATAATGAAGTTAAACGAAAACAAACTCAAATCAATGTAAATCAAAACTCAAACATAACAAAACAGTCAATGTCTCTGTCTGACTATTGTACAACCCATATGTTGTTTATCTATTGTTTTATTATATTTGATTCAATACAAAGCTTTGAATGAGAGAAGACGTCTGCCTATTGTTTCATACTATTCTCCCCTGTTTCAGGGGTACAACATCAGTTCTCCACAACTGCTCCAGGATATCAACCGTTTCTGATCAGATCTGACTGTGGACTCCAGACTTAAGCTGAAGATGAACTCTATCAACCTCAACTCTGCTGAACAGCAGGAACACCAAGACCATGGTATGTTACTCGCTCTTCCTGCTTTTTCCACCCCTGTCATATTGATAAGTTAAATGCAGCATTCTCTATTCATTATGTAGGCCCTATTCTCAATATTCCACTTGTCTCTTTTTTGTAGTATTATATTGTTTAACCACTTAATCCTTATATAAAATTGACTTATTATTATTGACATATTTATTATGTATTTAATTTTGTATTATTAGGGCCCGAGCACCGCAAAGCAAGTGCGAAGCCCTAGCCCAAACATTTAGACTCTCGTAGAGGTTTTTTCCGATTCTGACGAATCTCTCTACGAGAGTCTAAAAGACTAGTCCCTCAAAAAAGGGCTCGTGTTTACGTTTGTGCCTCAAAATCACTCTTACCTTGTACAAATGCAAAATCGCTGAAAATAGCTGATTACTTAGCTCTTCTCCCTGTTCTGATTGGTCGACGGGTTAAATCGTTTTGTTTGGCACATGCGATGCGAGCACTACAGCATCACAATAAAGTATCAAAAGTAGCAGATCCACAAGCTCGATGCGAGGCGGCGAGTCGGTGACAGGCTCACAGCCTGTACCGGGTGTTGTGGGTGTGAGTATGAGACTGGCAAGCAGACCATTAACTTGCAGCGCACTATACTAACAATACTCTTATTATTCTAGTATTATTCTACTTTAATAGAATTTGTGTCGGGATGGGATTTGAGGCAGCTCGCTCCCGTGTCAATCTGTGTCGCTTATGTCTGTCTTATGCAGTGCTGCTAGTCTCACGCTGCTCGTCAGTGCGCACGACATGCGCATTCTCAGTGCCAAAACTGCTCTAGTCCAGAAACCGCCCCGAATTAGATATTGTATCGGCCCAAATATATATTTTATAGGCCCCGGGACGCCGTTAATCTCGAGCCCTGGGAACTAGATGTAAATTTCAATCCACAGAGTGGATTTCTTTCAACCTCTCAATAGTTTGTTTTATCTTTGTTTCCAATCCAGTGTTGCATCATCAGTCTGGCCTCCCTGTCTTACCAACAGTAGATGAACATAGAAGCTTGCCTAAACCAAAACAGCACAGCTGTGACCAGTGTGGACAACGTTACCATGCCATGTCTGGCCTTAAAAGACACCAGAGAATTCACACTGGAGAAAAACCCTATGGATGTGATCAGTGTGGACAACACTTCTCACAAATGTCCCACCTTAAAAGCCACCAGAGAATTCACACTGGAGAGAAACCATATGGATGTGATCAGTGTGGACAACACTTCTCACAAATGTCCCACCTTAAACACCACCAGAGAATTCACACAGGAGATAAACCCTCTGAATGTGATCAATGTGGACAACACTTCTCTCACATATCCAGCCTTAAAAAGCACCAGAGAATTCACACAGTAGAGAAACCCTACGGATGTGATCAATGTGGACAACACTTCTCTCACATATCCAGCCTTAAAAAGCACCAGAGAATTCACACAGGAGAGAAGCCCTATGGATGTGATCAGTGTGAACAACACTTCTCTAGAATGTCCAGCCTTAAAACACACAAGATAATTCACACTGGGGAGAAACCATATGGATGTGATCATTGTGGACAACACTTCTCTTTAATGTCCCACCTTAAAACACACCAGAGAATTCACACTGGGGAGAAACCATATGGATGTGATAATTGTGGACAACACTTCTCTCACATGTCCAGCCTTAAAACACACAAGAGAATTCACACTGGAGAGAAACCCTATGGATGTGTTCAGTGTGGACAACACTTTTCTCACATGTCCAGCCTTAAAAGGCACCAGATAATTCACACTGGAGAAAAACCCTATGGATGTGATCAGTGTGGACAACACTTTTCTCTCATGTCCAGCCTTCAAAAGCACCAGAGAATTCACACTGGAGAGAAACCCTATGGATGTGATCAGTGTGGACAACACTTTTCTCTCATGTCCAGCCTTCAAAAGCACCAGAGAATTCACACTGGAGAGAAACCCTATGGATGTGATCATTGTGGACAACACTTCTCTCACATGTCCAGCCTTAAAACACACAAGATAATTCACACTGGAGAGAAACCCTATGGATGTGATCATTGTGGACAACACTTCTCTCACATGTCCAGCCTTAAAACACACAAGATAATTCACACTGGAGAGAAACCCTATGGATGTGATCAGTGTGGACAACACTTCTCTGAAATGTCCAGCTTTAAAAAGCACCAGAGAATCCACACTGGAGAGAAACCCTATGGATGTGATCAGTGTGGACAACACTTCTCTCACATGTCCAGCCTTAAAAAGCACCAGAGAATTCACACTGGAGAAAAACCCTATGGATGTGATCAGTGTGAACAACACTTCTCTGAAATGTCGAACCTTAAAAAGCACCGGAGAATTCATACTGGAGAGAAACCCTATGGGTGTGATCAGTGTGGACAACACTTCTCTCACATGTCCAGCCTTAAAAAGCATCAGAGAATTCACACTGGAGAGAAACCCTATGGATGTGATCAGTGTGGACAACACTTCTCTCACATGTCCAGCCTTAAAAAGCATCAGAGAATTCACACTGGAGAGAAACCCTATGGATGTGATCTGTGTGGACAACACTTCTCTCAAATTACAAGCCTTAAAATCCACAAAAGAATTCATACCGGAGACAAACCATATGGATGTGATCAGTGTGGACAACACTTCTCTAGAATGGAACACCTTAAAAGACACCATGTAATTCACACTGGAGAGAAACCCTATGGATGTGATCAGTGTGGACAACACTTCTCTCAAATGTACAGCCTTAAAAAGCACCAGATAATTCACACTGGCGAGAAACCCTATGGATGTGATCAGTGTGGACAACACTTCTCTAGAATGGAACACCTTAAAGGACACCAGATAATTCACACTGGAGAGAAACCCTATGGGTGTGATCAGTGTGGACAACCCTTCTCACAAATGGCCAGCCTTAAACGACACCAGAAAATTCATAGAGAAACCCTTTCATTGTGATGTGTGTGTGAAAAAGCTTTCAATAACTCCAATGATGTAGAAGTTCACATGTACACATATGAGAGATACATTTGAACTGAACTGAATATGCAATATGACAAAAAAGAAAATCAACCAGGTGCTCGATGGAGATGCAAAGAATAAAAATGTAAAGTAGGATCAGTGGGACTGGAATACTATGATCATACTTGCCCTGATGAAGACTCTGTTGGAGTCGAAACATGTTGGCTTATTTTATTTTTTATAAATAAAGTACTTGAGTGCTCGGATCGCCGTCTTGTCTTTAGTGAATATGCAATAATGTTTTGTGTGAACAGTATGAGACGATCCTATAGAGGCAGATAAACCCCAGAACATCCACATAAAAGTTGTGCATTATGATCTATTTTTTGGGGTCTGTGTGAACACAAACACTGGCTGATGATTGGCTGATCACCCCATAGCGATGATTTGATTGGCTGAGAACGGAATGTGATGTATGATGATCACATTGATGTATGATGATCACTTCACACCAGTGTGATGTTTGAGGGGTGCCAGCCCCTCCTATGCCCAGCTTTGAGGGTTTGTTTAAACACAAACATTGAAGACATAAAGTGAGGACGCAGATTGTGATTGGTCGGAACCTGATGTATGATGACTGTTACCCCCTCCACCCGAAGTCCGCAACCTCAGTGTCATACTTGACCCCACACTCTCCTTCCAGCCCCATGTCAACCAGATTACCAAACCGCCTTTTTCCACCTCCACAACATCGCCCGCCTTCATCCCATGCTATCCCACACTGCCACTGAGACACTCTCAAAAAACTACAGTATGTTCAAAACTCCGCCGCCCGCCTGTCCTCCGTGAACTCCACTGGCTCCCAGTCAAGTTCAGGATTGACTTCAAAATACTCACCATCACCTACAAAGCCCTCAACAACCAGGCCCCCCTCTACCTCTCTGAACTCATCAACCGCCATGTCCCCACCCGCTTCCTCAGGTCAAGCACTGCCAACCAACTGGAACCCCACAAGTCCAACAAGAGAACTTGGGGAGACGGGGCCTTCGCAGTGGCCACGCCCCTTCTCTATGGAACTCACTCCCAACTCACATCAGTGCTCCCCCCCACACACACACACGCCCTTCTTGTTTGTCCACTTTTGATTTTGTTTTCTAGTTTTTAACCTTTTAACTAGTTTTCTAATAAAATTGTTTTACTTCGGTTCTGTAAAGCGACTTTGGGTACCTAGAAAAGCGCTATATAAATTGTATATTATTATTATTATTGACGTATGATGATAAGTGTGATTTTCGGATTAATGTTTTGATTAATTGAAAGTAAACTTACCATAAATAATTGTTGTTCAATCACAAATAAAGGTGGTTTTTTTTAAGCTTTTTTTATGAGTACTGGGTGTGTTAATTTCAGCCAATTACATGAAATCCTCTTTGGAAGGCAATAACACACCTTGTAATATAGAGTGTCACAGTCCCGCCCCCTTTCATGACCACGAGCCGCCCGGAAGAGAATTTTCCATTAATTTTCCTCATAGACGTTTCATAAAGTATTTATTTAAAGACCTGTAAGACTCGGACAAAGACAACTCGGATGGTGACAAATCATGACAATAAACTAATTTTCTGGGGCCGAAAGAATAATTGTACAGGGGTTTGATGAGGTCAGATCAACATATGGAATGAATTCTGTATTGGCCATATATGGAGCGTGTCACAATCGAGGCATGACAGACTGACTGACAGGTTTTGCAGGGTTTCATAGTACACTGTGACCTGTGGTCACAAATAATAATAATCTACAAAGTAACTAAAGCTGTCAAATTATTATAGTGGAGTAAAAAGTGCAGTACTTGAGTAAAATACAGTACTTGAGTAAAATACAGTATTCAGTACAACTGAACAACCTGCTATGTACAGTAAATAACATCCTGCACATTTAAATTTGTTAACGCAACAATACACAAGTAAAATGATGCCGCTCACACAACTTACTCAGCTTACCACACGTGTGGGTGTGCGTGCGTGCGCGCACGCACATATGTTTAACAGACAGTGTTGTTGTGATGTGATAAATCAGCTGCTATGAATAATTACTGAGACTGACACCGGAACCCACACACACACACACACACACAAATAAACAACGCTACCATATGCCAGTGGTCCACACACTGCGAGTCTGGACCCCTAAGGGGTCCCCAACACTTTTTGGGGGGGCAGGGGGTCCCCACCAGAACATGTGTTTAAAGTTGCAGTTTACACGTCCAAACTTGGTCAGAATTTGAAATATAAATGTGTGGTCAATATGTTGTCAAGTATTCCATGAAGTAGTTTTAAATATAAATGTGGTCAATATGTTGTCAAGTTTACCATGAAGGTGTTTTAAATATAAATGTGGTCAATATGTTGTCAAGTTTACCATAAAAGAGTTAACGCACGCACACACAAACAAAATAAAATAACATAGTACCAAAATTGACCTTATCTTAAGTGTTGTTTAAGTAATATGTCGCATTCAATAAAGTGGTTGAAATAAGACTTAGATTTTGAATGAGAGTTAATTGAATATGTTGTATTAAGCTATAAAAACATTTAGTTTCAAAATGGCCAGCAAGGCTGGTTAGAACCCAGAAGCATTTCCAAGGGGTCAAGTTGAGCCAGACAGAGCTTCTATGCAGGAGATGGGAGTGAACTATGTAAGGGATGATATCTGGATAGGTGGTCATTGTCGGGAGATAATTCACCGACAGGGAGTTTAACCACCGAGGCTGAAATCTGTGAGTACCAACACCCCCCCTGCATTCCTCCCCTACCCAAGGCCAAATGCTCGACTTAGTGGAGAGACATTTTTCCTGTTCAAACTGTGAGAGTGATATGTGCAACATATATACCGTAGTATCCAAAAGGACCTTAACTATCTTTTTTACTGTACATATTACACATATTAGTTTTCCTCAAACAACAATATTCTGGCAGAGGTCCTTTTTCCTGTGCTAAAAATGCTTACTAGGCCTATAAAAAAACAAAATAACAAATTCTACAATCATGGTCATAAGTTCATAAAGCATAATTAATGATAATGTCATGAAACATAATACATATTTGGTTCATAATTGATTTCAAAACACATTTAAAAACATTATGTGATATTCTGAGGCAGAACAAAGTTCCCTGTCTGTCAGTAGAGCTAGGCTGGACCATGATTGATTGACTGATTGATGCATGATTGCATGTCCTGGAACAGGTGGTGCAAACATTTAGTCTCACTCAGACTCTGGTCTGCATGAAGGAAGGAAGAAGAACACTTGCAGTTTTTTACTGTGATACGAACTGTTAAAATAAGAAAGACGTCTGAAGCCAAAGCAGACTGTCAGGAACATTCTAAAAACTTTAAGAGACTCCAGAATCAAGGACCTCTTTTACACAACAATAAGTGACCAATGAGGTATTCTATTTTAGAGTTATCTTTGTTTTGTTTTGTTTTGTTTCTACATGTTTGTATTTTCATGTATTTGTGTGGTCAATATGATGTACTGTGCAATTTGTTGATTATTGTTTTTGTGTGAACATACAGTTCTCACGGCATGACAAGAATGCCTGAAATAAATGCCTGTTTATAAAGAACCCAACCTGTGTTGTCAATGTTGTGAGAAGAGCTACAATCTATTGTGTGTGTGTGTGTGTGTGTGTGTGTGTGTGTGTGTGTGTGTGTGTGTGTGTGTGTGTGTGTGTGTGTGTGTGTGTGTGTGTGTGTGTGTGTGTGTGTGTGTGTGTGTGTGTGTGTGTGTGTGTGTGTGTGTGTGTGGTTTTGAGGTATTTGTACTTTACTTAAAGGGGCATTCCACTCACAGAATGGGGAGACTTTTTTATTGTTTCCACACAACAGCTCCAAGGTATATTAATGACATGGTAAAATGTTGAAAATGAGTGATATTCCCCTTTAAGTTGAGTATGTCACATGTTCTGTACTTACTTCTACTACACTACATCTCAGAGACAACATTTGTACTTTTACTTCACTACAATAATTTGAAAACTTTACTAGTTACTTTAGAGATTTCCACTCAAGCACTATATACATTTCGGCCAATTTGAAAATAGCCGATCTACAAGCTCACAATGCCTCGCTTGTAGATTGGCTATTTTCAAAAGATTTTGTACACATTGAACTTGTGAAATCGGGCATTCTGCAATGGCACAGAAAATGGCACAGGAAATTAGTTTTATGTTTCCAATGATATTTTGTGCATGTGATTCTGCGTACATGTCAATCAAACCTAATGCAAATTACTGAATTATAACTAACTAACTTCACTAATAAAACCCAATGACATTAATGTATTGAATGATTAATTACTCCTGCAAAGAGAGGTGCTGTACGTGTTATCACCTTGTTATGGTTTCTCTACAGCTGCAAGGTTACTCAACAAACTGGAGGTGGTGAGAACTGTAAACCCATTCATACACAGACACACCATGTTGAATGAACGTGAACTATTAAATATGCTGTACAGTTAGAGTATTAGCAGTACAGTACTACAGTTAGATATTTTATTAAATGTTGTTTAGAGAAAATATATTGTCGATGAAGGGGGGGAGGGGGCAACCTTTGTGTGAGTTGTTTCCTAAACTACAGATGGCGTTAAACTTAAAGTACTAAAAGTAAAAGGACTCTTACTGCAGAATGTCCCATTTCACAAGTTCAAAATGTGTGCAGAATCTTTTGAAAATTGCCGATCTACAAGCTCACAATGCATCGCCATCACGCGATGCGACACATTGTGAGCTTGTAGTTCAGCTATTTTCAAATGGTCGAAATGTATTATAGGGTTGAAGTGGTTAAATTAATGTTTTTCTAATCTATACGAAAATATATATATCAATATATCATCTAAAGAACTCACAGACACACAGTTGTCTATTCTTTCAAAGGGACTTTCTTTTGTACCGACAAGTGGGGTAAATGTTTTTGGTTTAAAGGTGGACTTATTCAAATGTTTTAGGCAAATAAAACTGAGACATTTTTTGAAAAGAATAGGCCTACAGATTCTGCTGCCAACACCACCATACCCACCACTCAATTTAAAAAGAAGAGTACTTTCTGTCCCTTTGTAATTAATCCCTCTATTAACACGTTTTGTAGAATTGTCGAACAAGACATTATGCAAATGCATGCTAAGCCTAACCGTATCTCACATAATTTGTCCAAAGAAGAAAGGCTAACATTAGAGACTTTAGCAAAGGATAAAGACATTATTATTAAGCCTGCAGACAAAGGAGGCGCAATTGTAATTCAAGACGCCAGTAAATATAAAAGTGAGATCTGTTCCCAACTGTCTAACACACTTTTTTGCCGTAAACTTACTTCTGACCCCACTGCTGATTTCCAAAAAGAAATTGTCACTTTCTTGGAAACAGCAAAAGAGAGGGGATGGATCACTAAATCCGAATTTGATTTCCTGCATTGTCAACACCCAATTAGACTTTTTTTTTATACTCTCCCAAAGATACACAAATCCCTTATGAATCCTCCTGGACGCCCTATTGTGGCACAAACGGATTCACTGTTATCTCCTTTATCGGCTTTTGTCGATTTTTTCATTAAACCTTTTGTCCAAGCCTTACCGGCCTATATTAAGGATTCTACTGACTTTATAAATAAACTCTCCTCTGTAACTGACCTTCCTGCTAACACATTTCTGTTGACTCTAGATGTCACTAGCCTCTACACCAATATACCTCACTCTGAGGGTTTAGAGGCCTTAAATCATTTTCTACAAAACCGGGATCAGACTATCAATCCTCCCAATACATTTATTGCTGACCTAGCCACCTTTGTAATGGAGTACAACAATTTCTGCTTTGACAGGGATTTTTATTTGCAAACCTCAGGTGTCAGTATGGGGACTATTTGTGCGCCTAATTATGCCAACCTTTTCATGGGTTATTTTGAGGAGAACTTTGTTTTTAACCCTGATAAGAATGTGTACCTCCCACAAATTCTGAAATATTATAGATTTATTGATGACATTTTTTGTATTTTCCAGGGTAATCTAGATGAGTTAAACAACTTTGTTGAACTACTTAATAGCTTTAAGAGTCACCTGACGTTCACCTGTGAGTCCAGCCCGGAAAAAGTACATTTTTTGGATATGTGGGTCTATATTGACAATGGTGGCTTATCTACCACCCTTTATAGAAAAGAAACTGACAGGAACACATTATTGCTGGCTAAGAGCGCACACCCCACACCCCTTGTACAAGGTTTGCCAAAAAGCCAATTTTATAGACTCCGTAGAATATGCCAGACAACAGAGGATTACATAAATAAATCGTCTGAAAGGGGCTATCCGTCAGAATGGGTTGATGCGGGTTTCGAGGCAGCCCTCCAGAAACCCCGCTCTGATTTATTAAAAAAGAATATTAAACAGGATAAGAACTTCTCAGTCACTTGTATCACTACTCATTCCCCATTTTCTCATCACATCTGATCATTTTTTTAAAAACACTGGCATCTGCTCCAATCTGATCCGGAACTTTCACGCACTTTCCAATTCCCTCCGCTTTTTGTGAACAAACGTGGGAGAAATATAAGAGATTCTCTCGTTCAAGCTAACTTTGCCAGCAATAAACCAGCGCAACCCACTCAAACCCTACTGAGCCCTATTCCAAATGGCAATTACCCCTGTGGGAACTGCGCTCAATGCAATAACACCAACAAAGCTAAGGTTTTTCGTCACCCACAAACAGGCAAATCCGTCCCTATTAAAAGTGTCATCACATGTGCATACCATACCCATGTGATTTATATGCTACTTTGCCCCTGTGGTCTTGCATACATTGGCAAGACTACTAGGAAGCTAAAAACACGTATCAGCGAGCATAAAAGCTCTATTCGCAGAAACGACAGGGATTACCCGGTTGCCGTTCATTTTAATGACATGAAACATGACATATCCACCTTACGCTTTGTTGACATGGAGATGGTCCCTCTGCCACCCAGAGGCGGAAACCATGACCTTCTCCTTAAGAGACGTGAGGCATATTGGATTTTCACTTGCGACACCTTAGCCCCAAAAGGTCTAAATGATGAATTCTTACTAAATGTGATGTTGTGAATTTTGAGGTTTTCTCACCTCTGGGGTTTGCTGATCTTTTATTTATTTCCTGATTTTTTGATATCTTGGTTCTAGTCGGTTTGATGTCCCGCTGTCATTGTGTGTGATGTCAATGTTGTGTATTTTGGAGTACAGACCCTTATACCTGTAATTTATTAGGTCTGACCCCCAGTACATGTATTGGACATTATGCCCTCCAGGGACATGTTTATTTAAATATAATTGTCCAATATTCATTTGTTGCCTCAGTCAGTACATTTAAAAAGGTTTTACATTTTCATTGTATATATTGCCTTTACTATACTGATTGATTTATTCTATTGTAGCTATCTTATTCTATTTTGTGTATATTTATAAATGTTCCTTTTATCATGGAAAAAATATACCACCTGTACTCACCTGTGGGCAGTCCCTCTCCATGGTAACGGATTGGTGTGTGTCATTTGATTGGCCCCCGCTGATCTCAGAGATGTATTTATGCTGACTGTTTGTCAGTACTGCTTTATGCCTGATGAAGGTCTGACGACCGAAACGTTGCAATACAAACCAACCTAAGTGAAGACAGTGTGCGGGATTCTCTTTTTTCTACCTATCATGTTTTTCTAATCAAAATGTAGGTCTCCAAAGTAACTAGTATCTAGTAGAAGTAAAAGTATTGGAGATTGGAAAGTAAAGTACAAATATTGGAAGGGTTTTCTTGTATATAACTTAGTAATTAATGCTACTGACGTTTGTGTAGAAAAACTCTTGAAAACAAACTATTGCATTGTGGGTTTGAGCCGACAGGTCTAATATAGTTTTTGTTATTCTACCTTTTGGGCACCCCTGAGATACCACTGTGAGATTCCATAACAAGCTCTACATGGAAAAGCCTGTGGCGAACGCTGCAAATGAGGAGGATCAACAGAGCTTGCCATAGCTCTGACCTTAAATGGTAAATGGTGCAATAGCGCTTTACATAGATTGTTCACCTTCATTACATTCACCCATTCACACACGCATACACACACCGATGGTGGAGGAAACCATGCAAGGCACCAACCTGCACATCGGGAGCAATTAGGGGTTCAGCGTCTTGCTCAAGGACACTTCGACACTAACTCTGGGGGAGTTCAAACTGGGAACATTGCGGTTCCCATCCGGTCACTCTACCTCTGACCCACCGCCGCCCCAGTCACCTTAAATCACCTGATCTACAGTAGCCTATGTGAAACCTTGAAACGCTCTGTCGCTCCTCGCCGTGAATAACGGAGCCTAAACTATTTGAAAAAAAGGAGACCTGTTCTTGCTGGAATACTCCCCCCCTAACAAACCCCCACCCCCTAAAAAAACCCACCGCCTCCCGCTCACCCTTTTTCACACAGAGAAGTTACTTATGTTGAAGTTCAAAACTTTGATAAGCCAACAGTGTGGAGGCCAATTCTAAAAACAACAATTGCTGTTTCTTCTTACTTCTTCCTGGTGTGAACTGTGAACACGTACTGCCCCCTAGGGAAACAATACTAAGTCGTGGAATTCTCCATCAAACGATAATCCACGAGGCAATATAGCGCATGCATAAAGTGAATGGCAAATCGAGTGGCAAAGTGAGTTTAACATTGTTTAACGTAGTTTAATGCAATCAGATAAGACTTTTCTTTTTGGATGTATGCATGATTGTCAAAGCCAGAAAGTCGTTTTTTGCCACTCGCATACCCTCTATTTAGGAGTGGAGACAATATTCTCAGGTGGTGATGTATGCTTTATGTAAACATGATGTCATGGGGTTATTATGGGCTGCATCTCTTGTACTGTAAACCCATTCAGGACGGGAACCCCTTTTGGTGTTTTAAAAGCATTATTATGGTGTACTTTAGCTATGGAAAAATTGCAGATCTACAAGCTCAAAGTGCGGCACCGAGTGCCGCGCTACAAGCTTGTAGATCTGCTTTTCTTTGAATATATAGCTCAAACCTTTGCTTCTGGGGGTCGCTGGATAAAACATATTTTCAGATGGGGGTCCGCTGCCAAATACAGATACTTCTGGGGGTCCTTGACATGAAATAGTGTGAGAACCACTGATGTAGAAACCGTTTTTTCAGAAAACGGTCATGCCAAGAGCACAGTTCTACTGTGGCTGCTCCAAGGACAAGGTAAACCATAACAAGATAGGCTATAATAACACAAACAACGGCCACTAGGCCCTGTGGAGACATCCAAGGCCTCCACATGAAGCCACTAGGCCCTGTGGAGACATCCAAGGCCTCCACATGAAGCCACTAGGCCCTGTGGAGACATCCAAGGCCTCCCATGTTTAGTGATAGTGTGATAGAGAAAAAAATCACATGCACCCACAATGGACTTTCTTTTTTTCTTCACTGGACCATTCTCACATGTCCTGGGAATGGGTGGACAGAAGGAGAAGTTCCCAACTTCATTTCTAAAAAATAATTTGCACGTTTTTCACCGATTCTTTTCCCCCCATGATAGCCTCTCATTCTGTGGACCTTTATAATTAGCAAATGAATTGAAAAAAAAAACCCAAATAAAAACTATATGTCATGACATCACAGGTCCTCTCAAATGTTGGGTGACTGGCTCCCCGGCTAGTCAAAGGACAGAGCAGTAGACGTGTAGGAGGAAGGAGGGAGGCCCGCACACTGACCCTTGCTGCTTCAAGAGCTTTTATTTAAATCAGGGGTGGACAACCTTACCATGGAGAGAGACACTATATTACCACACTCACTCCAGAGGGCCACGTTCCATAGCAAAAATAGCAGATCTACAAGCTCAAAACGTGTTGCACTGTGACCCGTTTTGAGCTTGTAGATCAGCTATTTTTGGTACATTTGAATTGAAACCCTGAATAATTTGTTGCTATTTTTTTAATTGGAATCCTGAATAGTAATCTTTTTATTTCATTTGAAATGCATAGTTACAGTTATGTTAACTTTTTGAACTAAATACAAATAGCAAATAGGCCTACATTGGACATAAAACAAGTCAAAGACAATAACATTTTATTACTAGAAATTAGCTGAAATCAATAATTTATCAGTATTGTGATATTAACCTGTCGGCCGCATTAAGTGATGGTGGGGGCCGCATGTGGCCCCCGGGCCGCCAGTTGAACATGAATGATTTAGTTATTTAGTAGATGAATAACGAGGTGAACAGCCAATCAGAATGCATGCAATCAAAAACAGTTGACAAGATTCATGTGACTTGATACTTATGTCTACAACAGCAGTGCCTCTGTTATATTCCATATGTATCATTGAAAATAACACTAATTACAATAATACCGGGAACATATATATTTATATACAATGTCATGCCAGATAATAACACAATAAATGTAACAGGGGGTAGGAGGGAGGAGGGAGGGGTGGAGCACATGTACAAGTTTGTGAGGTTGTGATTGGTTGAGAGATGGTTGCACCCTCTGGCTCTCTAGTATAAAGAGAGTTGGTCCGTCTGTGTCAGTATAATAGAATAATATTTCTGATATTTCTGCATGATATTGAACTGCCTGTGAGATCGATCGATTGCTCATGCCTTCAGTGCATAGTATTTCTGTAGTGAAGAGAATTGACTAGTAATGCCTGTGAGCGATCGATTGCTCATCCCTTCAGCGTGTCTAGATCATAGATATATATATATATGAGACGTAGCTTGCGAAGTTAGTTCATTCAGACAACCTCAAGGGGGTTCATGCCATGCTCAAGGCGCATACTATACTCAAGGGGTTAACATGCTGCATTACTATGTGTGTGTGCAGTCCCTCACGTCATTCGCCGATGCGGCAGTCAGCTGACCAATTGGGCGGGCTACTTAAGCTCACCAGTCTGCATGCTCTTCCTGCCTTCCTCTGCATATGGTCCCCGGTTGTATGTGATGTTTTTTGTTCCTCGTGGTTGTTACTGCTGCTATTGCTGTCCGTGTGTGCAGGTACTTCTGCTTAAATTATGCTTCTCAGCTACTGTCCTTGCTGTGATAAGGGCCTGCAGGTTGTATGCAAATATTGAGTTGATATGATTCTGCTAATGCTGCTGAGTTCTACTATGTGGCTTCAACAAGCTTCATAATAGCCCGTTTTGGTAATTAAGCCGGATGCGCAGTCAGTGCTGCAGCTTATATTGTAACATGGTATGTGTTCTATAGCCAAGTTCTCATTTTGCTAATGTTTTGCCAAGTCAGCCCAGGTGCAGTGTTTCTCTCATTCAGTGATGGGTCCTCAACTCATGTGCAGTGGTTGCCACGTCCGCTTTTATAAGCAATGTTGGGCTTGTTTTCTGTAGTCAATTGTTCGGTTCTGGTGTTCTGTCATGGATCCAAATGACCTTGTCCAATGAACTGTATTGTTTCAAAGTCGTCGTAGTCAGTAGGGTATATATTGTAATTTAAGTTGTCACGTGGCGAGTCCTAGTCGGGTACAGGATGGTTCTACACCTGGTTGCTTTCTTTCTCAAGATCTGGAAACTCAGCTGCCTGTTTGTGTCTCCTAGCAGTTTCATTCATTTTGGAGCAAGACTTCAGTCACACTCTGCTTACCAAAGTATTCCTTAAAACACTTTCTATATGTGCTTTGGAAAGTGTTGTCTGTGAGGTAACTACCTTAATTGCAATCTTGATATAGGTTTGGTGCTTTTGTAGCCATGTGGCGTTGAGGTTTCCTCATTGCCATGAGGGTTTGTTCATGCTAAACTAATGCTAAAGCTAGCACCCTTTTGCCTGTGATTTATTATGCTTCAGTTTTATGCCTGGTTAACACTAATACATTTATGCAGCTCTAGAAGAGCTTTCTGACTATCAAGTCATATGTGGCATAGTTATTAATCTTAAAGTTATTCCATGTTTCCAATTCATAAGGACAGTATCATACGTTATGGTTAATTAATCTCAATCCATTTCAGTTATGTGCAGTGTCATTCTAAAGTAGGTTAAAATTGCAAATTGCATTTGCAGTAATCTCATGTCAAGTGACATAGCCTACTGTCTACTGCTGTAGATCTGTAGATTTGTTTCTAGCTGTTTATTTTCGGACGTATTTCTCAATGGGCATCATTTAATTAGTGCTTTCTTTTCGTTGTATCATGTCTCAGCTTCACTATCCAGGTTGAGCTGTCTTGGAGAAGAGTTAAAAGCCTTAACAAACTGCTGCCTCCGTCCGCCTCTTCAAGCATATCTAGCTGTCGGTCTAGTCACTCCAGTGTATACCCCCTCACTCTCTTTGAGGTCAGAAGTTCAGATCAATATATATATATATATATATATATATATATATATATATAGCGTCTTGTCACCGTGTGTCCCATTGCCCATTTGTCACCTTTAATGTTTCAGATTCATATTGTATGTTCTGTTGATCAGTCCTTGAGTAGGACTAGGTAATGGCAGTTGCTTTGTGGGCAGGGCCGGATTTAGCCAGCCCCACTCAGGTGGGCAGACAGAATTGTTAGGGGGGCGACCCCGGACGCGCCGCAAAGCGGGGCGACCCCGGACGCGCCGCAAAGCGGCGCGGCCAAAAAATGTTTGGGGGTTCAAACCCCACAGTACCCCTGAAATGCATAGAAAACTGCTTTTTTTTTGGCACAGCCAATAAAACAATTGGGGGTTCAAACCCCACAGTACCCCTGAAATGCATAGAAAACTGCTTTTTTTTATACTGTGCCAATAACATTTGGGGTTCAAAGTAAACCCACAGTACCCCTGAAATGCATAGAAAACTGCTTTTTTTTATACTGTGCCAATAACATTTGGGGTTCAAAGAAAACCCACAGTACCCCTGAAATGCATAGAAAACTGCTTTTTTTTGCACAGTTATACTGTGCTATAAAATTCCTGATATAATATCAGGAATTTCATAATATTATTATTATTATTATTACCTGTGCTTGATGCTGGTCCTGCTGCCACTTCTGCCTCCTCCTCCCCATCTGTCACTCTGTCATGCAACTGTATGGTCTTGGTTGTTTTTCTAACTTTGTCTTTAATGACATTATCTTCTTCAACTCTTTCCTTTCTCTTAAAGAGCTGAGCTAATGTTGGTTGCGTTGCCATTTTGCTTATATATATTTTTAGCGCATTCTTCTGCTGACTTTTTAGTTTACTTCTCAAAACAGTTGCCACCATAGAGTATATAAAAGGAGGTTGCTCATTCTGCTCACTGGAGCCGAGACCGAGACAGCGGAGTCTGTGGCCGCAGCCGCCGCACTGGCCGGTGTTGAAACACTGTTTGTGGGGGGGGAATGAACAGCAGCAGCAGCGATAGCCTCTGTGTTAGCAACAGTGCTAACAGATGGGCTAGGGACTGCACTCACTGCAGAGGCAACAGCAGCGATAGCCTCTGTGTTAGCAACAGTGCTAACAGATGTGCTAGGGACTGCACATGGACTGCACTCACTGCAGAGGCAGAAGCAGCACTAGGCTTGCTTTTGCTTATAGGCTTAAAGAAAGGATGCATGTCGCTCTCTTTCTTGCTACCAACAGAGTGAGCAGACGGGAGCACACAGAGAGAGTGATTGTGTGAGATAAAGTTTATTTAGAAAATAATCACTGAAACGTATTTTCGCATTGTCTGTGTTTGAGCATGTAGAACTCCTGATTCGTGGATCTGTTGCTGGAGGCGTGGTTATGTGTAGGGGGTTTTCAACGCAGCTCATTCTCCTCAGTGTGTGCCCTGTGTTGTGTTCTGAACACTTCTCTGTTGTGCTAATTTTGCTAGACGTCGGGTCCCTCCGCCTCGCTACCGAGACACAACTTTTGCGGTATGCGTTCATTGTTGGGTCTAAAAATGCTGCGCAGTGCCCACCCAATCAGAAACGGTACAGATATTTCATGATATTTTTTATAGGCAAAAAAATAAAGGATCCCCATAACTTTTGATTGGGTGGGCAGGACGCACGTTTGGGTGGGCTGTGCCAACCCCTGCCCCCCCTAGAACCGGCCCTGTTTGTGGGACTGAAGATGTTTCAAAAGGTGGTAGGCTAGCAGCTTGCGTATTGCTTCATTTCTGCACAACTAACATCCACTGCCAGGAGCTCTAAAGTGAAACTCCTAAGCATTAATTCATCACTTATCCGTGAGGGGACCTGGGATGAAGGAAGGCAGCCATAGACGTATGTCTATGTTCGCAGCAAGCTTGGCTTCCGTGTCGCAGTGCTTGTGCGACCTATAGCGTGTGAAAACGTGTACGTCACCAAGAGGGGGTGGCGTCTGAAAAGCTTGGGACGGCCCTCTCGTGGGCATTAAATTCTAGCCCACATCACTCAGAATAGAGTGACGGTGGTATGTATTTGTAAATATTAAGCTCGTTCTTGGCGACAACATAGTGAACCAACACCACGTCGGGCCCAAATACATTACAAGGACAAGGCAAATGTTGTGAACAAACACGGCTGTGCTTAGATACTTTGTTGAACATTATGTCTCTGCGCCCGTGCGCCGATCCAAGCCATTCTACGTCTTTTGTAAACTCGTCAATCTGGGTTCCTTGATGCTGTCTCCATGCTGGAAAGCTGAACATCTAATTCCGTTTCTGGCTCATTTCCTCGACGTGACCTGCTGTGGCAATTATTTACTGAGCAAGTCTGCACCATTGTGAGGTCAAAGCACACAGATAGTCGCTCAATGTAAACAAGCCAGCAAGTATGGCGGCCGCTACCATGTGACACATGTGTTGATGCCCCCTCCAGGAGATTTTGGTACACCCTATTGGTTGTGTTTTCCCCGGTGCAGCCGGGAAATGTAGTCTGCCAGTTTGTATTCAGACCAGTAATCGATTTGATGTCGCTCAGTACCACTATAGTATTGAGTAACAGCATTAGGCAAATATCACAGTGATGACGTTTAATGTCTATTTAATTCCGCAGTGGATATATCATAAGTTTGGGTTAGTTGCAACTTGCATAGGAGGCCTTCGCTTGTTTCTCCAGTTTCAATTGAAACGGGCCTCCACCCTCAGGGGGCCTCCGAGCGCTGGCAGACTGTCGGGTGTCCCCCGCCACCCTTGGCCTCTCGCTCACTCGCTCACTCATATCTTGTTGTTAATCTACTTAACGTTGCAGTTAGTAGGGATGGGGCCGATTTTCTTCGTGGCCGCTTGGTAGCTACTTGGTAGCTACTATCAGGTGGAATCTGTTGTAAGCCTTCATTTTCTGGTACCAGCTCAGGGGCCTCACGGCTAGTCGAGTCCGCCCAGGGTCTGGGAGGTTGTGGCTCGATCACCGGCTGGGTCATACCAAAGACTCCGGAAAAATGGGAACCCAGTGCTTCCTCCGATCCTCGGCACTCTGCATCAATGGTCGGACTGGAGTAAGTCCCTGCGTCATTCCAGTGTCACGTCCAGGGGCTGTACGTGTACATCAATCCGCCTCACACTTCTGAATCAAGAGTTGGGCTCCTGCCCCGGGCCTCATGATTCTGCAAGGCTTGTTTTTCTGCTCATCTTAGTTATTGCTTCAAATGGCATTGGATGGCAATCTAAATGAATGCAGTAATAAGTTCATAGTTAATGGCATCGATGTCGTCAATTATCTGTCATCGCTTCCTCATAGAAGCTGTTTAGTGTCATGTTAAATAAATTATGCATGTATTAACATATGAATTATTATAATAAAAATCACACCCGTGTGAACTGAGTGGTGCAAGGTCTTATATAGTCTGATCAGCTATGTCAGTGACGTCACACACTAACCATAGTAACCATGCTCACCTTTGCACGAACACGTAGGTATACAGGTACACAAAATACAGACAAAGCTGGTTGTTGGAGTGGTTTGCACCACTCAAAAAATAAGTGGCTATACAGGACAGGCATATATCTTGCTTTCTCTCAAAGCAGATCATGTTTTATCTATTATCTGTGGCTCATTTGTTCAACAGGTTCATGACCCTCAGCTATTCTCTTGGTCCTAAGCTTTCTTTCAGCACAAGTCTCAGACGTCCTAAGGTCGCTCAGTCAGGAGATTCACCAATGCTTCTTCAGCCGGCGTTGGTCGGTTGGGGTTTCTTCGAAAGTGATGGTTCTAGTATCTTGCGAAGAAGTAAGTCCATCACCATCACCCATGTGCAGTGCCGTTGATTCTGCAGCATGATTATAGATTGCTTGTATGGAACATAGTAGTGTATCTCATCCCAGTTCTGGACGAGGGTGGTCTTGAACAGTTCTCGGGTCTGCATGACATGAAGCTATTTTAACTTCTTTAAGCTCATATTCAATTGCTCAAAGGCCTCATGAAGAGCATATGCCGCTCATGTAAGTTAATTCATTAGGGGCCTCTATCACGTGGGTGTCTAAATAGACTAGGATTAAGATATAAGGCTTTTCTCTTTAAATATCGGTTTATCTCTCTTTAAACGGCTTATCGGGCTCGTGTGGTGTGGGAAGTCTCTTCTGCTGATCTTGACCCTCAGCATGATCTCTGTTTCCGATCCGTGCTTAGGATCCCCTATTCACTCTTTTAATCATTCAGCCAGGGTGAAGTATACGTAACTCTGTCTCTGCTTGTGTCTTTTAGTTCTGCATTGGGCAACCTGCTTTGGCTGCGTTCTGGACTACGTAAGGTGGCGCGAGCCCTGCCTAAGCCAGGGCTATCGGTCTTCTCAGCTCATTCCCTCGCTACTCCTGATTCTACTGCCATGCTGATGCGCCAGTCGCCAACCGAAACTCAGGCCATGGTCCTCAGCTGCCCATGAATCATTATGTGCATCTAATCAGAAGAGCTTCAGTTGGTTATTCAGGATGTAATGAATGCAAGTGTGCAAGTGCTGTATCCGATCAGGAATGGTAATCTTATTACCTTGCATATACGGTGGTCGCTGGGTGGAATGCTTACAGGTCGTTATCTCAAGCTTAAATGGCTATAGTAGCATACCGGTTCTCATCTCAACCTTATGTTCATAGCGGCTCTGAAACAGCGGGCCGGTGGCGTTCCTCTTGCTGACAGAGGGCCGGTGGCGTTCCTCTTGCTGAGGACGTCGGCGTAACGGTGAATGGTTGCACTACACGCGCGCAGCAGCGTAGAATATTCCTCTATAGTGGCAATAGAGGAATGGCCTATCGGCGAGCGCAGCCAAGCAGGCCTTTTTCAGCTTAAGCTTAAGGTTAGTATGCCCCAGCCGATCCCAGATGGTTGTCTCTCATGCTGGGAGAAGGAAAAAAAAAAAAAAAAAGAAAAAAAAATCTGCCGGGGCCCCACACATTATTTTTTCTCAAGAGGTAAGCCTCACGGCTCGGCGTGCAGTCATGGCTACACATAGCTCACGTAAAAGTTAAAATATCCGTGCAAAATCCAGAAATGCATAGCTTGCATTTCGTCACTATTCTCAGTGGGACATCTGCACGGATGTGTATCGGTTGAGTATTCCCGTAGGGCGTTCCGGTTCTGCTTTGTTGGGGGGGTTAGCATATCCGGCAGGTTCCAGAAATGCATATTTGCATTTCGTCACTGTGTATCCATAGTGGGTCACCTGCCCGGATCAACGGTGAGAGTTCACCGAAAGTATGTGTGTTGGGGGGGTTATTGTATATCTATCTCCCTGCTCTTTATATTCTGTGTTATTGCTTAACCATGCCGAGCAGGGAGAAATCCAGCAGAGCCGAACGCCAAATCTAATATCATATGCACACTTGTTACTCATTCTGCAATAAATATTGGTTTAACTATTCGTGAGTTGTCTGACTGAAATGAGACGTAGCTTGCGAAGTTAGTTCATTCAGACAACCTCAAGGGGGTTCATGCCATGCTCAAGGCGCATACTATACTCAAGGGGTTAACATGCTGCATTACTATGTGTGTGTGCAGTCCCTCACGTCATTCGCCGATTTGGCAGTCAGCTGACCAATTGGGCGGGCTACTTAAGCTCACCAGTCTGCATGCTCTTCCTGCCTTCCTCTGCATATGGTCCCCGGTTGTATGTGATGTTTTTTCCCACCTCCTCCCCAGCACCACCACGGCTCTGCTATTAATGTTCCCCATGGGGGGTTATTGTATATCTATCTCCCTGTTATTGCTTAACCCTTAGACAGATTACTACTGGAAAACACGTGGAGTTTTGCATTAGTCTTTTCTGCCCTGTACGTGATTTTCCGTAGTTCTCTTTTTTTATTAATACCAATATATTAATTCGGTCCGCACCTCTGTATATAGTATTGAGCATAAATATCAACTACATTTCCCAGAATTCCCGTGTCACGTGACACACGTGTATGCTTTCCTATTGGAAACTGACGCCCAGCCCCCAGTGAACAGGGGGGTTGGTTGACTCCTCCGAGGTGGGCACTGGAGGAAGAGTTTTTCAGCCAGGTTTGCAGTCGCCGCAAAAAAAACAATCTGAAAAATGATCCATCCGTGTCCAGTGGCATTCTCCAGTCCCAGACCGTTGGCCGGGCTGCAACATCCACCCTCGCGGATTACACGTGTGCAATGTTTTTTCTTCTCCCCACCGGAGTTACCACCAAGGCTGATGCCTTCGCTAAAACGTAATTTTATTGTATTCGAAAATGCCCTAATATGACATGTCTAGTAAGACGATCCCTATATTTGGCCCGAGCCGACCTAGTGCTGATATCAGATAGATGTGGTAGAACCATATATGGATAGATCTAACTGGTTTAGTCATCGTGACATGCATAGTCGGAGAATATATAACAAGGGTCGGTACTATAGGTGATCGACGTAGCTAACAAAAACATCTGATCAAATGAATGTATTGTACTGTGTCTTTGTGGGCCGAATCGTGGCATCGTGGCATACAAATAGATGTTTGTATAATTAGTATCACGATAAAATAATATGGCGACGTTAGAATGACACCACCAATGAGTGATCGCGTGTAATGTAGCTGCCCAGCGTATATCCAGCACCATCACGTCACCACATTCCACTGGCTGTTGGCTAGTAGTAGTTGCTAACAAACACTGCACAAATGGTACTGGCTATTGGCCGGGCCACAAGCCCGGGCAATAGCCAGTACCAATGTTGCTGGATGATTGCGACGCAATGGTGCTGGATATACCCTGGGCAGCTAGCTACATTACCACCGATCACTCATTGGTGTTTCATTCTAACGTTGCCATATTATTTTATCGTGATACTACTTATACAAGCATCTATTTGTATTTGTCATGCCACGACTCGGCCCACAAAGACACTGCACAATAAAATCATTGATCGCCAGCAGCCGGGTAAAACGCCATGTAATAGTAGCGTGCACTGACTACAGCTAAAATGTTTATTTCTTTTTATATATTTAGAACTGGCATCAGATGAGGAGGAGGAGGAGGAGGATGAAGAGTCAAGACTGCGATGGCGTTCTCCGACACTGAACCGGATTCATTCATTCATTCATTTCAGGGCGGGCAGTTTTTGGGTGTTTTTTTTATTTAGCCTACTCACACATAACCTGACTCCGCCAGATGGGGCAGCAGAGAGTACACTGGGTTCCCCCCTCCTGCTCCCATCTGGGAACTCTCAGGCAGACTTGATGCCCGGCCACAAAACGGCCTGGCCAATCAGCAGCAGCTAGAAGCGAAGTTGCTCACAAAACGGCCTGGCCAATCAGCAGCAGCTAGTAGAAGCTAGAAGCTGCTGCTAGAAGTTGCTAGAAGCTGCTGCTGATTGGCCAGGCCGTTTTGTGGCCGGGCATCAAGTCTGCCTGAGAGTTCCCAGATGGGAGCAGGAGGGGGGAACACAGTGTACACTCTGCTGCCCCATATGGCGGAGTCAGGTTAACTCACACACACACACCGTCAAGGACTGGGTTTGGGCCGGGGACATTTGGGAGGAGTAGCTCTGATCCATAGCTCTAAATGCGCATTTAGAGCTATGGATCAGAGCTAGGGGAGGAGTAACTGTTTTGTATGTAGGCCTATTTATTTTCTGTAATATTTATCATTTTATTATGTTAGTAGTCGTAAAAAATAAAAGACGCTTTTGCAATGAGTTAGACCTGTCATGACTATTTTGTTCACTATTGTGAGGTTTATTGTATATGACTAAGCAAGTTTCAACTGTGATTTACTCTGTAACGGTAGATGGTAATAACTCAATTTCTTTTTTATAATACAGTATACATTCAAGTCTATATTTTGATACATATCATGGGCACCAAGTCATATCAAAACAATGTCCTTGGATGTGTTTTTTATCAAAACTGTGTTTCTTCATAACAGGTTTTTGAGATACATGCATGAATAGACAAGGTACTGGTAAGACTATGTAAACATGGTATATATCAAAATGTGCGTTAGAATGTCTAATTTTACCCCAAAAAAGAATTGAGTTTATATGATGTTCCAATTTCAGAGCTATGGGGACTTTTAGCTGGATAGGTCAGATTGATCATGACTGACCATGCTATTTATAGATGGCAAAATATCTACAGTGGTACATGTGAGAAACTTTTTATTTTATTTTAATTGAACTAGACAACTCACCCTTTAAAATGAGATATTGCATGGCTATGTATGCCCAGCAGAAAAAAAGTTATTTAGAAAATAAAACTTCAACCGGGCATAACTTTTTTTGGTTGTCCTAGAAACAGAAACAGTGTAAATGCAGGCTCTTTTAAATGGCTTCCAACACAAGAACTAAACATTTTATCAACTCAGTTCATTTTTTTCCTGGAAGCAGACAAGTCAAGCTTTCTCTGAAGGTCTTTCGTTGTCACACATTCACAACAGAGAATTTTCAATAAATCATTCAAAAACGCCATTCTGCCATAGAGAAGTCTACAAACTATATAGAAATCCTTGAAACTCTCAAAGAGTTAACAGTTTGCAGAATTACAGTACATTTCAAGCACAAACTCAATACAAAGACTGTTAACTGTGAGTGGACGACCCAATTAAGCATTACATTACACTTGTTTAAAAGAGGGTCCACCTTGTTCAATTCATCAAAACATTTAGAGACGTACAAATAGACACGTATAGTCAAAGAACAGAACAGGAATTCATCATAAAGGAGGTAAAAAGGGAAAGAAACATATACAGGTGGGCGGTGGGGCGGATTCAGATTTCACGGAGGCCAGTTTCGAATTGCAGAGCTTGTAGATAGGCTATTTTCAAAAGATTCTGCACACATTTTGAACTTGTGAAATGGGACATTCTGCAGTATGGGTCCTTTAAGTTTAACGCCATCTGTAGGCCTAGTTTAGGAAACAAAACTCACACAAAGGTTGCCCCCTCCCCCCGCCATCGTCAATATATTTTCTCAAACCAACATTAAATAAAATATCTAACTGTACAGCATATGTAATAGACAATAGTTCACGTTAAATCATGGTGTGTCTGTGTATGAATGGGTTTACAGTTCTCACCACCTCCAGCTTGGTGAGTAACCTTGCAGCGTTAGAGAAACCATAACAAGGTGATAACAGAAGCTCACGTACAGCACCTCTCTTTGCAGGCAAGTATTTAATCATTCAATACATTAATGTCATTGGGTTTCATTAGTAAAGTTAGTGAGTTAGTTATAATTCAGTCATTTGAATAATAAGTTTGATTACTACACATACGCAGAACCACATGCACAAAATATAATTGGAAACTTCCCTGTGCCTTTTCACTGGGACATTATTCTTGGGATGTGAAAAAAAGTTACAGGGGTGTCTTCTGCAACTAACAAATTGACCTGTTTCAGAAAAAAATGGAAGGTTAATAATAATAATAAAACAAGTGTATGAATCCATTCCAATCAGTGGTGACCAGTTGTCCGTCTCCAGGACAGTAACGGTCTAGTCATACATGGGCAACTGGCGGCCCGGGGGCCACATCCAGGATTTCAGTTCAAATATAGCAAAAATAGCTGATCTACAAGGTCAAACAGCGTTGCGGTGCAACACGGTTTGAGCTTGTAGATCGGCTATTTTTTGCTACGACAGTAGCAAATGCAATGTCGCCAGCCGGAGTGAGTGTGGAACTATAGTGGCCCTCTGGAGTGAGTGTGGAACTATAGTTGCCCTCTGGAGTGAGTGTGGAACTATAGTGGCCCTCTGGAGTGAGTGTGGAACTATAGTGGCCCTCTGGAGTGAGTGTGGAACTATAGTGGCCCTCTGGAGTGAGTGAGGAACTATTAGAGTTCTCATCGGGGCTAAAAATTAAGGCCCAGCCCTAACTGGGCCCTAACTGATCAGGCCCGAGGCCCGGCCCGGCCCGACTAATTAGCATAGATTTTAGGCCCGACCCGGTCCTAAAACATCGGGTCGGGTTGGGCCTGGTCGGGTTCGGGCAGAGTTTGAGAACTCTACAGTGGCCCTCTGGAGTGAGTGTGGAACTATAGTGGCCCTCTGGAGTGAGTGTGGAACTATAGTGGCCCTCTGGAGTGAGTGTGGAACTATAGTGGCCCTCTGGAGTGAGTGTGGAACTATAATGGCCCTCTGGAGTGAGTGTGGAACTATAGTGGCCCTCTGGAGTGAGTGTGGAACTATAGTGGCCCTCTGGAGTGAGTGTGGAACTATAGTGGCCCTCTGGAGTGAGTGTGGAACTATAGTGGCCCTCTGGAGTGAGTGTGGAACTATAGTGGCCCTCTGGAGTGAGTGTGGAACCATAGTGGCCCTCTGGAGTGAGTGTGGAACTATAATGGCCCTCTGGAGTGAGTGTGGAACTATAGTGGCCCTCTGGAGTGAGTGTGGAACTATAGTGGCCCTCTGGAGTGAGTGAGGAACTATTAGAGTTCTCATCGGGGCTGAAAATTAAGGCCCAGCCCTAACTGGGCCCTAACTGATCAGGCCCGAGGCCCGGCCCGGCCCGACTAATTAGCATAGATTTTAGGCCCGACCCGGTCCTAAAACATCGGGTCGGGTTGGGCCTGGTCGGGTTCGGGCATAGTTTGAGAACTCTACAGTGGCCCTCTGGAGTGAGTGTGGAACTATTGTGGCCCTCTGGAGTGAGTGTGGAACCATAGTGGCCCTCTATATTGAGTGTGGAACCATAGTGGCCCTCTGGAGTGAGTGTGGAACTATAGTGGCCCTCTGGAGTGAGTGTGGAACTATAGTGGCCCTCTGGAGTGAGTGTGGAACTATAGTGGCCCTCTGGAGTGAGTGTGGAACCATAGTGGCCCTCTGGAGTGAGTGTGGAACCATAGTGGCCCTCTGGAGTGAGTGTGGAACTATTGTGGCCCTCTGGAGTGAGTGTGGAACCATAGTGGCCCTCTATAGTGAGTGTGGAACCATAGTGGCCCTCTGGAGTGAGTGTGGAACCATAGTGGCCCTCTGGAGTGAGTGTGGAACTATAGTGGCCCTCTGGAGTGAGTGTGGAACTATAGTGGCCCTCTGGAGTGAGTGTGGAACTATAGTGGCCCTCTGGAGTGAGTGTGGAACCATAGTGGCCCTCTGGAGTGAGTGTGGAACTATAATGGCCCTCTGGAGTGAGTGTGGAACTATAGTGGCCCTCTGGAGTGAGTGTGGAACTATAGTGGCCCTCTGGAGTGAGTGTGGAACTATAGTGGCCCTCTGGAGTGAGTGTGGAACTATAGTGGCCCTCTGGAGTGAGTGAGGAACTATTAGAGTTCTCATCGGGGCTGAAAATTAAGGCCCAGCCCTAACTGGGCCCTAACTGATCAGGCCCGAGGCCCGGCCCGGCCCGACTAATTAGCATAGATTTTAGGCCCGACCCGGTCCTAAAACATCGGGTCGGGTTGGGCCTGGTCGGGTTCGGGCAGAGTTTGAGAACTCTACAGTGGCCCTCTGGAGTGAGTGTGGAAGTATTGTGGCCCTCTGGAGTGAGTGTGGAACTATAGTGGCCCTCTGGAGTGACTGTGGAACTATAGTGGCCCTCTGGAGTGAGTGTGGAACTATAGTGGCCCTCTGGAGTGAGTGTGGAACTATAGTGGCCCTCTATAGTGAGTGTGGAACCATAGTGGCCCTCTGGAGTGAGTGTGGAACTATAGTGGCCCTCTGGAGTGAGTGTGGAACTATAGTGGCCCTCTGGAGTGACTGTGGAACTATAGTGGCCCTCTGGAGTGAGTATGGAACTATAGTGGCCCTCTGGAGTGAGTGTGGAACTATAGTGGCCCTCTGGAGTGAGTGTGGAACTATAGTGGCCCTCTGGAGTGAGTGTGGAACCATAGTAGCCCTCTGGAGTGAGTGTGGAACCATAGTGGCCCTCTATAGTGAGTGTGGAACCATAGTGGCCCTCTATAGTGAGTGTGGAACCATAGTGGCCCTCTGGAGTGAGTGTGGAACCATAGTGGCCCTCTGGAGTGAGTGTGGAACTATAGTGGCCCTCTGGAGTGAGTGTGGAACTATAGTGGCCCTCTGGAGTGAGTGTGGAACTATAGTGGCCCTGGAGTGAGTGTGGAACTATAGTGGCCCTCTGGAGTGAGTGTGGAACTATAGTGGCCCTCTGGAGTGAGTGTGGAACTATAGTGGCCCTCTGGAGTGAGTGTGGAACTATAGTAGCCCTCTGGAGTGAGTGTGGAACTATAGTGGCCCTCTGGAGTGAGTGTGGAACCATAGTGGCCCTCTGGAGTGAGTGTGGAACCATAGTGGTCCTCTGGAGTGAGTGTGGAACTATAGTGGCCCTCTGGAGTGAGTGTGGAACCATAGTGGCCCTCTGGAGTGAGTGTGGAACCATAGTGGTCCTCTGGAGTGAGTGTGGAACTATAGTGACCCTCTGGAGTGAGTGTGGAACTATAGTGACCCTCTGGAGTGAGTGTGGAACCATAGTGGTCCTCTGGAGTGAGTGTGGAACTATAGTGGCCCTCTGGAGTGAGTGTGGAACCATAGTGGTCCTCTGGAGTGAGTGTGGAACCATAGTGGCCCTCTGGAGTGAGTGTGGAACCATAGTGGTCCTCTGGAGTGAGTGAGGAACCATAGTGGCCCTCTGGAGTGAGTGTGGAACCATAGTGGCCCTCTGGAGTGAGTGTGGAACCATAGTGGTCCTCTGGAGTGAGTGTGGAACTATAGTGGCCCTCTGGAGTGAGTGTGGAACCATAGTGGCCCTCTGGAGTGAGTGTGGAACCATAGTGGTCCTCTGGAGTGAGTGTGGAACTATAGTGACCCTCTGGAGTGAGTGTGGAACTATAGTGGCCCTCTGGAGTGAGTGTGGAACCATAGTGGCCCTCTGGAGTGAGTGTGGAACCATAGTGGTCCTCTGGAGTGAGTGTGGAACTATAGTGACCCTCTGGAGTGAGTGTGGAACTATAGTGGCCCTCTGGAGTGAGTGTGGAAACATAGTGGTTCTCTGGAGTGAGTGTGGAACTATAGTGACCCTCTGGAGTGAGTGTGGAACTATAGTGGCCCTCTGAAGTGAGTGTGGAACTATAGTGGCCCTCTGGAGTGCAGTGTGGAACCATAGTGGTCCTCTGGAGTGAGTGTGGAACTATAGTGACCCTCTGGAGTGAGTGTGGAACTATAGTGGCCCTCTGGAGTGAGTGTGGAACTATAGTGGCCCTCTGGAGTGAGTGTGGAACTATAGTGGCCCTCTGGAGTGAGTGTGGAACTATAGTGGTCCTCTGGAGTGAGTGTGGAACTATATAGTGGCCCTCTAGAGTGAGTGTGGAACTATAGTGGCTCTGGAGTGAGTGTGGAACTATAGTGGCCCTCTGGAGTGAGTGTGGAACTATAGTGGCCCTCTGGAGTGAGTGTGGAACCATAGTGGTCCTCTGGAGTGAGTGTGGAACTATAGTGACCCTCTGGAGTGAGTGTGGAACTATAGTGGCCCTCTGAAGTGAGTGTGGAACTATAGTGGCCCTCTGGAGTGAGTGTGGAACCATAGTGATCCTCTGGAGTGAGTGTGGAACTATAGTGACCCTCTGGAGTGAGTGTGGAACTATAGTGGCCCTCTGGAGTGAGTGTGGAACTATAGTGGCCCTCTGGAGTGAGTGTGGAACTATAGTGGTCCTCTGGAGTGAGTGTGGAACTATAGTGGCTCTAGAGTGAGTGTGGAACTATAGTGGCCCTCTGGAGTGAGTGTGGAACTATAGTGGTCCTCTGGAGTGAGTGTGGAACTATAGTGGCCCTCTGGAGTGAGTGTGGAACTATAGTGGTCCTCTGGAGTGAGTGTGGAACTATAGTGGTCCTCTGGAGTGAGTGTGGAACTATAGTGGCCCTCTGGAGTGAGTGTGGAACTATAGTGGCCCTCTGGAGTGAGTGTGGAACTATAGTGGCCCTCTGGAGTGAGTGTGGAACTATAGTGACCCTCTGGAGTGAGTGTGGAACTATAGTGGCCCTCTGGAGTGAGTGTGGAACTATAGTGACCCTCTGGAGTGAGTGTGGAACTATAGTGAGCCTCTCCATTGTCAACGTTGCCCACCCCATGGTCTAGTGAGACCCACTTTTCAACACCTAGGCGATAGAAATACAATTCAATGATTAGCAAATATTCACATCTGTTTTCCACAAAGGACGATGATTTGAAGTGTGGAATTATTTCAAATTTGTGAAGTCTCTGTGACTTCCCCTCTAAATGGCAGCTTGAAACTACAAAGCAAAAATCTCAGAGGAAACCATGCAAGGCACCAACCTGCACATCAGTAGCAATTAGGGGTTCAGAGTCTTGCTCAAGGACACTTCGACACTAATTCTGGGGGAGCCCGGGTTCAAACTGGCAACCTTGCGGTTACCATCCATCCGGCCACTCTACCGCTGATCCACTGCCGCCCCAAATGTACTCTGTTACAAGTAGAAGTCCCATATTCAAAATGTATACAAAATATATACTCAAGTAAGAGTACTAAAAGTACTAATATTGCAGAATGCCCCATTTCACAAGTTCAAAATGTGTACAGAATCTTTTGAAAATAGCTGCTCTACAAGCTCACAATGTGTCGCATCGCGATGCATTGTGAGCTTGTAGATCAGCTATTTCCAAATAGCCGAAATGTGCTGAAGTGGTAAATTAAAATCTCTACATGAAAAGTAAAAATGTTGTCTCTGAGATGTAGTGGAGTAGAAGTAAAAGTACTGAAAATGTGACACTCAACTTAAGTAAGGTACAAATATCCTACCTCAAAACTGTACTGAGGTACGTACAGTACTTAAGTAAATTTACTTAGTCAGTTTCCACCATGGCCCACACAACTCTGATGAATTGAACATGGTGGACCCTGTTTTAAACAACAAGTTTAATTTATCACACACACACACACACACACACACACACACACACACACACACACACACACACACACACACACACACACACACACACACACACACACACACACACACACACACACACACACACACAACCTTTTCAGTTCATAGATTGTAACTCTTTTCTCACAACATTGACAACACAGGTCGGGTTCTTTATAAACTCAAACTGGCATTTATTTCAGGCATTCATGAGAACTGTATGTTCACACAAAAACAACAAACAATAAATCAACAAATTGCACAGTACATAATATTGACCAAACAAATAAATGAAAATACAAACGTGTCCATCAAACAAAACAACACAAAACAGAGATAACTCTAAAATAGAATACCTCATTGTTCGCTTATTGTTGTGTAAACGAGGTCCTTGATTCTGGAGTCTCTTAAAGTTTTTAGAATGTTCCTGACAGTCTGCTTTGGCTTCAGACGTCTTTCTTATTTTAACAGTTTGTATCACAGTAAAAAACTGCAAGTGTTCTTCTTCCTTCCTTCATGCAGACCAGAGTCTGAGTGAGACTAAATGTTCTTCTTCCTTCCTTCATGCAGACCAGAGTCTGAGTGAGACTAAGTGTTCTTCTTCCTTCCTTCATGCAGACCAGAGTCTGAGTGAGACTAAGGCCCAGGCCACACCACTCTGGAGCTTTTGCAAAACGCACATTTCTTTGTGCGTTTGGGCCTTTCAGCCACACGCAAACAGCGTTTCCGGCCACTCAAACGGAGGTTTTTGGAAACGGATAAATAAGTGAAGATTTTCGAAAATATCCGGATCGGTGGTGCTGTGTAGTCATGCAAAACGGAGCTTTTGAGAAACGATGATGTCACCGCTTATTAGCGCATATCATTTTTACTATAATTAGGTGAGAAATGCAGCTTGTGCCTGCATGGAAACTACACAGATATCTATCCAATTGTTCATGTTTATATATCACTGTTAACAACTTTAAAACTTATCATATGTTGCATCAACTGCAGTGAGCAAAGGCTCTGCTCTGCTGCATCCAATAATAAATATATCAGCCTACTAGTCCAGTGCGGACTGGTGATTTCATTTGTATTGGTGCCGAGTGCTAAGCACAACCGATTGTTTTAATTCAAAGTGGTATATATTCTGTGAAATGTTTATCGTCATTCCGTGTATCTACAAGCTCCAAGTGTTGCGTCCACATGCAGCGCGTTCCAAGCAGAGGTCCTCACAAGTATAGGTAAAACACTGCCAGTCCTCAGCGGAAAGGCCCGTTGCGCAAAGAAGTTGAGATTTTACTTGTGCGATATTCAGATAATCTTCAACCGATTGTTATAATTCGAAGTGGTATATATTCTGTGAAGTTTATATGGGTGTACAAGTCATGTTTTTAATATGCCTTTATCAAATGATATAGAGAGATGGGTAGTGCCCAAGTCCTGTTAGCCATGCAGCCTATATGATCTGTGGTGCGCTTGCTAGGCCTATACACTCTCTCAATTAGGGATTTTCCCAGAGGTTAATTTCACTGATGTGTACAACCTTTATTCAAATAGTTTCATTTGTATTGGAGTGCGAAGCTTGAACAATAGGTTAATTGCGGACCGCTACGGATAAACTGTGGATATTAACCTACCAATAAGGACCCAGGCCAAATGCCATTGCGCAGTAGCCTACACCAACAAGTCTATGCGTGGTGTGTGCATGGCCGCATGTGAAACTATATCGTGCTGTATTTTGCTCTCCATTTCATGGTCATGGTCATGCGAGGAGAGAGAGAGAGAGAGAGAGAGAGAGAGAGAGAGAGCAGAGAGAGAGAGAGGTGTGAATGGAATCGCATCGTGCGTATATGGCACATCTCTCTCATGTTTAGGTAATTAAGGGCGCACCATTGACTGCATGTCACTGTGCCTACATGCTGACAATGTGCGCGCGTACACATTATAACGTGACATTTATTATACAGCTCAAAAATATAGCCACTCTACAAGCTCACAACTTGTTGTGGACACTTCTATAGGTCTGACTATGCTATTAATTTATGTGCAGGACTTGCCAAGTCGCCAGAGCAATGGTAAAGTGTCTATCAAGTCGAGAGTCGGGATTTGGAGATTTACGCACATAGTGTGACATGCTGACAGACAATGAAAGAAACATGTTCCACTTCCACTCACAATTTAGGTGGCTTTTAAAATGCGGTAGGCTACTTGATTGGCACCTCATAAGTGTAAATATAAAATCAAATATAATATAGCCTACAATTGAAACATGCTACTGTTCAATGCGTTTCTGCGTTTGGGTGTGGACATAGATATCTCTGTCGTATGGCCAGGGATTTTTTCTAAAACGGAGGACGAAAATATCCATTTTGCAAAAGATCCAGAGTTGTGTGGCCTGGGCCTAAATGTTTGCACCACCTGTTTCATGACATGCAATCATGCATCAATCAGTCAGTCAGTCAATCATGGTCCAGCCTAGCTCTACTGACAGACAGGGAACTTTGTTCTGCCTCAGAATATCACATATAATGTTTTTAAATGTTTTATTACCTCACATGAAATCAATTATGAACCGAATATGTATTATGTTTCATTAATTATGCTTTATGGACTTATGACCATGAATTGTAGCTATTTGTTATTTTAGTATTTTTATAGGCCTAGTAAGCATTTTAATGACAGCACAGGAAAAAGGACCTCTGCCAGAATATTGTTGTTTGAGGAAAACTAATATGTGTAATATTATGTACAGTGACATGTGACAGTTAGTTGGCTGTGTGGAATAGAATGTTGATACTTTGAGAAAAAAAAAAGATAAGGTCTTTTTTGGATACTACGGTATATATGTTGAAAATATCACTCTCACAGTTTGAGCAGGAAAAATGTCTCTCCACTAATTTGAGCATTTGGCCTTGGGTAGGGGAGGAATGCAGGGGGGGTGTTGGTGCTCACAGATCTCAGCCTCGGTGGTTAAACTCCCTGTGGGTGAATTATCTCCCGACAATGACCACCTATCCAGATATTAAACAACTCATGGGGAACACATCTGTCACATAATACACACCACAACACACACACTGTGTGTGTGTGTGTGTGTGTGTGTGTGTGTGTGTGTGTGTGTGTGTGTGTGTGTGTGTGTGTGTGTGGTAAGCTGAGTCAGTTGTGTGAGCGGCATCATTTTACTTGTGTATTGTTGCGTTAACAATTTTAAATGTGCAGGATGTTATTTACTGTACATAGCCTGTTGTTCAGTTGTACTTACTCAATACTGTATTTTACTCAATACTGTACTTTACTCAAGTACTGCACTTTTTACTCCACTATAATTATTTGACAGCTTTAGTTACTTTGTAGATTATTATTATTTGCGACCACAGGTCACAGTGTACTATGAAACCCTGCAAAACAGTGTCAATCTGTCACGCCTCCATTGTGACACGCTCCATATATGGCCAATACAGAACTCCTTCCATATGTTGATCTGACCTCATCTGACCTCATCAAACCCTGTACACTTCTATCTAATTATTCTTTCGGCCCCAAAAAATGTGTTTATTGTCATGATTTGTCACCATCCGAGTTGTCTTTGTCCGAGTGTTACAGGTCTTTAAATAAATACTTTTCATTATGAAACGTCTATGGGGAAAATTAATGGAAATTCTCGTCCGGGCCCCATGAAAGGGGGCGGGACTGAGACGCTCTATATTACAAGGTGTGTTATTGCCTTCCAAAGAGGATTTCATGTAATTGGCTGAAATTAACACACCCAGTACTCATAAAAAAGCTTAAAAAAACACCTTTATTTGTGATTGAACAACAATTATTTATGGTAAGTTTACTTTCAATTAATCAAAACATTAATCCAAAAATCACACTTGCGTGAAGTGAAGGGCACACTTATCATCATAATAATAATAATAATAATAATAATATATACAATTTATATAGCGCTTTTCTAGGTACCCAAAGTCGCTTTACAGAACAGAAGTAAAACAATTAGAAAACTAGTTAAAAGGTTAAAAATCACACCCGTGTGAACTGAGTGGTGCAAGGTCTTATATAGCCTGATCAGCTGTGGTCTGACGTAATGTCAGTGACCATGGTAACCATGCTCACCTGTGTCACATACTAACCATAGCAACCATGCTCGTTTGTTTGGTTGCTAACCATAGCAACTATGCTCGTTTTTTTGGTACGAAACAAACACGGGTACAAAGCCAGTTTTTGGAGTGGTTTGCACCACTCAAAAACTAGAAAACAAAATCAAAAGTGGACAAACAAGAAGGGCGTGTGTGTGTGTGTGTGTGTGTGTGTGTGTGTCGGGGGTAATATAGGGAAAGCCAGTCTGAAAAGGTGGGTTTTGAACATTTCAAAGGTGGGGGCAGCTCTGATGATAGTTGGGAGTGAGTTCCATAGAGAAGGGGCGTGGCCACTGTGAAGGCCCTGTCTCCCCAGGTTCTCTTGTTGGACTTGTGGGGTTCCAGTAGGTTGGCAGTGCTCATACTGTTCACACAAAACATTATTGCATATTCACTAAAGACAAGACGGCGATCTGAGCACTCAAAAAGTTAAAAATTAGGAGAGGGTGGAAAAAAATAAATATATTTTATTTATAAAAAATAAAATAAGCCAACATGTTTTGACTCAAACAGAGTCTTCAGGGCAAGTATGATCATAGTATTCCAGTCCCACTGATCCTACTTTACATTATTATTCTTTGCATCTCCATAGAGCACCTGGTTGATTTTCTTTTTTGTCATATTGCATATTCAGTTCAGTTCAAATGTATCTCGCATATGTGTACAAAAATGTGAACTTCTACATCATTGGAGCGATTGAAAGCTTTTTCACACACATCCCAATGAAAGGGGTTCTCTATGAATTATCTGGTGTCGTTTAAGGTGGGACTTTTGTGAGAAGTGTTGTCCACACTGATCACATCCATAGGGTTTCTCTCCAGTGTGAATTCTCTGATGCTTTTTAAGGCAGGACATTTCAAAGAAGTGTTGTCCACACTGATCACACCCATAGGGTTTCTCTCCAGTATGAATTCTCCGGTGCTTTTTAAGCGTCGACAATTCAGAGAAGTGTTGTCCACACTGATCACATCCATAGGGTTTTTCTCCAGTGTGAATTCTCTGATGGTTTTTAAGGTTGGACATTTTTGAGAAGTGTTGTCCACACTGATCACACCCATAGGGTTTCTCTCCAGTGTGAATTCTCCTGTGGATTTTAAGGGATGCCATTTGAGAGAAGTGTTGTCCACACTGATCACATCCATAGGGTTTCTCTCCTGTGTGAATTCTCTGGTGGCTTTTAAGGTGTTCCATTCTAGCGAAGTGTTGTTCACACTGATCACATCCATAGGGTTTCTCTCCTGTGTGAATTCTCTGGTGCTTTTTAAGGTTGGACATTCTAGAGAAGTGTTGTCCACACTGATCACATCCATAGGGTTTCTCTCCTGTGTGAATTCTCTGGTGGCTTTTAAGGTGTTCCATTCTAGCGAAGTGTTGTCCACACTGATCACATCCATAAGGTTTCTCTCCAGTGTGAATTCTCCGGTGCTTTTTAAGGTCGGACTTTTCAGAGAAGTGTTGTCCACACTGATCACATCCATAGGGTTTCTCTCCAGTATGAATTTTCTGGTGGCGTTGAAGGTATTGCATTTGAGAGAAGTGTTGTCCACATTGATCACATCCATAGGGTTTCTCTCCAGTGTGAATTGTCTGGTGTCCTTTAAGGTGTTTCATTCTAGAGAAGTGTTGTCCACACTGATCACATCCATATGGTTTCTCTCCAGTGTGAATTCTCTGGTGTGTTTTAAGGTTGGACATGTCAGAGAAGTGTTGTCCACACTGATCACATCCATAGGGTTTCTCTCCTGTGTGAATTCTCTGGTGTCTTTTAAGGTTAGACATGGCATGGTAACGTTGTCCACACTGGTCACAGCTGTGCTGTTTTGGTTTAGCCAAGCTTCTATGTTCATTTACTGTTAGTAAGACAGGGAGGCCAGCCTGATGATGTAACACTGGATTGGAAACAAAGATAAAAGGAAAAAAAATCACACCCGTGTGAACTGAGTGGTGCAGTGACGTCACACACTAACCATAGCAACCATGCTCACCCCTACGTGGCCCCACGTACAGGTACACAGGTACATACAGACAAAGCTGGTTATTGGAGTGGTTTGCACCACTTAAAAATATTGAGAGGTTGAAAAAAATCCACTTTGTGGATTTAAATTTACATCTAGTTCCCCAATTAATGCCCCGCAAATGAATTCCAATTTTGCTGTGCATTTTAAGAAATTACTAAACACGTGGGTCAAGTAGCTAAATATCAATGACAAAAGACATAATTTTATTATAAGCCTAAGCTATTATTATTTCACATAATGACATAACAACAACAACAATAATAATAAATAACCTAAGCTATGTTCAAGTGGTTAAAGGACCACTTCACCACTGTGACCAGATTTGACAGAGAGCCTGCCATCGTGCAGCCTCCAGCTTTTCACCAGAGGAGAAAAACTGAAATTATTTATATTTCATCCAAAATGAATTAATAGCACAGGCAGACTCTTCACATACTAGAGCATGTCTGGAATAAATGTCTGAAATCGACATGTAAATATGAAATAAATGCTTAAACATGTAGCTAGGTGTAATGTTAGAGACCACAGAAGTGAACCTTTCAAGCCTGTTTTCTCAACTCGCTGTTTCTCTGCAAGACATTACTCTATAAGCCATATCTCAAACTGGTGGGTCAAACTGAACAACCAATGTCAATTTTAAGCTGTGATTCTCTGCTTTCATATGACATGAAAACACGACAATTCAAAAAAATCCAATGGCAGTCCCTCAGTCAAATTTGGCCACATATCTTCATAATAGGTCTTCACTAATGTTCATGATAAAATACCACTATTTCTTTGTACTCGGTCTGTGTCTCATAGGAGGGCTGTGGGCAGTTCAGCAACCAGTAACATCATCGTTTTTTGGAAAAAAAATATTTAGATTTGTATTATCGTGAGAACTAGGGGTGGGTCCCAAACCTCGGGACCAAGTATGTACCGAACCGAACGTGCCTGGGTACCGGGTACCCATTACAATAATTCAATTTTGGTTCTCTCTATCGGTTCCCACAGACACCGATATTTATTTATTTTCTTCCCTTAATAGACGTGCAGGGAACAGAGCTGATCTACAAGCCTACAGCGACACGTTGTGGGCTTGTGGCTTGCAGAGGCGGAGCTATCTCTCTGCATGGAGTTAGTTGCCGAGGAGTCTAGAGACAGTGAAACGCCCTGTGCCTGGCACTGAAGTATTGAAGCAACATCATTATTAAAGTTTCTTAAACGTAATTTTCAAGTGAAGTTTATGGGAGGAAACTTTTAAGAGAGGGGACAGGAATCTTGCGCCTTGCCTGAGTCTTCATTGCATACGTGCGCAGCACGCTGGCTACACAGCATTGAATCAACATGAGACGAGAGAGGAGGAGAGAGAAAGCATTGGTGCACTCACTTTGAATGCACGCCCGTGTGTGTGTGTGTGAGAGAGAGTGTGTGTGTGATCACGGCGTAGTTTAGAGCTTGCCAGTCTAACTTCGAAGAGAGGTGGCGAAAAAACAACAAAAGATTGTTGATCCCCCCATTAGCACGTCGATCGGAAAACCCGTTTTCACCTATCGGCCGGAGATGCGCTGTCCCCTCCCCCCCCCCCCCCCCCCCCCCCCCCCCCCCCTTCATTAATTTGCTAATTTGCCCAGTCAATCGTGTGTTGCACTCAGTGTTGGGCATCGTTACTTTCTTAAGTAACGTCGTTAGGTTACTGGATTACTGCCCATAAAAATAATCCCTTACCGTTATGGATTACCTTCTGAGAAAAGTAACAAGTTGGATTATTTTCCGTTATCCGACAATTAAAACCCATTTTTAATGCTTGCGCAAGTTGTTTACATTGTAGGCTATTAGGCTACTGCCTGCCGTCATTGCGCCGCATTATTACGGCCCTAATTAACTCTATGGTTAAAAACGAGAATGATACACACCATGAACTGACCATAGACAATATCCCCTTTACAGCTCTATCTTTATTAACGAATATAATTCGCCACAATCGCCAGCCTATACACGTAGGACTGGACAGAAAGGCTGTTGCGCTGCGCTCCAACCAGCCAGCAGCGCGCATAATGCCCTCTCCACGGCACACACCGCGGCGCATGAACAACAACACCACCACCACCGTGGACCAAGGGGGCAGGCAGACTTTCCAACGTTGAAGCTCTGGGTCCTAGTGGTAGGAGGAGGGACTACAGGCGGACCCGTGGATTCATGACCGGGAAACCCCGTGCATCTGGGCTTTAACGTTGAGCGCTCGGTTGCCCTACGTCACTCAGGACCTCAAAGTTGAGGTCCTGGGAGGGACTTCCGGCAGTCTTCCGTGTGCTTCAAAACGCCACTGAGCAACTTCCACTGACATGAATAGCTGGGGGGGCGGAGCTTCGCGCCAGTTCAGTCTCTATTATATATATACTCTATGCCGTGGACCCACGTATGAACTACATAGTTTATAAGAAATGGCACGGCGGCCATCCTTGCAGGCAGTGACAGTAACAGAATGAGAATCCTGTAACCTGTTATTTTGGGGGGGCATTAGCCCTGAAACATGACTGTCATGCTCGTGAAGTACGAGCGTCATGTGAACCATGGAGCTAGGGGGGCATCAACAACAGCCTGTTGATGAATGTTACTATGAAACTTAAACAATTCATTAAACTAGTACTCACCTAATGACGCAGCCACGGAGGATCTACCATGTTTAACGTAATTCCAAAGTGTTTAGCCTATATTGTTTAAGTCAAAGACGCATTTTTTTGGGCTTAAAGCATGTTGTTATTATTCCACCACCGGCACTGTCATGGCAGCTGGCTACAACCAAAACAACTTCCTCTTCCTCTTCAAAATAAAAGCTACTTGTAACAATACTTTTATTTCTTAAGTGAACTTACATGATGTAGTAGACGCAGGATGTATAGTAGGCTATACTATGCGCTGCGCGTTGGGGCTTGGGAAGACAAATCACACAGAAGGCAGGAGAAATAGACTCCGTGGGCAGTCGGGGCTTTATTATTTTTAAATCTTGCACACAAAATGAACAGGGACACATTATAGTAACGGGATTACCGTTTTGGAAAAGTAACTAAGTAACTAACTACTAAATTGCAAAACTAACTAGTTACTTTATTCCGTTACCAATAAAAGTAGTCCCTTACATAATGCCGTTATTAATAGCGCCGTTACACCCAACACTGGTTGCACTCAGATCTCAGACATAATTTTTGAAAGTTTGTTTTAAGTTAAGTCTGTGTGTGTGTGTGTGTGAGTGTGTGTGTGTGTTTTGTGTGTGATACAGCTGCGCCCTCTGGTGGCGGGCCGGTGGTGTTACAGCGTGACACAGTTTAGGCCAGCTTCTATAGTTAGTGCTCACTGCGTTCGCAAACACTATTGCCCTGGGTAAATACAGCATAGATATTAGATATTATATTTAAAATAATCACTATATTATCCACAAATGGCTTAATAAAGGAGAGGATGTTATACTATTCATTATACATGTATTAAATTGACATTGAGCTTTTTTGTTAAATAAACATTTGACCTCTTATTTAAGTTATTTTATACCATTTTGGAACCGAAATAGGTAACCGTTAAGAACCGGAATCGATAAGCAGAACCGGAATCGGTACCAGATTCGCAAAAATCCAAACGATACCCATCCCTAGTGAGAACGATGGCTTCCATTTTCACATTGCAACTTTTCAGGAATGGAAAGCCTGCAGTTTCTATTAGCTTGGAAAAATCTGTCTATCGATGATGTCACTGGAAGACGGTTTCTGATCTGCCCACAGCCCTCATAGGAGACACAGAACGAGTAGGAAAAAAAAGTGCTATTTTATCATGATCTTTATTCTTTAGTGAGGACCAACTATATGAAGATAGGTTGAAAAGTGGTGAAGTGGTCCTACAATACTTCTATTCTAGCGTGAAGGAACTCTGAGACAAACAAAGTGGAATATTGAGAATACAATGAATATTGAGAATGCTGTGATTAAATTATCAATAATATGACAGAGGTGACAAAGCAGGGAGAGCGAGTAACATACCATGGTCTTTGTGTTGTTCAGCAGAGTTGAGGTTGATAGAGTTCATCTTCAGCTGAAGTCTGGAGTCCACAGTCAGATCTGATCAGAAACGGTTGATATCCTGGAGCAGTTGTGGAACAGTGGAGAACTGACACAGACCCACCAACTCTCCTCATACTAGAGAGAGAGGTGGAGCCATCTCTCAACCAATCACAACCTCACACACTTGTACATGTGCTCCACCCCTCCCTCCTCCCCACAGGCACGCTCTGTGCGACCTTCTAGAAAGAAACTGGTGAGATTGCTTTGTAAGCTTCATATTTAACATAATATGAATCCATCTATATCCAAATTCTAGCAAGCTGGAGTTGAGCTTCTTGTCCAATACAAACAAAATAACGAGATATACTTTGTGATTGTACAGTATGTACAGTATACATGTACAGCAGGGGTTGGCAACGTTGACGATGGAGAGGGCCACTATACAGTATTTAAACACTAACTCCAGAGGGCCACATTACATACTACTGTCATAGCAAAAATAGCAGATCTACAAGCTCAAAACATGTCGCACTGTGACACAATTTGAGCTTGTAGATCAGCTATTTTTTGCTATATTTTAATTTAAATGCAGAATCTTTACTATTTTTGAATTGGAATCCTGAAAAGTAAAAATGTAAAAATGTATAGCATGTTATGTAGACAGCACTATAATTGCATTGTATGTAGTCATAGCACTTCATAGTACGTATATATATCATATGTATAGTTTATATGTAGTTTCATTATATAGATATTCCACTGTTACGTTCTTAGTTTACGCATGTTTCATGATAAATATATATGTGATGTATTCCCATGCTTTTTTGTTCTTGCTTAATGTAAATCGCTCTGGATTAAGAGCGTCTGCTAAATCCCTAAATTGTAATTGTATATTTAATTTCAAATGCCTTTCAAATGGACAAACGTTTGGGCTATCCAGCCTTCATCAGTGTGACACTGATGAAGGCTGGATAGCCCAAACGTTTGTCTCCTGTCCAAAATGCAAGAATAAATGACTGAAATGCAGTCTTGGTGTGTGCGACCCATTACCGTTATTTGTACAATACGTTATATTGTATTATCATACAGATTGTATAAGTTAGGCTATAATGTATTAACATACTCTACCATACAAATTGATTGGACAAAATTACATTATATTCATACACAGTTAAGATATTACACATTGCTGTGGCATTGATGGATGACATGCCATGACATCCTTGTGTCTGTGACCCAGCTATTCTCAATTCCAATACCCAAAGTCTGGGCCACTCACTCCCTCACACCAGTCACTCCAGCATGGTGGTGTTACAGTGACATTGGTGACCTGCTGAAATATAAAGACATCACATAATGTCAGCGACCGAAATGTAAATCATTGCCGGTTTTTATCTTAGAGTGAAGGAGTGTGAGTGAGCATGTGGCCGAGATTGTAAGATTGTAAGACTTCATGGCCGTGGCGGACATTAGAGATTTCCAAAAACATTTATATAAATTACTAGAGCAGTTCCCGTGGGGCCTTTACAGCGGTGCCCGTTGGGCACTGGCCTACTTGGAACGATGCAAGTTGGAAATGCATGCCCCCAGTGGTGTCATGGTGTTTTTGTACTGGTACCACAGCATTTTAATGACGTCACGTGCACGCGTGCATGTGCGTGCATGTGCGCATTGCGGCATGCACACAGAACAGCTGATATAGCCTAAGCCTATTGTTAAATAGTGTGTGAGAGTTTTAGACACAAGTAGACTTAAAATAGTCAAACATCTTTACTGCACACTAGCAAAACTAAAAAGTTTGCTTTGGATGAATGAATCTGTTCTTTGATGGAGGAAGTAACTAGTATAAAGTTTTCAAATTATTGTAGTGAAGTAAAAGTAAAAATGTTGTCTCCGAGATGTAGTGGAGTAGGAGTAAAAGTACTGAAAATGTGACACTCAACTTAAGTAAAAAAGTACAAATACCTCTAAACTGTACGGAGGTACGTACAGTACTTAAGTAAATGTACTTAGTTATACTTTCCACCATGGCCCACACAACTCTGATGAATTCAACATGGTGGACCCTGTTGTAAACAAGTGTAATTAATCAGTGTGTCGTCCACAGTAAGTCTCTATATTGTGTTGTGCTGCGTGCGTGCGCACGCATGCACGCTCGCACGCACGCACACACAAAAGCTCTTTTCTCACAACATTAACAACACTAGGTCGGGTTCTTTATAAACTCAAACTGGCATTTATTTCAGGCATTCATGAGAACTATAATCAACAAGTCAGTACATAATATTGACCAAACAAATAAATTAAGATACAAACATGTAGAAATGCGCAAAGCGCAGCTGAACGTGTCCATCAAACAAAACAACACAAAACTCTAAAAATAGAATACCTCGTTGGTCGCTTATTGTTGTGTAAAAGAGGTCCTTGATTCTGGAGTCTCTTAAAGTCTTTAGAATGTTCCTGACAGTCTGCTTTGGCTTCAGACGTCTTTCTTATTTTAACAGTTCGTATTTAATCACACTAAAAAACTGCAAATGTTCTTCTTCCTTCCTTCATGCAGACCAGAGTCTGAGTGAGACTAAATGTTTGCACCACCTGTTCCATGACATGCAATCATGCATCAATCAGTCAGTCAATCAATCATGGTCCAGCGTAGCTATACTGACCGACAGGGAACTTTGTTCTGCCTCAGAATATCACATAATGTTTTTAAATGTTTTATTACCTCACATGAAATCAACTATGAAGCAAATATGTATTATGTTTCATGAAATTATCATTAATTAGGTTCTTTATTATTTTTCTCCCGAGGAAGAAATTTGTCTTAGACAAAGGGCCCGCATGCAAGCGTAGCCCTTATGTCCATGTCGCCGCGGAGCAGCGCCAATACATCTTTCTTGCAACATCAAAGAAAAAGAAAATAGGGGGGGGGGGGAGCATAAGAAGACATCACATCACATTGCAACAAGTTGCTATAGAGACGTCCTCGCTCGTGCCAGTCCAGAGTCACAACAACAGGTGTCCGTGAAGATAGGGGTGGGGGGGGGGGTGGAGGAGCTCTCCCTCAGCACTGTCTTTTCTCTTCTGGAGGGAAGGCATGTTGGGGGGGGGGGGGGGGGGGGTCGAATCGGATCCCATATGCAATTCTTCATTTTGAGTGAGGGAATGTAATGGCTCATTCGTCTCTTATGTCTCTGGCCCTCAAAAAACCTTGCAGGGCATTGAGTCTCTCCTTGTTGTTTTCAATCTTCCGGTCTTGAGCGGCGAGTCCCCCCAGGATGGTGTCCACCTTTCGATTCGATCGCTCCAGTCCGAGCTCCTACTGCTCTGCTCAGGTCAATTATCATGACGGGCAACTTAGGGGTCCCATTAAAAGTTCCCATCTTTCCGATTTTGCGATGCACATTAAGGGCAGTGCTCACTCCAATCAGCAACAGACCTGTTATCATAAAGCCAAAGAGATAAACATCTTCGCTGGGCTCCTCCAATCCCAATTTCCTTGTTGAGAAGATTTTGTCAATAGCGTTTAAAGACCAGTTTGCCAATTCCATGTTTGAGTTACAAAGTTCCGAAGAGGCAGTGTAGAGGGGTGCTCCAGGGGAAGACAAACGAGCGGGTAGGATAGAAACACGAGGGAGGGAGAAAGAGAGAGAGAAAAGATATGCGACCGCCTCCGGTGAGAGCAAGAACTAACTGAATTATGCTTTATGAATTTATGACCATGAATTGTTGAATTGTAGAATTTGTTATTTTAGTTTTTTCATAGGCCTAGTAAGCATTTTTAGCACAGGAAAAAGGACCTCTGCCAGAATATTGTTGTTTGAGGAAAACTAATATGTGTAATAGGTCCTTTTGGATACTACGGTATATATGTTGCACATATCACTCTCAGTTTGAGCAGGAAAAAATCTCTCCACTAATTCGAGCATTTGGCCTTGGGTAGGGGAGGAATGCAGGGGGGGTGTTGGTACTCACAGATTTCAGCCTCGGTGGTTAAACTCCCTGTGGGTGAATTATCTCCCGACAATGACCACCTATCCAGATATTTACCCTTACATAGTTCACTCCCATCTCCTGCATAGAAGCTGTCTGGCTCAACTTGACCCCTTGGAAATGCTTCTGGGTTCTAACCAGCCTTGTTGGCCATGTTGAAACTAAATGGTTTTTATAGCTTAATACAACATATTCAATTAACTCTCATTTAAAATCTAAGTCTTACTTCAACCACTTTATTCAATGCGACATATTACTTAAACAACACTTAAGATAAGGTCAATTTTGGCACTGTTGTTTTATTTTGCGTGTGTGCGTGCGTGCGTGCGTGCATGTGACCGTGCGTGTGTGTGTGTTGGTTCCAGTGTCAGTCTCAGTAATTATTCATAGCAGCTGATTTATCACATCACAACAACACTGTCTGTTAAACATATGCGCACACACACACACACACACACACGCACGCACACACACGTGCGTGCACGCATGTGTGTGGTAAGGTTGTCAGTTGTGTGAGCGGTATCATTTTTAAATGTGCAGGATGTTATTTACTGTACATAGCATGTTGTTCAGTTGTACTCAATACTGTATTTTACTGTATTTTTGAAATGTCTTACTGGTGTTTACAGTACTAGAGCAGTGCTCATTGGGCCAGTAGCTAGGTGTATATAGTACTAGAGCAGCTCATTGGGCCAGTAGCTAGGTGTTTACAGTACTAGAGCAGTGCTCATTGGGCCAGTAGCTAGGTGTTTATAGAACCAGAGCAGTGCTCATTGGGCCAGTAGCTAGGTGTTTACAGTACTAGAGCAGTGCTCATTGGGCCAGTAGCTAGGTGTTTACAGTACTAGAGCAGTGCTCATTGGGCCAGTAGCTAGGTGTTTATAGAACTAGAGCAGTGCTCATTGGGCCAGTAGCTAGGTGTTTACAGTTCTAGAGCAGTGCTCATTGGGCCAGTAGCTAGGTGTTTACAGTACTAGAGCAGTGCTCATTGGGCCAGTAGCTAGGTGTTTACAGTACTAGAGCAGTGCTCATTGGGCCAGTAGCTAGGTGTTTACAGTACTAGAGCAGTGCTCATTGGGCCAGTAGCTAGGTGTTTATAGTACTAGAGCAGTGCTCATTGGGCCAGTAGCTAGGCCAGTGAAATGCAGCCCCACCACAGTTACAGTATGTCCGTGTCAGTTCTTTGTCACGCATGCCCAAATATGGAGTCTATGCAGATGTCAGAATGAATGAAGAGAATTTCCCATTCATTTTAACCTATAGACGTTTCATTAAGTATTTAGTTAAAGACCTTTAAAGCCTCAGACAAAGACAACTCGGATGATGACAAATCATGACAATAAACACATTTTTGTTGTTGTTTTTCTTCTAATTATTTGTTCTGCCCCAAAAAATGCGTTTAAAAATGGAAAAGATCTTCCGGGCCGCTCGTCGCCATGAGAGGGGGCGGGACTGTGACGCTCTATATTACAACACATTAAACAAAAAATCACACTTGTGTGAAGTGAAGGTCACACTTATCATCATACGTCATAATAATAATACATTTAATAACAATTTATATAGCGCTTTTCTACGTACCCAAAGTCGCTTTACAGAACAGAAGTAAAACAATTGTATTAGAAAACTAGTTAAAAGGTTAAAAACTAGAAAACAAAATCAAAAGTGGACAAACAAGAAGGGCGTGTGTGTGTGTGTGTGTGTGTGTGTGTGTGTGTGTGTGTGTGTGTGTGTGTGTGTGTGTGTGTGTGTGTGTGTGTGTGTGTGTGTGTGTCGGGGGGTAATATAGGGAAAGCCAGTCTGAAAAGGTGGGTTTTGAACAAGTCAAAGGTGGGGGAAGCTCTGATGTGAGTTGGGAGTGAGTTCCACAGAGAAGGGGCGTGGCCACTGTGAAGGCCCTGTCTCCCCAGGTTCTCTTGTTGGACTTGTGGGGTTCCAGTAGGTTGGCAGTGCTTGACCTGAGGGAGCGGGTGGGGACATGGCGGTTGATGAGTTCAGAGAGGTAGAGGGGGGCCTGATTGTTGAGGGCTTTGTAGGTCATGGTGAGTATTTTGAGTGGAGTTCACGGAGGACAAGTGTGATGTGGTCCCTGGATCGGGTTCTGGTGAGGAGTCGGGCGGCGGAGTTTTGAACGTACTGTAATTTTTTGAGAACCTTGGTGGTGACGCCGTACAGGAGGCTAATTGCAGTAGTCGAGTCTGGATGTGATGAAGGCATGAATGAGTGTCTCAGCAGCAGTGTGGGATAGCATGGGACGAAGGCGGGCGATGTTGCGGAGGTGGAAAAAGGCGGTTTTGGTGATCTGGTTGACATGGGGCTGGAAGGAGAGGGTGGGGTCAAGGATGACACCGAGGTTGCGGACTCGGGTGGAGGGGGTGACAGTCATCATATTCATCACATTCCGTGCTTAGCCAATCAAATCATCGCTATGGGGTGATCAGCCAGTGTTTGTGTTCACACAGACCCACAAAAATAGATCATAATGCACCACTTTTATGAGGATGTTCTGATGTTTATCTGCCTCTATAGAATCTTCTCATACTGTTCACACAAAACATATTGCATATTCACTAAAGATAAGACGGCGATCCGAGCACTCAAAAAGTTAAAAATTAGGAGAGGGTGGGAAAAAATAAATATGCCAACATGTTTTGACTCAAACAGAGTCTTCATCAGGGCAAGTATGATCATACCGCCTTGTCTTTAGTATTCCAGTCCACTGATCCTACTTTACATTATTATTCTTTGCATCTCCAGCGAGCACCTGGTTGATTTTCTTTTTTGTCATATTGCATATTAAGTTCAGTTCAAATGTATCTTGCATATGTGTACAAACATGTGAACTTCTACATCATTGGAGCGATTGAAAGCTTATTCACACACATCACAATGAAAGGGGTTCTCTATGGATTCTCTGGTGTCGTTTAAGTTTGGACTTTTGTGAGAAATGTTGTTCACACTGATCACACCCATAGGGTTTCTCTCCAGTGTGAATTCTCTGGTGGCTTTTAAGGAGGGACATTTGAGAGAAGTGTTGTCCACACTGATCACACCCATAGGGTTTTTCACCAGTGTGAATTCTCTGGTGGCTTTTAAGGTGGGATATTTGAGTGAAGTGTTGTCCACACTGATCACACCCATAGGGTTTCTCGCCCGTGTGAATTCTCTGGTGCTTTTTAAAGCTGGACATTTCAGAGAAGTGTTGTCCACACTGATCACATCCATAGGGTTTCTCTCCAGTATGAATTTTCTGGTGGCGTTTAAGGTATTGCATCTGAGAGAAGTGTTGTCCACACTGATCACATCCATAGGGTTTCTCTCCTGTGTGAATTCTCTGGTGCGTTTTAAGGCTGGACATGCGAGAGAAGTGTTGTCCACAGTGATCACACCCATAGGGTTTCTCTCCAGTATGAATTCTCCGGTGCTTTTTAAGGTCAGACTTTTCAGAGAAGTGTTGTCCACACTGATCACATCCATAGGGTTTCTCTCCAGTATGAATTTTCTGGTGGCGTTTAAGGTGTTCCATTCTAGAGAAGTGTTGTCCACACTGATCACATCCATAGGGTTTCTCTCCAGTGTGAATTCTCTGGTGCTTTTTAAGGTTCGACATGTCAGAGAAGTGTTGTTCACACTGATCACATCCATAGGGTCTTTCTCCAGTGTGAATTATCTGGTGTGTTTTAAGGTTGTTAATTTGAGAGAAGTGTTGTCCACACAGATCACATCCATAGGGTTTCTCTCCAGTGTGAATTCTCTGGTGCGTTTTAAGGCCGGACATGTGAGAGAAGTGTTGTCCACACTGATCACATCCATAGGGTTTCTCTCCAGTGTGAATTCTCTGGTGCTTTTTAAGTTTGGACCTTTCAAAGAAGTGTTGTCCACACTGATCACACCCACAGGGTTTCTCTCCAGTGTGAATTCTCTGGTGTCTTTTAAGGTGTTCCATTCTAGAGAAGTGTTGTCCACACTGATCACATCCATATGGTTTGTCTCCGGTATGAATTATTTTGTGGATTTTAAGGCTTGTAATTTGAGAGAAGTGTTGTCCACACAGATCACATCCATAGGGTTTCTCTCCAGTGTGAATTCTCTGGTGCGTTTTAAGGCCGGACATGTGAGAGAAGTGTTGTCCACACTGATCACACCCATAGGGTTTTTCACCAGTGTGAATTCTCTGGTGGCTTTTAAGGTGGGATATTTGAGTGAAGTGTTGTCCACACTGATCACACCCATAGGGTTTTTCACCAGTGTGAATTCTCTGGTGGCTTTTAAGGTGGGATATTTGAGTGAAGTGTTGTCCACACTGATCACATCCATAGGGTTTCTCGCCCGTGTGCATTCTCTGGTGGATTTTAAGGCTGGACATTTGAGAGAAATGTTGTCCACACTGATCACATCCATAGGGTTTCTCTCCTGTGTGAATGCTCTGGTGGATTTTAAGGCTGGACATTTGAGAGAAGTGTTTTCCACACAGGTCACATCCATAGGGTTTCTCTCCATTGTGAATTATCTGGTGGCTTTTAAGGCTGGACATTTGAGAGAAATGTTGTCCACACTGATCACATCCATAGGGTTTCTCTCCGGTGTGAATTCTCTGGTGTGTTTTAAGGCCAGCCATTTGAGAGAAGTTTTGTCCACACTGATCACATCCATAGGGTTTCTCTCCTGTGTGAATTATCTTGTGGCTTTTAAGGATTTCCATTCTAGCGAAGTGTTGTCCACACTGATCACATCCATAGGGTTTCTCTCCTGTGTGAATTATCTGGTGGCTTTTAAGGTGGGACATTCTAGAGAAGTGTTGTCCACACTGATCACATCCATATGGTTTCCTTCCTGTGTGAATTCTCTGGTGTCTTTTAAGGTCATACATGGCATGGTATCGTTTTCCACACTGGTCACAGCTGTGCTGTTTTGGTTTAGCCAAGCTTCTTTGTTCATTTACTGTTGGTAAGACAGGGAGGCCAGACTGATGATGCAACACTGGATTGGAAACAAAGATAAAGGGAAAACAACTATTGAGAGGTTGAAAGAAATCCACTTTGTGGCTTGAAATTTACATCTAGTTCCCCAATTAATGCCATGTAAATGAATTCCAAATTTGTTGTGCATTTTAAGAAAGAAAAACAATTTTGCTGCACATTCTAAGAAATTACTAGACAAGTGTAACCTGGTTCCAGCCCTGAATCGCTAGCCACGCCCATTAAGAAAATATGTTCTGGCGATTCAGGTCTGGAGTCTCTGACTACGGCGGCGTTAGTGTTGTTTGGAAATCCGATCACAGCAGCTGATTGGCCATCAGCCCAGTCACTCGACAGCGTCAGACAACCAACATGGCTGCCCCCACTGCAGTGACTCACGACTGTATGAATCTAGTTCCCCAATTAATGCCATGTAAATTAATTCTAAATTTGTTGTGCATTTTAAGAAAGAAATAAACGATTTTGCTGCACATTCTAAGAAATTACTAGACAAGTGTAACCTGGTTCCAGCCCTGAATCGCTAGCCACACCCATTAAGAAAATATGTTCTGGCGATTCAGGTCTGGAGTCTCTGACTACGGCGGCGTTAGTGTTGTTTGGAAATCCGATCACAACAGCTGATTGGCCATCAGCCCAGTCACTCGACAGCGTCAGACAACCAACATGGCTGCCCCCACTGCAGTGACTCACGACCGTATGAATCTGGCTATTAAATCGGCGTATGATAAATAGTTTCTTTACAGAAACGACAGGTTAGTGTCAGGCTAAGACAAATTGGTCAAGCAGCTAAATATCAATGACAAAAAACTAACATATAATTACATAATTTTATTATGAGCCTAAGCTATATTTTCTATTATATTTTTTTCACATAATAATTATAATTATAATAATAATACTTAATAACCTAAGCTATGTTCAAGTGGTTAAAATACTTTAATTGCCCGGGGTTATTTAATCCATTACATTATAGCGCCCATTCGATTTATAAACACGGACCCCTTTTCCGGACGGACCGGATGTTGTTGTGAATGTGTGTGTAGCAGCTAACAATAGCCACACCACTCTAGAGTCGATCGACAACAACGGGAGGTAAGAATAAATCTATCGTGACTAGCGACTGGACCGCGGAGCGCCGTCTAACACAGGATCCTTTTTCATAATTAGACGGGATGATTTAGATTGCGAGTTATTAATGTTTTAAGATGTTCGTTTTCATCAGCTAAACAGGGGAGGGAGTTTTAGATGACGCAACACAGAGGATTGCCCAACAGGCACTCCTAGCTGGTGGAGCCATGCGATCCGTTCTCATATCAATAAACTTCGTCTTTTGGACAATACTTCGTACTGGGCGCCGGGCGTTACTAATAGAAAGGACAAAGAACTTTGTCCTGGGCGTTGGGAGTGTTAAAGGACCACTTCAACACTTTTCAACTTATCTTCATATAATTGGTCCTCACTAATGTTCATGATAAAATACCACTATTTATTTCTACTTGGTCTGTGTCTCCAGTGACATCATCGTTAGACAGATTGTTTTTAAACATTTTGAAAAAAATATTTAGATTATTATTATTGTGAGAATAATGGCATTCGATTTTCGCATTGCAACTTTTCAGGAATAGAAAGCTATAAGTTTATATTAGTTTGGATTGCCCATCGATGATGTCACTGGTGGACGTGTTTCTGATCTGCCCACAGCCCTCCTATGAGACACAGACAGGTTTCTGATTTGCCCACAGCCCTCCTATGAGACACAGACAGGTTTCTGATCTGCCCACAGCCCTCCTATGAGACACAGACACAAAACAATTGTGCTATTTTATCATGATCTTTAGTGAGGACCAATTATATGAAGATAGGTTGAAAAGTGGTGAAGTGGTCCTTTAAATAATACCACAATACTTATATTCTAGCGTGAAGGAACTCTGAGACAAACAAAGTGGAATATTGAGAATACAATGAATATTGAGAATGCTGTGTTTTAATTATCAATAATATGACTATCATGGGGGGGAAAACAAAATTACTTTAAAAATATTCCTAAAAAAAGAGAAATTAAGTTGGGAACTTCTCCTTTGGTCCACCCATTCCTAGGACATATGAGAATTGAGTGGAAATCTCTAAAGTAACTAGTACATTTTTCAAATTATTGTAGTGAAGTAAAAGTAATAATGTCTCTGAGATGTAGTGGAGTAGAAGTAAAAGTACAGAACATGTGACATACTCAACTTAAGTAAAGTACAAATACCTCAAAACCACACATGCACGCACGCACACACACTCACTTCAGTTTTCAGTTCATAGATTGTAGCTCTTCTCACAACATTTTACAACACTAGGTTGGGTTCTTTATAAACAGGTATTTATTTCAGGCATTCTTCTCATCCCTCCATGTCATGCCGTGAGAACTGTATGTTCACACAAAAAATAACAAACTATAATCAACAAATTGCACAGTACATAATATTGAACAAACAAATACAGTAAATGAAAATACAAACATGTAGAAATGCACAAGACAATTTCCCATTCATTTTTCCCATAGACGTTTCACACTGGTCATGTTTTCTAATGTTTATTACCTCACATTAAATCAATTATGAACCAAATATGTATATGTTTCATGAAATTATCATTAATTATGCTTTATGAATTTATGACCATGAATTGTTGAATTGTAGAATTTGTTATTTTAGCATTTTTGTATAGGCCTAGTAAACATTTTAATGACAAGTTCAAGGTTCAAGGTCTTTATTAATGTCCCAGAAGGGCAATTGTGTTTACAGCAACAGCAACAGCAATTGTGTTTACAGCAACAGCACAGGAAAAAGGACCTCTGCCAGAATATTGTTGTTTGAGGAAAACTAATATGTACAGTAACATGTGGCAGTTAGTTGGCTGTGTGGAATAGGATGTTGATACTTTAAAGGGAAAAAAAAGATAAGGTCCTTTTGGATATTACGGTATACAGTATATGTTGCAAATATCACTCACAGTTTGAGCAGGAAAAATGTCTTTCCACTAAGTCGAGCATTTGGCCTTGGGTAGGGGAGGAATGGAGGGGGGGTGTTGGTACTCACAGATTTCAGCCTCGGTGGTTAAACTCCCTGTCAGTGAATTATCTATTATGTAACTATCTATGTAAGGCTTACATAGTTCACTCCCATCTCCTGCATAGAAGCTCTGTCTGGCTCAACTTGACCCCTTGGAAATGCTTCTGGGTTCTAACCAGCCTTGCTGGCCATGTTGAAACTAAATGTTTTTATAGCTTAATACAACATATTCAATTAACTCTCATTTAAAATCTAAGTCTTACTTCAACCACTTTATTCAATGTGACATATTACTCAAACAACACTTAAGACCAGGTCAATTTTGGCACTATGTTATTATATTTTGTTTGTGTGCGCGTGCGTTAAAACTCCTTTACATATTGACCACATTTATATTTAAAACTACTTTATGGAATACTTGACAACACACCACACATATATATTTCAAATTCTGACCAAGTTTGGACGTGTAAACTGCAACTTTAAACACATTTTCTGGTGGGGACCCCTTAGGGGTCCAGACTCACAGTGTGTGGACCACTGGCCTGTGGTAGCGTTGTTTGTGTGTGTGTGTGTGTGTGTGTGTGTGTGTGTGTGCGTGCGTGCGTGCGTGCTGGTTCCAGTGTCAGTCTCAGTAATTATTCATAGCAGCTGATTTATCACATCACAACAACACTGTCTGTTAAACATATGCGCACGCACGCACACACGCACGCACACACACACACACACACACACACACACACACACACACACACACACACATACAGATTGTATGTATTTATTGGCACATCAGTGATGTCATGGGGGCAATCACAACACAATGGTTGAATGTAATTCCACTCCACACATAATACACACCACAACACACGCGCGCCTGAGTGCGCGCGTGCACATACTGTACGTGCGCATGGGTGTGTGGTAAGCTGAGTCATTTAATCAGCGGCATCATTTTACTTGTGTATTGTTGCGTTTATTGTTATTGTTTCACGCTCCATATATGGCCAATACAGAACTCACTCCATATGTTTATCTGACCTCATCAAACCCTGTACACTCAAGACACTGCCCCCGCTGCCACCCTAGCATAGATCTCCATATATGGTCGCTACTCGCTCTCAGGGCATCTTACTGGTGTTTACAGTACTAGAGCAGCTCATTGGGCCAGTAGCTAGGTGTTTATAGTTCTAGAGCAGTGCTCATTGGGCCAATAGCTAGGTGTTTATAGTACTACAGCAGTGCTCATTGGGCCAGTAGCTACGTGTTTACAGTACTAGAGCAGTGCTCATTGGGCCAGTAGCTAGGTGTTTACAGTTCTAGAGCAGTGCTCATTGGGCCAGTAGCTAGGTGTTTACAGTTCTAGAGCAGTGCTCATTGGGCCAGTAGCTAGGTGTTTATAGTACTACAGCAGTGCTCATTGGGCCAGTAGCTAGGTGTTTACAGTACTAGAGCAGTGCTCACATTGGGCCAGTAGCTAGGTGTTTACAGTTCTAGAGCAGTGCTCATTGGGCCAGTAGCTAGGTGTTTACAGTACTAGAGCAGTGCTCATTGGGCCAGTAGCTAGGTGTTTACAGTACTAGAGCATTGCTCATTGGGCCAGTAGCTAGGTGTTTACAGTACTAGAGCAGTGCTCATTGGGCCAGTAGCTAGGTGTTTACAGTTCTAGAGCAGTGCTCACATTGGGCCAGTAGCTAGGTGTTTATAGTACTAGAGCAGTGCTCATTGGGCCAGTAGCTAGGTGTTTACAGTACTAGAGCAGTGCTCATTGGGCCAGTAGCTAGGTGTTTATAGTACTACAGCAGTGCTCATTGGGCCAGTAGCTAGGTGTTTACAGTACTAGAGCAGTGCTCACATTGGGCCAGTAGCTAGGTGTTTACAGTTCTAGAGCAGTGCTCATTGGGCCAGTAGCTAGGTGTTTACAGTACTAGAGCAGTGCTCATTGGGCCAGTAGCTAGGTGTTTACAGTACTAGAGCATTGCTCATTGGGCCAGTAGCTAGGTGTTTACAGTACTAGAGCAGTGCTCATTGGGCCAGTAGCTAGGTGTTTACAGTTCTAGAGCAGTGCTCACATTGGGCCAGTAGCTAGGTGTTTATAGTACTAGAGCAGTGCTCATTGGGCCAGTAGCTAGGTGTTTACAGTACTAGAGCAGTGCTCATTGGGCCAGTAGCTAGGTGTTTACAGTTCTAGAGCAGTGCTCATTGGGCCAGTAGCTAGGTGTTTACAGTACTAGAGCAGTGCTCATTGGGCCAGTAGCTAGGTGTTTACAGTACTAGAGCAGTGCTCATTGGGCCAGTAGCTAGGTGTTTACAGTACTAGAGCAGTGCTCATTGGGCCAGTAGCTAGGTGTTTACAGTACTAGAGCAGTGCTCATTGGGCCAGTAGCTAGGTGTTTACAGTTCTAGAGCAGTGCTCATTGGGCCAGTAGCTAGGTGTTTACCAGGGCTGCCAAGTCTCACGCTTTGAGAGTGAGAGTCACGCAATTTGACCTTTTACCGCGCACCACGCCACACCTCTCATTTCTCACGCACGCACAATACGCACGCCGAGGGGGGCATAAAATGTGCCAAAAAAGCCAAGCCGGCTATCATAATAACAATTTTCTCCGCGGCTCCGCTGCGTAATAACGCGCTCCCATGTGTGCGTCCTCACAAACGGCAAAATAGCCGATCTGCAGGAGATCATGCAGCGCTGTTATATGCAGTAGAAGGGTAACCAGGCAATGGACCACCAAATCATCAGCAGGGTCCCTGACTGTGACGCATGGAAATGAGCCATGCAGAGTTTAACATCGCATCGAAATATTTTTCATGGAAGACAATATAGCCTCCACAAGTTACAACATTAAGTGAGTAAGTCACAAGTGACTATCTCTCTTCTATACTGGTGTGTGGCGTCTCTTGCGTGATATGAGGAACGGTGCCAGTAGCCTACGCACATTATAGGGACAAAGTCGTGTGTGTGTGTGTGTGAAGGGGGAGGGGCCGCATCGCAACTTGTCGTTATAGTTCTGTTCAGAGAGGGGGGGAGGGAGAGAGAGAGAGAGAGAGAGAGAGAGAGAGAGAGAGAGAGAGACCACAGATGTGTGGGCATGGGGAAATTAAAAATAAGGCATTTTCCCAAATTCCAGTTTTCTGACATATTCCCCAATTTCCACTGAGATTATAGGGTGAATGAATGTGGCCAGACCCATCTTCTCTTTCTGTCATAGTGACATCCTGCATCAGATCATGTCCAAATCAGGTTCTCCAATCTCCAGTAGCCTCTTCAGTTTTTTGAAGATTTTTTGAGTGGTGCAACCACTCCCTTACGGAGCTATGTGTGTGGCTGGCTGGGTCTGAGCACTATGTGTGTGGATTGCTGGCTGGCTGGGTCTGAGCACTATGTGTGTGGCTTGCTGGCTGGCTGGCTGGGTCTGAGCACTATGTGTGTGGATTGCTGGCTGGCTGGCTGGGTCTGAGCACTATGTGTGTGGCTTGCTGGCTGGCTGGCTGGGTCTGAGCACTATGTGTGTGGCTTGCTGGCTGGCTGCAGCCCGTTGCACCACTCTAGGGTGGGATGTCTGTATTCCTCTAAAATTGGCCTTTTTTAACATTGATTTAGAGTCTAAATCAATGTTAAAAAAGGCCAAATCGACATTAAAAAAGGCCAATTTTTTTTTAAGACACTAAGGTCTCACTCTTGGCATTTTTTGAAACTTGGCAGCCCTGTGTTTACAGTACTAGAGCAGTGCTCATTGGGCCAGTAGCTAGGTGTTTACAGTTCTAGAGCAGTGCTCATTGGGCCAGTAGCTAGGTGTTTACAGTTCTAGAGCAGTGCTCATTGGGCCAGTAGCTAGGTGTTTATAGTATAGAGCAGTGCTCATTGGGCCAGTAGCTAGGTGTTTATAGTACTAGAGCAGTGCTCATTGGGCCAGCACAAAAAAATGAAAAAGGAAAGAAAAAGTTTATAGTACCTCTAGTCTAGAACAAAAGCCAAATCAAATATGTAAAATCTTAAAGATGGAGTGCCCGTTTGACTGTCAAGGGTTCAGCCTCCAGGAAGAAACCAGCAGATTCGACCGTTATCACACCATTGAATGGGGCCAGTATGTCCGTTATCATACCATCAAATGAGGCCAATATGGCCATACTGGCATACTGGCCGACATTTCCAACATGGAAACTAGGGGCTACTAATATATACTATTCTCTGCCTATCAGTGAGTATGCCAGTATGGCCATACTGGCCCCATTCGATGGTATGATAACGGCCATACTGGCCCCATTCAATGGTATGATACCGGCCATACTGGCCCCATTCAATGGTATGATACCAGTCGAATGGGGTGGAAGAAACCCTAAATACAAAGTTAATACACCATTGCACATAAAAACAACTCCAGGGTGTCCATTGAAGTACTGTCACCTCATACACATGAAAAACTGGAAAAATACAAACATTGTGGCACTCCATCTTTAACAGTTCTACTGCGAAATACGCGTTACCCGCTATTTAATCAAATATTCTACGCTGCCGATATTGTTTTATTACCTTTAGAGCATACGCTGAAGAATTTGCAGCTTTCAACGACAAAAATACGGGGAAAAATAGTCCGTCGGCATGATCATCCACACCAGCAGCCATTACAATGCGGTACAGGATCCGCCTCTATGAGGCATTGTAGTCCAAACAAACCCCCCGTCCACTTACATTGAGCTCAATTTCCCAGAAGCCCTAGCAGCCCAGATGATGACTTGATTTCCGGTTTCGTCATCATAACACGATGGCCTCGTCATCAGGTCCCGGATAAATCCGCTGTTTCTTTTTAATTATTTTAAAACGGTGAATTAAACGCATTAAACAAATAGCGGGAATGTCGTATTACGGCATTCCACTAATTTTCAACATTTTTCTATGTCATTAATATACCTTAGAAACATTTTTCTACATTTCATTTGTGTACTCATCTCATTCAGTAGTCATTCAGTTGTGAAAACAGACACTTGGAAAAGAGTATAGGCTATTGATTGAATACTTTATTACCAGGCTTTGGACAGGCTTGTTTCCATTGTGGTCTTCTGTACAATATCGGAATCGGTCAGAATCAGTATGGGCAGATATGACCCTGCAAATAATCGGAGATCGGATATCGGTCATAATTGCATAATTGTGCACCCCTACTATGGGATGATCAGCCAATCTTCAGCCAGTCTTTGTGTTCACACAGACCCACAAAAATAGATCATCATGCACCACTTTTATGTGGATGTTCTGATGTTTATCTGCCCCTATAAGATCGTCTCATATTGTTCACACAATATATTGTTGCATATTCAGTTCAAATGTATCTTGCATATGTGTACAAACATGTGAACTTGTACATCATTGGAGCGATTGGAAGATTTCACACACATCACAATGAAAGGAGTTCTCTATGCATTCTCTGGTGCTTTTTAAGTCTGGACATTTGAGAGAAGTGTTTTCCACACTGATCACATCCATAGGGTTTCTCTCCAGTGTGAATTCTCTGGTGAGTTTTAAGGCTGTCCATTCTAGAGAAGTGTTGTCCACACTGATCACACCCATAGGGTTTTTCTCCAGTGTGAATTCTCTGGTGCGCTTTAAGTTTGGACATTTGAGAGAAGTGTTGTCCACACTGATCACATCCATAGGGTTTCTCTCCAGCGTGAATTCTCTGGTGCACTTTAAGGTTGGACATTATAGAGAAGTGTTGTCCACACTGATCACACCCATAGGGTTTCTCTCCAGTGTGAATTCTCTGGTGGCTTTTAAGGCTGGACATTTGTGAGAAGTGTTGTCCACACTGATCACACCCATAGGGTTTCTCTCCAGTGTGAATTCTCTGGTGGCTTTTAAGGTAGGACATTTGTGAGAAGTGTTGTCCACACTGATCACATCCATAGGGTTTCTCTCCAGTGTGAATTCTCCGGTGCTTTTTAAAGCTGGACATTTCAGAGAAGTGTTTTCCACACTGATCACATCCATAGGGTTTCTCTCCAGTGTGAATTCTCTGATGGTTTTTAAGGCTGGACATGCAAGTGAAGTGTTGTCCACACTGATCACACCCATAGGGTTTCTCTCCAGTGTGAATTCTCCGGTGCTTTTTAAAGCTGGACATTTCAGAGAAGTGTTGTCCACACTGATCACATCCATAGGGTTTCTCTCCAGTGTGAATTCTCTGATGGTTTTTAAGGCTGAACATGCAAGTGAAGTGTTGTCCACACTGATCACACCCATAGGGTTTCTCTCCAGTATGAATTCTCCGGTGCTTTTTAAGGCTGGACATTTCAGAGAAGTGTTGTCCACACTGATCACATCCATAGGGTTTCTCTCCAGTGTGAATTCTCTGGTGTCCTTTAAGGTGTTCCATTCTAGAGAAGTGTTGTCCACACTGATCACATCCATAGGGTTTCTCTCCAGTGTGAATTCTCTGGTGCTTTTTAAGTTTGGACATTTCACAGAAGTGTTGTCCACACTGATCACACCCATAGGGTTTCTCTCCAGTGTGAATTCTCTGGTGTGTTTTAAGGCTGTCCATTCTAGAGAAGTGTTGTCCACACTGATCACATCGATAGGGTTTCTCTCCAGTATGAATTCTCTGGTGCTTTTTAAGGCTGGACATTTGAGAGAAATGTTGTCCACATTGATCACATCCATAGGGTTTCTCTCCTGTGTGAATTATCTGGTGTCTTTTAAGGTCAGACAAGGCATGGTAACGTTGTCCACACTGGTCACAGCTGTGCTGTTTTGGTTTAGCCAAGCTTCTATGTTCATCTACTGTTGGTAAGACAGGGGGACCAGACTGATGATGCAACACTGGATTGGAAACAAAGATAAAGGGGAAAAAAAACTATTGAGGTTGAAAGAAATCCAGTTTGTGGATTGAAATTTACATCTAGTTCCCCAATTAATGCCCCGCAAATGAATTCCAATTTTGTTGTGCGTTTTAAGAAAGAAAGCAACAATTTTGCTGTGCATTTTAAGAGATGACTAAACGACTAAAGGTGGGTCAAGTATAGCAAAATATCAATGACAAAAAAACCTAACAAATAATGACATAATTATATTATAAGCCTAAGCCATGTTCTCTATTAATTTTTACACATAATGACATAATAATCGTGCGTGCAATCGTGCCTGCAAGTTACAGGCAAATATCGACCAATCAGAACTGGGAGAAGACCTAAGTAACTGTACTGAATGACTAAGTTACACCAATGAAGAACAAGGACTCTGAACCAACTCCAATGACACCACCCACATCTCTGTATGACAAACCGTTGAAAAGTTATAGGACTAAATAGGAACTATCAAATATTGACAAATCAGAAGAGGGGTTAAGGGGGCTAAGTTACTAAGTTACACAATGAATGGCAAGGGCTCTGAATAAAGTCAAATGACACCACCCACAAGTTTCTACGACAAACCGTTGAAAAGTTATAGTAAAAAAATAGGAACTATCAAATATCGACCAATGAGAAGAAGGGGTGGGGCTAAGTTATACCAATGAAGGTCAAGGATTTAAAACCAAGTCCGATGACACCACCCCCATGTCTGTACGAAAACTCACGATTTTGATACATTTTCATCGTTAAGGTATTTTGTGAAAGCTGAGCGAGTTTTATGTGGAACTGACCATCCTGCTAGGAGGAGTTTGTTAAAGTGCGACCCGTGGAAATGGCAAAAATTGTGCCAAACGCCACAATACATTCAAAATGAACAACATCCGGTTCAGTTAAGGTCATGGCAACAAGATACTTTTTGTAAGGATTAAGTGGTTAAATAATACTACAAAAAAGAAACAAGTGGAATATTGAGAATACAATGAATATTGAGAATGCAGTGTTTAAATTATCAATATGACAGGGGTGGAAAAAGCAGGAAGAGCGAGTAACATACCATGGTCTTTGGGTTACTGCTGTTCAGCAGAGTTGAGGTTGATAGAGTTCATCTTCAGCTGAAGTCTGGAGTCCACAGTCAGATCTGATCAGAAACGGTTGATATCCTGGAGCAGTTGTGGAGAACTGATGTTGTACCCCTGAAACAGGGGAGAATAGTATGAAACAATACGCAGTCGTCTTCTCTCATTCAAAGCTTTGTATTGAATCAATTATCAAATAATAAAACAATAGATAAACAACATATTGCAGCATCTGCACAATCAAGGTACGTACGAATCATCATCAACGATACAGGATCCAGGTAAGTGTATAGGTAGTTAGCTGTCCATAATAACACTTATTTAATTTAGCTTACATTCCAGAACCCTGAGGTAAATACTGGATATAGGTAAGCATGTATTAATATCAATCGTTTTAAGTTTTAACTGTTTTCATTCATTGCATTTTAAAACAACACTTTTAGCTCTAAATGAATTATCACATGAATTAATACTTTTAACTTCAATAAACTCTCATTTAAATTTTTTCCCATTTCTTGTCTTCTTGTCTACATTTAATAGCAATAGTGATGCACCAAATATTCGTCCGCAGAAAATATTCGGCAGAAAATGGCTAAAAATACATTTTCGGCCTATTCGGTTTCGGACCGAATAGGCAGAAAATATATCACTGAATAGTATATGCAATTAATGCATTCAAAAGAGCTGAATACATGTTTTATGGACCATAATAGTGATTATTATCTAACTTAAGTTTTGCCATAACCATTTATTTTGCCATAAATCAGGTAGCTTTAAGGTACGGCCATGAAAGCAGTGGTAGATATTCGGTTTTCGGCCAACTGTTTCCTATATTCGGTTTCGGCCAAGAACTTCCCTTTCGGTGTATCCCTACTTAGCATATTTCACCAATTAATTTGTAATGTGGCTTCAACCAACATAAATGTACACGTGAAATATTAGTGGAATACAGGATAATAGTAATTATATAACTGTACCCCAGTTCTTCAGAGTTGTGCAGATGTAGCCAGTCGGAAATGTCCCACCTGGGCTACTGTTGGCCAGAGCTCCTCCCACTTCCTGCTTCCTAAATTGTTTGGCCCACCATAAAAGCCAACCAGCATGGGTTTTATACAGGGCTGGACTGAGGAAAAAAATTGGGCCCGGACATTTTCATGGAATTTGGCCCAGACTGGCCCACCACAACCAGCGCACAGATTCTCTGACTTTTCGGGTCGAGGCCCATACGAAAACTTGAAATACAAGCCCTTAACAGTTAACACCACCACATTTACAGTACAACATAAATGACACACAACCAACAGACACTAATTTAACATTTGGGCCAGACCGGCCCACCAGCGGGTCGGCCCACCGGGCATATGCCTGGAACGTCCTGTGGCTAGTCCACCCCTGGTTTTGTAGGACTCCTTCAGTCTTGTTGTGACAGGTTGCCGGCTGTGCAATGCCCTGGGCCCTGCTCCATTGATATCGACCCTGCCTTGTGCTGAGCCTCCCACATGGGTTGTACAATAGTCAGACAAAGACATTGACTGCCACTGCTGTTTGGTTACGCTTGAGTTTTGTTGATTCACATTGATTTGAGTTGGTTTTCGTTTAACTTCATTATTTGGTGGCCATTATTGTACTAGTTTCTACATTCTGTAATGATTGTATTTCCCCCAAGAAGGATCTAATATTTAAACTGCTGTCTTAACTGCTATGAACAAACTGCAATCCTCTTCTCTTTTCTGCTGCAGGATAGGTGAAGTGACCTGGGTGGTTAGGCTCACAGCGGTGCTCCAATGATAAATGATAAAGTATGAGGAAAACAAAAACAATCCTCGGGAGCTCTGGAAGCTACTAAACAACCAGCTAGGCTGCGGTCAGAAACTAAAACCCAGGTTTACAAACATAAACATCAAATCGAACGACACCCTCATCACTGACAAGCTTGGTGTAGGAAACTACTTAAACATCTTCTTTACAAACATTGCAACAACGCTGGTTAACAAACTGCCCTCCCACTCTGGGCGCTTTGGTGTAGAGCACATCAAAGCCTTCTACAAAAACCTAGGTGTTTGTAAAGATGATTTTAAGCTGACAATGGTAACAACTGAGGAGGTACTTAAAAAACTGAGTGCCCAACCCCACAATATTACCATGACAATATTCCCTCCAAATTTCTCAGACTCTGCCATCTCCATAGCTCCAATCATCACCCACATAATAAACCTCTCCATCAAACAGGGACAGGTCCCCCAAGATTTAAAACAAGATGGCCAAAGTAACCCCCATGCACAAGAAAGGTAGCAAATTACCGCCCTATTTCTATTCTTAGCTCCATCTCGAAAGTGATGGAAAAAAATGTCTATGAACAAGTTGAAAAGTATCTTGCCACAAAAAAGATGTATGTACGCATTTCAATCCGGCTTAAAGGGAAACTTCACCCTTTTTGCAAAAATATATATGTTAAAGACGTTTAGAAGATTTAGAACACTTTCCTGGGTGTCTTTTTGTGTGTAATATGTGGTTTTAGATATTTTAGATGTTAGCAGTGAACCCAGTGTCTCTGATGTCATGGACACTGGGCTCACTTACTTCCTGGACTACATGTTGTCTCAGTAAGACAGCCCTCCCCCTATCCACAAGGAGGAGCAGTGCACCAAAGCATTATGGGAATTCTAGTCCAGGAAGGAAGTGATCCCACTTTCGATGACATCAGAGACACTAGGCTCACTGCTAAAATCTAAAATATCTAAAACCACATATTACACACATAAAGACCCCCAGGAAAGTGTTCTAAATCTTCTAAACATCATTAACATGTATATTTTTGCAAAAAGGGTGAAGTGTCCCTTTAAGAACATCCCACTCCATTGACACATGCCTGCTCTATTTGAGCGACCACATCAAACACGAGGTGGATGCTGGCAAATACTGCGGCACGTCAACCAAAGAACAAGATTCCTATACAGGATCTCCTCACTGGTAAAAAATAAACACCTTGAAGACCCTAACAGGAGCCCTCGTACAAGGTTTCTTCGACTATGCATGCACCTCTTGGTACCACAGCACCTCAAAGGCCCTTAAAACAAGGCTCCAGACTTCCCAAAACCAACTGGTCAGGCTACTACTAGGCCTCACCCCCCGAACCCATCGCACCCCTGCCCACTTTGACAGGCTGGAATGGCTTAGAGTTGACGACAGAGTACAGCATCTCGCAATAGGTCTGGTCCACAAGATTCGATACACCACCAAGATACCCATGTACCACCTGTCTAAATACCTCCTTAATGTCATGAAGTCCACACCAGAGGGAGTTCAACAAACCATGTGCAACCCAGATTCGGCACAAACAAGGGACTAAATTCATTTCGCTCCTATGCCACAAAAACGTGGAACGCCATACCAACAGTCAATAAGACATGTGAATCCCTTGACTCCTTCAAAACCGCTCTCAAAGGGCACCTACGGACGGCTGCAATTCAAAACTGGCCCCCGTAGAATCTGAATCCCCCCCCACCCCTCACTATATGTCTTTTCCCCCTTTTTACATCCTTTATGATGTGTATATTTGTACGTCTCTAAATGTTATGATGAATTGAAAACGGTGGACCCTCTTGTAAACAAGTGTACTGCTTGGGTCGTCCACTCACAGTTGACAGTTTTTGTATTGAGATGTGCTTACAGTGCTTGAAATGTACTGTAATTCTGCAAACTGTTAATAAATACTTCAATCAATCACTCCCTCCCCCCCCTTACACTTTGGTATTGTGCAGTCCATCCTCCTTGCATGCTTCCCTTTTGCTCACTGTAGTTTGAGTATTTGATTACATTTTAGCTTCTCTTCTGTTTTATGACCTTTTAATTATTTCGTACAATACAGCGTTGCTTTTATTGATTGATTGCTTAATAAACTATTGTAATCTTGGGGGTAATCCTTGTTGCTGTCCCATTTTTACTGTTACTTTTGTATTTAGAACCTGTTAAGTGTTAGGTTGATGTAAAGCTGTAATGGTCTTGTAAATTAACATAGGCCTACTATAAATCAAACCCTAATAACATTGATTGATTGAAATATGTAATAACAGTTTGCAGAATTACAGTACATTCCAAGCACAAACTCAATACAAAGACTGTTAACTGTGAGTGGCCGACCCAATAAAGCATTACACTTGTTTACAAGAAGGTCCACCGTTTTCAATTCATCAAAGCAAACATCCAGCAAAACATCTCAGTTAATAATCTTCTCAAATCCTCTTTTTAACCGTAACCTCTTTTCTGTGAGTGACGTAATCACAAAGAGCGACGTGCAGTCTGACATGGCTTGTGCTACGTTAGCTTAGCTCATATATTGTGTGGTCACAGTGAGTATAAACACTACAAACGCTAATAATTGTTCCCCAACAAAACATATAAAACCCAAAGTGCAGGACTAGCATGAAACATTATGTATCCACAAGATAACGTTTTCCCACATAATTACCTGAAACAAGGGAGAATAGAGCGTCGCAGTCCCGCCTCCTACCCTGGACCAGGAAATGAAACCCAATGCATTATTCTCATAGACATTTCTTAAAGTATTTATTTAAAGACGGTTACGCCGCGGACAAAGCCAACTCGAGTCGTGACAACTCATGACAACACAAACAATATTTTGGACCAAACAAATAATTAGAAAGAAGAAAAAAAACGGCAGGTTACAACACTTTTTTTGTTGTTTTTCTTCTTTGTAATTATTTGTTTGGTTCAAAATATTGTTTGGGTTGTCATGAGTTGTCACGACTCGAGTTGGCTTTGTCCGCGGCGTAACCGTCTTTAAATAAATACTTTAAGAAATGTCTATGAGAATAATGCATTGGATTTCATTTCCTGGTCCAGGGTAGGAGGCGGGACTGCGACGCTCTATAGTATGAAACAACACGCAGACGTCTTCTCTCATTCAGAGCTTTGTATTGAATGGAGAACAATGGCCGCTAGATGGCTCACCCGCGCTCTGGCCAATGGAGAGCGACGTGGCGGCCATCTTACCTCGGGGCACCATACCATTGTGTCTATGGGGCTTGTACTTTTTAAATAACCATAACTTACTCAATTTTCAACCGATTTTCAAACGGTTTGGTTTGTTATAAACGTCAGAGACGTCCGCATACTTATATGCTTTTATACGACGTTCATATACAAAAACAACATTAAGCAAGCATATTGAATCATAGCCACGTTGACAACGTTTGTAGCAAACAAACCCGTTTGTGAATCCGTCAAGATTTGAGGGAGTTGTGACTATTTTTGTTTGAGCTGCCATAGAACATACTGTACTGTAGCCCCGAAGCAAGATGGCCGCCGGGTGAACTACGTCAGAGACTCCCCCTAGAGCCATCTAGACCATAGATATATATATGACCATAGATATATTTCAGTCAGACAACTCACGAATAGTTAAACCAATATTTATTGCAGAATGAGTAACAAGTGTGCATATGATATTAGATTTGGCGTTCGGCTCTGCTGGATTTCTCCCTGCTCGGCATGGTTAAGTTTTTTTTTAAGTTAAGTTTTTTTTTAAGTTAAGTTTTTTTTAAGTTAAGTTTTGTGTGTGTGTGTGCGTGCGTGCGTGCGTGCGTGCGTGCGTGCATGCGTGCGTGTGTGCGCGTGCATGTGTGTGTGTGTTTTTGTGTGTGTGATACAGGTGCGCCCTCTGGTGGTGGGCGGGTGGTGTTACAGCGTGACACACACACACACAGACACACAGACACACAGACAGGATCTGCTGGGTCTCATAGTAAATGCTCACTGCGTTCGCAATTATTATTATCCAATTAAATACAAATGAGCTTCATTGGCATGAGATAGCATATGTTTGCAATGCCAAGCATGTGTGAAAATATAACAAAATACAGTTGACAATGGGGTAAGTTGGAGGGGGAACAGTGACCCATCATGATGGTAGAAGCTTATTGTAAAGTCGGGCCCTATGTCCCATGATGATGGTACTTAAAAGTAGACAGCCTAACATATAATGAATTTATTGATCTTCTGGTTGAAATTGTACAAATGTAATTTACCCATTGTGCAACGTGAAAGGTTTTAACCCTGTTTTAAACATAGAATGGATGAGTTGTGTAATGTGGTTCGTAGCCTTTGAGAGTAGTCATAATAATGCACAATGAATGAACTGATTGCTAGTAGACAGACAGACAGACAGACAGACAGACAGACAGACAGACAGACAGACAGACAGACAGACAGACAGACAGACAGATAGATGGAATTCAGGATACAAAGAAATCACAGCACAATAAATACACAATACATAGACAGATCACACCATACATTGACAATACTACACAGCTCCTCTTACAGAGAGCATGATGGAATAGGCTACCAGCCACAGTTCAAGAGTCATCACATTACACATGTTATGCACAGAACTGAGATGTGGCCTGTTTGTTCACATCTTGTGTGGACAAATCACGTTGAAAATCTTTTTCAGGATTTCTCACTGACAGTATAGTGGCCAACCATTACTGTAAGTGACATTCACATGAATCACTAGTCGTTTCCACCCACTTTCATGTTAAGACTATACTTTCAGGGATCATTTCTATAGTTTTCAACTTGAGAGATGAGTTTCTAAAGTGTTTGTTCTCGCTAACCACGATGAAGAGTTTTGATATTCCCTTCTGAGCGTGAAGCGGGCAGTGAATAATGATTCATTTCATATGTTTTCTGCCATTGATGACTGTTCTTCGCTTCCCAGTGGAGCGTTGAGGAAGGGAATGTTGTCAGAGTGGTTCTTTAAAGACATGTCAAACATGAAAACTGGTAAAAGCTGTGCAGGATCAAGTGGTTCATCTATGTTTTAATGTAAAGTAATCTGGGCTGCTGTCATGAAACATGTTATTTTTAAGTTAAGTTTTTTTTAAGTTTTTCCTTTTTAAGTTTTTTTTTAAGTTAAGTTTTTTTTTAAGTTAAGTTTTTTTTAAGTTTTTCCTTTTTAAGTTTTTTTTTAAGTTAAGTTAAGGGTCTCATAGTAAATGCTCACTGCGTTCGCAATGAGGAGAGTTGGTGGGTCTGTGTCAGTTCTCCACAACTGCTCAAGGATATCAACCGTTTCTGATCAGATCTGACTGTGGACTCCAGACTTCAGCTGAAGATGAACTCTATCAACCTCAACTCTGCTGAACAGCCGGAACCCAAAGACCATGGTATGTTACTCGCTCTATAATACGCCTCTTGATGTTGTGTACTCATACCTGACGAAGACCCACAGTGGTCGAAACGTTGTAACAAATAAAGAATCTTCCTGGGAGCTACAATTCAGTGTGCGGACATCCCTTCCTTTTTCATGTTACTCGCTCTCCCTGCTTTGATACCCCTGTCATTGATAATTAAAACACAGCATTCTCAATATTCATTGTATTCTCAATATTCCACTTTGTTTGTCTCAGAGTTCCTTCACGCTAGAATATAAGTATTGTGGTATTATTTAAAGGACCACTTCACCACTTTTCAACCTATCTTCATATAATTGGTCCTCACTAAAGATCATGATAAAATAGCACAATTGTTTTCTACTCGGTCTGTGTCTCATAGGAGGGCTGTGGGCAGATCAGAAACCTGTCTGTGTCATAGGAGGGCTGTGGGAAGATCAGAAACCCGTCCACCAGTGACATCATCGATGGGCAATCCAAACTAATAGAAACGTATAGCTTTCTATTCCTGAAAAGTTGCAATGCGAAAATCGAAGCCATTATTCTCACAATAATAATAATCTAAATATTAAACTAAAAAAAATCTGTCTAACGATGATGTCACTGGTGGAGGGGTTGCTGAACTGCCCACAGCCCTCCTATGAGACACAGACTAGAGTTCTCAATCTCTGCCCGAACCCGGCCCGGCCCGACCCGGCCCGACATTTTCGGGTAGGGCCGGGCCCAAAATGCACGATAATAATTATTTAGTTTTAATTTAAAACAAAAATAACAATTCTGTTGTTTGTGTAATGTAGCCTATTTATTTAATATGAAGAGGGCTGAGCTGGTGAATGTTGGCGATCAACTTTTACAGTTTAGGCGATACTATATGTGACTGAAGGAGGAGGAGGCGATGATCAGCAGCAGCGCAGCGCACCAAAGTGACAGAATAGAACGGTGGTTGTTGAACTTGCTACCGCTGGCTGGCCTCTTGTTTGCAAACCAAATGAGCTGCTTACTGCTCAGCATCAACTATATAACTTAAGTTAACTTGTCATATGCTTAAATGTTTTATAAGACCATCGATTAATCCGCAATAGCTCGTTTTGGAAACGTCGGGGTTTAACAAGACACTGCTGTCTCGTTGAACCCAGCTGGGTGAATAAGCTAAATTAGGCTACCTAATCAACGTCACCACGGTAAATGCATTATAACTATGAAAGCGCCTGCATACACGTAATATAGTACAGCTATTTGGTTTACAAATCGTATCGCAGCGCGCTGTACAGCTATTTAATTTCCCCATCGCAGCGCAGCGCGCCTCGTTGTGTGCCCACTGCCCAAAATAAAAGATCTGCAAGCTGTCGACAGACTCGACACGCCATCGAGCGGCATGTTGATGGTTTGTATGTCTGTTCTTTTGGTTATAGGCAACGCACATTACGCATGGTATGTGGGTTTGAGAGGCAATGATTATGTAAACGATGTAACCTAGTAGATTATAGCCAAGTTGACAATAATATTGTATAGCTCTGTTTGGGACTGTTGCACAACGGTGAATGATGAAAAAGTTGCACTTTGTTAACGGGACAGTAGCCTATTGGACATAATTAACTGCGTCACTTCAGAGGATCGCTGCTACTTTGATTCAGAAGATGTTTACTCACCCCTGGAAATTGCTGGAAACCATTAGAATGTTGGAAATGGAACATTATCAGCCAATTAACGTGAGTTACATAAATCCTTTATTTCGGTGACTAGACTATTAGTGCGTTCTCTGACACGGTCGTCTCAATAATCCACGGCGCCGCGGCCATATAGTGGCATTTTTCTTTTTCCTTTTTTTCTCTTTTTTTTCACTCTGGCTTTTTCGGGTTTTCGGGCCTGACATTATGGTAATTGTTAGGGTCGGGCCGGGCCTCGGGCCGACCCAGTTAGGGTAGGGCCGGGCCTTAATTTTCAGGCCCGATGAGAACTCTAACACAGACCAAGTAGAAATAAATAGTGGTATTTTATCATGAACATTAGTGAGGACCAATTATATGAAGATAAGTTGAAAAGTGTTGAAGTGGTCCTTTAACACTCCCAACGCCCAGGACGAAGTTCTTTGTCCTTTCTATTAGTAACGCCCGGCTTCCAGGACGAAGTATTGTCCAAAAGACGAAGTTTATTGATATGAGAACGGATCGCATGGCTCCACCAGCTAGGAGCGCCTGTTGGGCAATCCTTAAAACATTAATAACTCGCGATCTAAATCATCCCGTCTAATTATGAAAAAGGATCCTGTGTTAGACGGCGCTCCGCGGTCCAGTCGCTAGTCACGATAGATTTATTCTTACCTCCCGTTGTTGTCGATCGACTCTAGAGTGGTGTGGCTATTGTTAGCTGCTACACACACATTCACAACAACATCCGGTCCGTCCGGAAAAGGGGTCCGTGTTTATAAATCGAATGGGCGCTATAATGTAATGGATTAAATAACCCCGGGCAAATAAAGTATTTTAACCACTTGAACATAGCTTAGGTTATTAATTATTATTATTATAATTATTATGTGAAAAAATTATAATAGAAAATATAGCTTAGGCTCATAATAAAATTATGTAATTATATGTTAGTTTTTTGTCATTGATATTTAGCTGCTTGACCCATTTGTCTTAGCCTGACACTCAGTCTTAATTGAGTTTCACTTAAAAAATAAAATAAAATAAAAAATATATATATTCAGACTGAAAGCCCTCCCCACGGCAGCAGTTTATGGGATGGGCGTTGTCAAAGCGCCAGTCTTCGGTGATTGGTTCATACCAACCAATCAGAATAGTAGGAAAGCAGATGACGTTGTTGTCAATCATGATGCTATGGCTAACCCGTTTGCTAACCAAACAAACACAGCCAACGAGCGCTACCAGCATGTGACCAAAAGCGGTAAAATATGTCTGATGATGATGTTTATAAAACCTGTCGTTTCTGTAAAGAAACTATTTATCATACGCCGATTTAATAGCCAGATTGATACGGTCGTGAGTCACCGCAGTGGGGGCAGCCATGTTTGTTGTCTGACGCTGTCGAGTGACTGGGCTGATGGCCAATCAGCTGCTGTGATCGGATTTCCGAACAACACTAACGCCGCCGTAGTCAGAGACTCCAGACCTGAATCGCCAGAACATATTTTCTTAATGGGCGTGGCTAGCCATTCAGGGCTGGAGCCAGGTTACACTTGTCTAGTAATTTCTTAGAATGCGCAGCAAAATTGTTTCTTTCTTTCTTAAAATGCACAACGAATTTCATTTGCGGGGCATTAATTGGGGAACTAGATGTATATTTCAAGCCACAAAGTGGATTTCTTTCAACGTCTCAATAGTTGTTTTCCCTTTATCTTTGTTTCCAATCCAGTGTTGCATCATCAGTCTGGCCTCCCTGTCTTACCAACAGTAAATGAACAAAGAAGCTTGGCTAAACCAAAACAGCACAGTTGTGACCAGTGTGGACAACGTTACCATGCCATGTCTGGCCTTAAAAGACACCAGAGAATTCACACAGGAGAGAAACCCTATGGATGTGATCAGTGTGGACAACACTTCTCTACAATGTCCAACCTTAAAACACACCAGAGAATTCACACCGGAGAGAAACCATATGGATGTGATCAGTGTGGACAACACTTCTCTAGAATGTCCCACCTTAAAAGCCACCAGATAATTCACACAGGAGAGAAACCCTATGGATGTGATCAGTGTGGACAACACTTCGCTAGAATGGAAATCCTTAAAAGCCATAAGATAATTCACACAGGAGAGAAACCCTATGGATGTGATCAGTGTGGACAACACTTCTCTCAAATGTCCAACCTTAAAACACACCAGAGAATTCACACTGGAGAAAAACCCTATGGATGTGATCAGTGTGAACAACACTTCTCTAACATGTCAAACCTTAAAGTGCACCAGAGAATGCACACTGGAGAGAAACCCTATGGATGTGATCAGTGTGGACAACACTTCTCTCAAATGAACACCCTTAAAACACACCAGAGAATTCACACTGGAGAAAAACCCTATGGATGTGATCAGTGTGAACAACACTTCTCTGACATGTCAAACCTTAAAAAGCACCAGAGAATTCACACTGGAGAAAAACCCTATGGATGTGATCAGTGTGAACAACACTTCTCTAACATGTCAAACCTTAAAAAGCACCAGATAATTCACACTGGAGAGAAATCCTATGGATGTGATCAGTGTGGACAACACTTCTCTAGAATGGAAAACCTTAAAGTGCACCAGAGAATGCACACTGGAGAGAAACCCTATGGATGTGATCAGTGTGGACAACACTTCTCTCAAATGAACACCCTTAAAACACACCAGAGAATTCACACTGGAGAAAAACCCTATGGATGTGATCAGTGTGAACAACACTTCTCTGACATGTCAAACCTTAAAAAGCACCAGATAATTCACACTGGAGAGAAACCCTATGGATGTGATCAGTGTGGACAGCACTTCTCTAGAATGGAACACCTTAAAGTGCACCAGAGAATGCACACTGGAGAGAAACCCTATGGATGTGATCAGTGTGGACAACACTTCTCTGAAATGTCCAGCCTTAAAAATCACCAGAGAATTCACACTGGAGAGAAACCCTATGGGTGTGATCAGTGTGGACAACACTTCTCTCGCATGTTCAGCCTTAAAAAGCATCAGAGAATGCACACTGGAGAAAAACCCTATGGATGTGATCAGTGTGGACAACACTTGAAATGTCGACGCTTAAAAATAGGGATGTTGAAAAAAGTTGAAAATCGACTCGATTTTCGACTCACGTTACCATGCCATGTCTGGCCTTAAAAGACACCAGAGAATTCACACAGGAGAGAAACCCTATGGATGTGATCAGTGTGGACAACACTTCTCTACAATGTCCAACCTTAAAACACACCAGAGAATTCACACCGGAGAGAAACCATATGGATGTGATCAGTGTGGACAACACTTCTCTAGAATGTCCCACCTTAAAAGCCACCAGATAATTCACACAGGAGAGAAACCCTATGGATGTGATCAGTGTGGACAACACTTCGCTAGAATGGAAATCCTTAAAAGCCATAAGATAATTCACACAGGAGAGAAACCCTATGGATGTGATCAGTGTGGACAACACTTCTCTCAAATGTCCAACCTTAAAACACACCAGAGAATTCACACTGGAGAGAAACCCTATGGGTGTGATCAGTGTGGACAACACTTCTCTCACATGTCCAGCCTTAAAAAGCATCAGAGAATTCACACTGGAGAAAAACCCTATCGATGTGATCAGTGTGGACAACACTTCTCTCAAATGAACACCCTTAAAACACACCAGAGAATTCACACTGGAGAAAAACCCTATGGATGTGATCAGTGTGAACAACACTTCTCTAACATGTCAAACCTTAAAAAGCACCAGATAATTCACACTGGAGAGAAATCCTATGGATGTGATCAGTGTGGACAACACTTCTCTAGAATGGAAAACCTTAAAGTGCACCAGAGAATGCACACTGGAGAGAAACCCTATGGATGTGATCAGTGTGGACAACACTTCTCTCAAATGAACACCCTTAAAACACACCAGAGAATTCACACTGGAGAAAAACCCTATGGATGTGATCAGTGTGAACAACACTTCTCTGACATGTCAAACCTTAAAAAGCACCAGATAATTCACACTGGAGAGAAACCCTATGGATGTGATCAGTGTGGACAGCACTTCTCTAGAATGGAACACCTTAAAGTGCACCAGAGAATGCACACTGGAGAGAAACCCTATGGATGTGATCAGTGTGGACAACACTTCTCTGAAATGTCCAGCCTTAAAAATCACCGGAGAATTCACACTGGAGAGAAACCCTATGGGTGTGATCAGTGTGGACAACACTTCTCTCGCATGTTCAGCCTTAAAAAGCATCAGAGAATGCACACTGGAGAAAAACCCTATGGATGTGATCAGTGTGGACAACACTTGAAATGTCGACGCTTAAAAATAGGGATGTTGAAAAAAGTTGAAAATCGACTCGATTTTCGACTCATGCCTTCCGCGACTCAAAAACGTATGAGTCGAAAAATCGTTTTTATTTTTTATTTTGTAATGGCTTATTATAAAACGTTATAAACTTTACTGTTTCAAATGTTTTCCAAATGGGAGAGGTACGTGTTTGTCTGTGTGACACTGCTGTGCTGCGCCTGTCAGCGCCGCTCCTCACATGCATGCCCTGGCTGCAGTTAGAGCGCTGTGGCTAGACCCCATCGTCCAAGGGTGTGGGGTGAAGGGGAGGGTGTCTTAGCAACACTGAATGCTCTGTCCCATTGGTCGTGTGCTCGTATCATGAGCCAATGGCTGCAGCTCTGAGCCTCCCAGACCCCAGGTTCGCATCTCATTGCTCACACTCAAAGACAGTGTTGCCATCCCGTTTTATTATAAGCGACTTTGGGATTGGTTTTCTGTAAGGTTGTTTGTAAAAAAAATTAGTTGCAGCCTGGAACTACAATTTGCAGGTTGCGTTTTTTGGGGGGCTAGTTTTTAAGGACCTCCAGAATAATGTATTTGTCCAACTACAACCTAGATCTAGACATATTTTGTACCAGGAACCCCCATACAAGATTTGTGTTGTTGGTAAAATGTTTCAAAGAATATTCCACATTTTATAAAAGAAAATAATAATAATAATATAATCCCATGATTGTTTTGAAAACAGCAGATCAACGCAACACGTTGTGAGCTTGTAGATTGGCTATTTTCAAATAGCCCATTAGTTGCTTCTTTTTGGTTTGTTTTCATAGACCTGAATGCTTATTTCTCTCACAAATTGGCAACTCTCAATCATGCCATAAAGTGAACTGACTGCCACAGGTCCGCTCTGTTCTGAGCTGTGAGCGCTCTTCTCTTCTTGTGAAGAAAGCAGGACAGCGTTGTCAAATAAATCCCGCCGTCATTCATACTGTATTTATTCCATTAAAATACGGAACAACGTGCGTCCCGTATCAGTTCATTACGGGACTTGTGACAGGCTGCTGCAGACACTTTAGAGTTGGGACTAGCCGATAGCATAGCAGCCGACAGCGCCGCTGCTCCTTCAGTGTCGTTTTTTACAAAATAAAGTTTATTTTTTATTATTGGGCTTTGATCATTGATGCAAATTCTAAACATATGGATGCAGCTGCAGACGTTGTGTTGCTTAAAGGAATGCATAGTTGCGTTCTCCTCAACAAAAATAAAATAAAAAATAACGAAAAGAAAAATAGGAAAAAAATCGATCGACACGTCGATTTTCGGCCTCGACACGTCGATTGGCCAAATATGAGTCGTTTGGCATCCCTACTTAAAAAGCACGGAGAATCCATACTGGAGAGAAACCCTATGGGTGTGATCAGTGTGGGCAACACTTCTTTGAAATGTCCTGCCTTAAAAAGCATCAGAGAATTCACACTGGAGAGAAACCCTATGGATGTGATCAGTTTGGACAACACTTCTCACAAAAGTCCAACCTTAAACGACACCAGATAATTCATAGAGAACCCTTTCATTGTGATGTGTGAGAAAAAGCTTTAAATCGCTCCAATGATGTAGAATTTCACATGTTTGTACACATATGTGAGATACATTTGAACTGAACTGAATATGCAATATGACAAAAGAAAATCAACCAGGTGCTCGATGGAGATGCAAAGAATAATAATGTAAAGTAGGATCAGTGGGACTGGAATACTAGGATCATACTTGCCCTGATGAAGACTCTGTTGGAGTCGAAACATGTCGGCTTATTTTAACTTTTATAAATAAAGTACATCTATTTTTATCTACAAATGTTTTACTTTTTGAGTGCTCGGATCGCCGCCTTTAGTGAATATGCAATATGTTTTGTGTAAACAAGATGATAAGAGCGCCCCTCACTTCACACCAGCGTGATGTTTGAGGGGCTATGCCCAGCTTTGAGGGTTTGTTTAAACACAAACATTGAAGACATAACGTGAGGACGCAGATTGTGATTGGCCGGGACGTGATGATGTATGACTGTTACCCCCTCCACCCGAGTCCGCAACCTCGGTGTCATCCTTGACCCCACCCTCTCCTTCCAGCTCCATGTTCGTCCCATGCTACCCCACACTCCCGCTGAGACACTCATTCATGCCTTCATCACATCCAGACTTGACTACTGCAATAGCCTCCTGTACGGCGTCACCACAAAGGTTCTCAAAAAACTACAGTACGTTCAAAACTCTCACCAGAACCCGATCCAGGGACCACATCACACCTGTCCTCCGTGAACTCCACTGGCTCCCAGTCAAGTTCAGGATTGACTTCAAAATACTCACCATCACCTACACAGCCCTCAATAACCAGGCCCCCCTCTACCTCTCTGAACTCATCAACCGCCATGTCCCCTCCCGCTCCCTCAGGTCAAGCACTGACAACCAACTGGAACCCCACAAGTCCAACAAGAGAACCTGGGGAGACAGGGCCTTTGCAGTGGCCACGCCCCTTCTCTGTGGAACTCACTCCCAACTCACATCAGAGCTTCCCCCACCTTTGACTTGTTCAAAACCCACCTTTTCAGACTGGCTTTCCCTATATAACCCCCCCCCCACACACACACACACACACACACACATACACACACACACACACACACACACACACACACACACACACACACACACACACACACACACACACACACACACATGCCCTTCTTGTTTGTCCACTTTTTATTTTGTTTTCTAGTTTTTAACCTTTAACTAGTTTTCTAATACAATTGTTTTACTTCTGTTCTGTAAAGCGACTTTGGGTACCTAGAAAAGCGTTATATAAATTGTTATTAAATGTATTATTATTATGACATATGATGATAAGTGTGCCCTTCACTTCACACAAGTGTGATTTTTGGATTAATGTGTTGTAATATAGAGCGTCACAGTCCCGCCCCCTCTCATGACGACGAGCGGCCCGGAAGATCATTTCCATTTTTAAACACATTTTTTGGGGCAGAACAAATAATTCGAAGAAAAACAACAAATGTGTTTATTGTCATGATTTGTCATCATCCGAGTTGTCTTTGTCTGAGGCTTAAAATGTCTTTAAATAAATACTTAATGAAACGTCTATAGGTTAAAATGAATGGGAAATTCTCTTCATTCATTCTGACATCTGCATAGACTCCATATTTGGGCATGCGTGACAAAGAACTGACACAGACATACTGTAACTGTGGTGGGGCTGCATTTCACTGGCCTAGCTACTGGCCCAATGAGCACTGCTCTAGTACTGTAAACACCTAGCTACTGGCCCAATGAGCACTGCTCTAATACTGTAAACACCTAGCTACTGGCCCAATGAGCACTGCTCTAGAACTGTAAACACCTAGCTACTGGCCCAATGAGCACTGCTCTAGTACTGTAAACACCTAACTACTGGCCCAATGAGCTGCTCTAGTACTGTAAACACCTAGCTACTGGCCCAATGAGCTGCTCTAGTACTGTAAACACCTAGCTACTGGCCCAATGAGCACTGCTCTAGAACTGTAAACACCTAGCTACTGGCCCAATGAGCACTGCTCTAGAACTGTAAACACCTAGCTACTGGCCCAATGAGCACTGCTCTAGAACTGTAAACACCTAGCTACTGGCCCAATGAGCACTGCTCTAGAACTGTAAACACCTAGCTACTGGCCCAATGAGCACTGCTCTAGAACTGTAAACACCTAGCTACTGGCCCAATGAGCACTGCTCTAGTACTGTAAACACCTAGCTACTGGCCCAATGAGCACTGCTCTAGAACTGTAAACACAAGTAAGACGCCCTGAGGGCGAGAAGCGACCATATATGGAGATCTAAGCTAGGGTGGCAGCGGGGGCAGTGTCTTGAGTGTACAGGGTTTATATTTATTTTAGGGTTATTGGCCATATATGGAGCGTGTCACAATCGAGGCGTGACAGACTGACTGACCGGTTTTGTAGGTATTTGCGACCTGCGACCTACGACCTACAGTCGCAAATATTGACCTGAGCAGAGCAGTAGGAGCTCGGACCGGGGCGATCGGAGGTCAGACTGGAGCGATCGCAGAGCTGAATGGAAGGTGGACGTCACCATCCTGGGGGGACTTGCCGCTCAAGACCGGAAGATCGAAAACAACACGGAGAGACTCATTGCCCTGCAAGGTTTGTTGAGGGCCAGAGACATAAGAGACAAATGAGCCATTACATTCCCTCACTCAAAATGAAGAATTGGGATCCGATTCGACCCCCCCACCCCCCCACCCCTATCTTCACGGACACCAGTTGTTGTGACTCTGGACTGGCACGAGCGAGGACGTCTCTATAGCAACTTGTTGCTATCTTCCACCACGAGAACTGACCTTGCATGCATTCCAGAATAACTCTCCAGGCTAACTCTCTCACACACACACACACACACACACACACACACACATGAACTCATGGACTAATAAGTCACATACACTCCCACACACACCCGCCTCCCATCCCACCCCCTCCCCCCGCAGTGTTTCAATCCCCCCCATCTTCCTTAATGGAATGGCGTGGGAGTAGTGCTTTTTTATGCCCATAACCCCCCCCCCCCCCCCCTCACCCTGAAATGTGCCTGCACGAGTATTACCAACCTTACTTTAAATGTGATGTGATGTCTTCTTGTGCAGTATATACAGTATTGAGTAAAATACAGTATTGAGTAAAATACAGTATAAAATACAGTATTGAGTACAACTGAACAACATGCTTATATGTAAATAACATCCTGCACATTTATAATTGTTAACGCAACAATACAGTAAAATGATGCTGCTCACACAACTGACTCAGCTTACCACACACATGCGTGTGTGTGTGTGTGTGCGTGCGTGCGTGCGTGCGTGCGTGCGTGCGTGCGTTGTGGTGTGTATTATGTATGGCGTGGAATTACATTCAACCATTGTGTTGTGATTGCCCTGTGACATCACTGATGTGCCAATAAATACATACAATCTGTGTGTGCGCACGCACGCACGCGCACACACACACACACACACACACACACACACACACACACACACACACACACACGACAACGACACAAACTCACACAACACACTCACGCTACAACACTATACCATAGGCCAGTACGGGGTCTACAAACTGCAGGTCGGGACCTAAGACCCCCCAACATTTGTTGGGGTGCAGGGGGGATAGTAGTTTTAAATATAAATGTGTTCAATATGTTGTCGAGTTTTAACACACACACACAAACAAAATAAAAAAAAATTGACCTTATCTTAAGTGTTGTTTGAGTAATATGTCGCATTGAATAAAGTGGTTGAAATAAGACTTAGTTTTTAAATGAGAGTTAATTGAATATGTTGTATTAAAAAACATTTAGTTTCAACATGGCCAGCAAGGCTGGTTAGAACCCAGAAGCATTTCCAAGGGTCAATTTGAGCCAGACAGAGAGCTTCTATGCAATTACAATTACAATTTAGGCATTTAGCAGACGCTCTTAATCCAGAGCGACTTACATTAGGCAGGAACAAAAGTATGGGAATACATCACATATATAAAATGCATTTATCAAGAAACATGCGTAAGCTAAGAACGTAACTAGAACATATCTATATAATGACACTATACATATTAACTATACATATATACTATACTATGCTATACATATGTAGGCTACTATGATGTGCTATGACTATATACAATGCAATTATTGTGCTGTCTACATGACATGCTATAAGTCTGTTTCAAATGCTATCTAAGTCTAAAAAGTGCTATCTAAGGGGGTAGGATAAGTGCTATGGGCCATGATGGAGTCTGAAAAGGTGGGTCTTCAGACTACGGCGGAAGATTGGGAGTGATGCCGCAGTTCTGACTGCAACGGGGAGTGCATTCCACAGTTTAAGGGCCAGAAGGGAGAAGAGTTTGGGACGTGTGGAGCGTTGGCCCGGCGTTTTTAGTGAGGGTACTTCCAGCTTTCCTGCGTTGGCTGATCTGAGTGCGCGGGAGGGTTTGTAGGGTTCAATCATGCTTGCAAGATATGGGGGAGCCATACCTTTGGTTGCTTTGAATGCCAGCATCAGAGTTTTGTATTCTGTGCAGGAGATGGGAGTGAACTATGTAAGGGATAATATCTGGATAGGTGGTCATTCGGGAGATAATTCACCCACAGGGAGTTTAACCCATTCTGGACAGGAACCCCTTTTGGTGTTTTAACTAATCATTTTATTATACTTTAGCTATTGAAAAATAGCAGATCTACAAGCTCGTAGCGCGCCACCGAGTGGCGCATGACGAGCTTGTAGGTCTGCTATTTTTCTGTGCTGTTTTCCTGTGCTGTCATTAAAATGCTTACTAGGCCTATAAGAAATACTAAAATAACAAATAGCTACAATTCATAGTCATATAAGTTCATAACGCATAATTAATGATAATGTCATGAAACATAATACACATTTGGTTCATAATTGATTTCAAGTGAGGTAATACAAAAATTAAAAACATTATGTGATATTCTGAGGCAGAACAAAGTTCCCTGTCTGTCAGTAGAGCTAGGCTGGACCATGATTGATTGACTGACTGATTGATGCATGATTGCATTTCATGGAACAGGTGGTGCAAACATTTAGTCTCACTCAGATTCTGGTCTGCATGAAGGAAGGAAGAAGCACACTTGCAGTTTTTTACGGTGATACGAACTGTTAAAATAAGAAAGACGTCTGAAGCCAAAGCAGACTGTCAGGAACATTCTAAAGATGTTAAGAGACTCCAGAATCAAAGACCTCTTTTACACAATAACAAATAAGCGACCAACGAGGTATTCTATTTTTAGAGTTATCTTTGTTTTGTTTGATGGACACGTTCAGCTGCGCTTTGCGCATTTCTACATGTTTGTATTTTCATGTATTTGTTTGGTCAATATGATGTACTGTGCAATTTGTTGATTTATTGTTTGTTATTTTTTGTGTGAACATACAGTTCTCACGGCATGACATGGAGGGATGAGAAGAATGCCTGAAATAAATGCCTGTTTATAAAGAACCCGACCTGTGTTGTAAAAATGTATGTTGTGAGAAGAGCTACAATCTATGAACTGAAGTGTGTGTGTGTGTGTGTGTGTGTGTGTGTGTGTGTGTGTGTGTGTGTGTGTGTGTGTGTGTGTGTGTGTGTGTGTGTGTGTGTGTGTGTGAGACTAACTCACTAACTTTACTAATATAACCCAATTACATTATTTTATTGAATGATTCAATACTCTCCAGCAAAGAGAGGTGCTGTACGTGAGCTTCTGTTATCACCTTGTTATGGTTTCTCTAACGCTGCAAGGTTACTGAACACACTGTAGGTGGTGAGAACTGTAAACCCATTCATACACAGACACACCATGTTTGAATGTGAACTATTAAATATGCTGTACAGTTAAAGTATTAGCAGTACAGTACTACAGTTAGATATTTTATTAAATGTTGTTTTGAGAAAATATATTGTCGATGAAAGGGGGGGGGGGGGGGGGCAACCTTTGTGTGAGTTTTGTTTCCTAAACTACAGATGGCGTTAAACTTAAAGTACTAAAAGTAAAAGGACTCTTACTGCAGAAAGTCCCATTCCACAAGTTCAAAATGTGTGCAGAATATTTTGAAAACAGCCAATCTACAAGCTCACAATGCATCGCAATCATGCGATGCGACACATTGCGAGCTTGTAGTTCGGCTATTTTCAAATGGTCGAAATGTATTATAGGGTTGAAGTGGTTAATCAAAATGTAGGTCCCCAAAGTAACTAGTATCTAGTAGAAGTAAAAGTATTGGAGATTGGAAAGTAAAGTACAAATACCAGTAAAGTACAAATACCTTGGAATTGGAATTGGAAGGGTTTTCTTGTATATAACTTAATGCTAGTGACATTTGTGTAGAACAACTCTTGAAAACAAACTATTGCATTGTGGGTTTGAGCCGACAGGTCCAATATAGTTTTTGTTATTTTCAAATTATATATGTCATGTGATCTACATCATCCAAGGCCTGCACATGAAGCCACTAGGCCCTGTGGAGACATCCAAGGCCTCCACATGAAGCCAATAGGCCCTGTGGAGACATCCAAGGCCTCCACATGAAGCCACTAGGCCCTGTGGAGACATCCAAGGCCTCCACATGAAGCCACTAGGCCCTGTGGAGACACCCAAGGCCTCCACATGAAGCCACTAGGCCCAGTGGAGACATCCAAGGCATCCACATGAAGCCACTAGGCCCTGTGGAGACATCCAAGGCCTCCACATGAAGCCACTAGGCCCTGTGGAGACACCCAAGGCCTCCACATGAAGCGACTAGGCCCTGTGGAGACATCCAAGGCCTCCACATGAAGCCACTAGGCCCTGTGGAGACATCCAAGGCCTCCACATGAAGCCACTAGGCCCTGTGGAGAAGTCCAAGGCCTCCACATGAAGCCACTAGGCCCTGTGGAGACATCCAAGGCCTCCACATGAAGCCACTAGGCCCTGTGGAGACATCCAAGGCCTCCACATGAAGCCACTAGGCCCTGTGGAGACACCCAAGGCCTCCACATGAAGCCACTAGGCCCAGTGGAGACATCCAAGGCGTCCACATGAAGCCACTAGGCCCTGTGGAGACACCCAAGGCCTCCACATGAAGCCACTAGGCCCTGTGGAGACATCCAAGGCCTCCACATGAAGCCACTAGGCCCTGTGGAGACACCCAAGGCCTCCACATGAAGCCACTAGGCCCTGTGGAGACATCCAAGGCCTCCACATGAAGCCACTAGGCCCTGTGGAGACATCCAAGGCCTCCACATGAAGCCACTAGGCCCTGTGGAGAAGTCCAAGGCCTCCACATGAAGCCACTAGGCCCTGTGGAGACATCTAAGGCCTCCACATGAAGCCACTAGGCCCTGTGGAGACACCCAAGGCCTCCACATGAAGCCACTAGGCCCTGTGGAGACATCCAAGGCCTCCACATGAAGCCACTAGGCCCTGTGGAGACATCCAAGGCCTCCACATGAAGCCACTAGGCCCTGTGGAGACATCCAAGGCCTCCACATGAAGCCACTAGGCCCTGTGGAGACATCCAAGGCCTCCACATGAAGCCACTAGGCCCTGTGGAGACATCCAAGGCCTCCACATGAAGCCACTAGGCCCTGTGGAGACATCCAAGGCCTCCACATGAAGCCACAGCATAGCACATGTATTATAGAAGTACTAAACACGGGTGGTTTTCACCTGGACGATTATATTTTTGCAATTTTCATAATGTTGCTGATGTCTGAGGTGGGCGGGTCTTTCAGTGCCTTCATGATGCTCAGTGACATCATAATGTTGCTGATGTCTGAGGTGGGCGGGTCTTTCAGTACCTTCATGATGCTCAGTGACATCATAATGTTGCTGATGTCTGAGGTGGGCGGGTCTTTCAGTACCTTCATGATGCTCAGTGACATCATAATGTTGCTGATGTCTGAGGTGGGCGGGTCTTTCAGTACCTTCATGATGCTCAGTGACATCATAATGTTGTTGATGTCTGAGGTGGGCGGGTCTTTCAGTACCTTCATGATGCTCAGTGACATCATAATGTTGCTGATGTCTGAGGTGGGCGGGTCTTTCAGTGCCTTCATGATGCTCAGTGACATCATAATGTTGCTGATGTCTGAGGTGGACGGGTCTTTCAGTGCCTTCATGATGCTCAGTGACATCATAATGTTGCTGATGTCTGAGGTGGGCGGGTCTTTCAGTGCCTTCATGATGCTCAGTGACATCATAATGTTGCTGATGTCTGAGGTGGGCAGGTCTTTCAGTACCTTAATGATGCTCAGTGACATCATAATGTTGCTGATGTCTGAGGTGGGCGGGTCTTTCAGTACCTTCATGATGCTCAGTGACATCATAATGATGTCAGAGGTGGGCGGGTCTTTCAGTACCTTCATGATGCTCAGTGACATCATAGAAGGTAGGTTTGTTTCTCTGCCCACATCCCTGTTTTTCCTACAGGCAGGTGTTCGGGTGAATTTCACCCGTGTTTAGTGATAGTGTGATAGAGAAAAAATCCCATACACCCACAATGGACTTTTTTATTTTTTACTTCACTGGGCCATTCTCACATGTTTTAGGAATGGGTGGACCAAAGGAGAAGTTCCCAACTTCATTTCTAAAATTAATTTCCACGTTTTTCACCGAATTTTCCCCCCATGAAATCTATGTTTTTTTTTTTTGTGAAAAGTCATGATGAAATATTAAAGAAGAGTAGCTCAAGTTGCCATGTATTGCTGTACTTCAATATATTTTGATGATAAATATTTGTTGAGGGGTGCTAGCCCCTCCTATACACCAGTTTAATGTTTGTCTTTAGTTCAAAGTTTGTTTAGTAAACGCATCGACAATGAAGGGAAAATGTACGTAATAATGTTTCGTCATATTGTCTCTTTATTGGTAATGGCGTTTAATGTTTGTGTTTGCACTGTTTGTTTTACATCACCTAATCAACATGAGCTTTAATATATAAGCGCCCCTCACTTCACACGGGTGTGATTTTTTTCATGGGATATTTTACATTGGGTAAAATATACCCGTGTTTAGTGATGGTGTAAAAATATGTTTAGTGTTCTAGGGTTATGTGAAGCTTACACAGCAATCTCACCAGTTTCTTTCTAGAAGGTTGCACAGAGCGTGCCTGGGGGGAGGAGGGAGGGGTTTGTGAGGTTGTGATTGGTTGGGAGGGTTGCACAGAGCGTGCCTGGGGGGAGGAGGGAGGGGTTTGTGAGGTTGTGATTGGTTGAGAGATGGTTCCACCTCTCTCTCTAGTATGAGGAGAGTTGGTGGGTCTGTGTCAGTTCTCCACAACTGCTCCAGGATATCAACCGTTTCTGATCAGATCTGACTGTGGACTCCAGACTTCAGCTGAAGATTAACTCTATCAACCTCAACTCTGCTGAACAGCAGGAACACAAAGACCATGGTATGTTACTCGCTCTCCCTGCTATTTCCACCCCTGTCATATTATTGATAATTAAAACATAGCATTCTCAATATTCATTGTATTCTCAATGTTCTACTTTGTTTGTCTCAGAGTTCATTCACGCTAGAATATAAGTATTGTAGTATTATTTAAAGGACCACTTCACCACTTTTCAACTTGTCTTCATATAGTTGGTGCTCACTAAAGATCATGATAAAATAGCACAATGGTTTTCTACTCGGTCTGTGTCTCATAGGAGGGCTGTGGGCAGATCAGAAACCTGTCAGTGTCTCATAGGAGGGCTGTGGGCAGATCAGAAACCTGTCTGTGTCTCATAGGAGGGCTGTGGGCAGATCAGAAACCTGTCTGTGTCTCATAGGAGGGCTGTGGGCACATCAGAAACCTGTCTGTGTCTCATAGGAGGGCAGTGGGCAGATCAGAAACCTGTCTGTGTCTCATAGGAGGGCTGTGGGCAGATCAGAAACCCATCCACCAGTGACATCATCGATGGGCAATCCAAGCTAATAGAAACTTATAGCTTTCTATTCCTGAAAAGTTGCAATGAAAAAATGGAAGCCATTATTCTCACAATAATAAAAATCTAAATATTATTTCCAAACAAAAAATAAATCTGTCTAACGATGATGTCACCGGTGGAGGGGTTGCTGAACTGCCCACAGCCCTCCTATGAATCACAGACCGAGTAGAAAGTAATAGTGGTATTTTATCATGAACATTAGTGAGGACCAACTATATGAAGATAAATTGAAAAGTGGTCCTTTAACCACTTGAACATAGCTTAGGTTATTAATTATTATTATTATAATTAAAATTATAATTATTATGTGAAAAAATTATAATAGAAAATATAGCTTAGGCTCATAATAACATTATGTAATTATATGTTAGTTTTATGTCATTGGTATTTAGCTACTTGACCCATTTGTCTAAGCCTGACACTTTCATTTTGTTTCACTTAAAAAAAAAGAAGAAAAAAAAGAATATAATCGTTTCTGTAAAGAAACTATTTATCATACGCCGATTTAATAGCCAGATTGATACGGTCGTGAGTCACCGCAGTGGGGGCAGCCATGTTTGTTGTCTGACGCTGTCGAGTGACTGGGCTGATGGCCAATCAGCTGCTGTGATCCGATTTCCGAACAACACTAACGCCGCCGTAGTCAGAGACTCCAGACCTGAATGGCCAGAACATATTTTCTTAATGGGCGTGGCTAGCGATTCATGGCTGGAGCCAGGTTACACTTGTCTAGTAATTTCTTAAAATGCGCAGCAAAATTGTTTCTTTCTTTCTTAAAATGCACAACAAATTTGGAATTCATTAATTGGGGAACTAGATGTAAATTTCAAGCCACAAAGTGGATTTCTTTCAACCTCTCAATAGTTGTTTTCCCTTTATCTTTGTTTTCAATCCAGTGTTGGATCGGTCTGGCCTCCCTGTCTTACCAACAGTAAATGAACAAAAAAGCTTGGCTAAACCAAAACAGCACAGCTGTGACCAGTGTGGACAACGTTACCATGCCATGTCTGACCTTAAAAGACACCAGATAATTCACACTGGAGAGAAACCCTATGGATGTGATCAGTGCGGACAACACTTCTCTAGCAGGTCCAGCCTTAAAACACACCAGAGAATTCACACAGGAGAGAAACCCTATGGGTGTGATCAGTGTGGACAACACTTCTCTACAATGTCCAACCTTAAAGTGCACCAGAGAATTCACACTGGAGAGAAACCCTATGGATGTGATCAGTGTGGACAAGACTTCTCTAGAATGTCCCACCTTAAAAGCCACCAGAGAATTCACACAGGAGAGAAACCCTATGGATGTGATCAGTGTGGACAACACTTCGCTAGAATGGAAATCCTTAAAAACCACAAGATAATTCACACAGGAGAGAAACCCTATGGATGTGATCAGTGTGGAAAACACTTCTCTCAAATGTCCAGCCTTAAAATCCACCAGAGAATTCACACAGGAGAGAAACCCTATGGATGTGATCAGTGTGGACAACATTTCTCTCAAATGTCCAGCCTTAAAAGCCACCAGATAATTCACAATGGAGAGAAACCCTATGGATGTGACCAGTGTGGAAAACACTTCTCTCAAATGTCCAGCCTTAAAATCCACCAGAGAATTCACACAGGAGAGAAACCCTATGGATGTGATCAGTGTGGACAACATTTCTCTCAAATGTCCAGCCTTAAAATCCACCAGAGAATGCACACAGGAGAGAAACCCTATGGATGTGATCAGTGTGGACAACATTTCTCTCAAATGTCCAGCCTTAAAATCCACCAGAGAATTCACACTGGAGAGAAACCTTATGGATGTGATCAGTGTGAACAACACTTCTCTCAAATGTCCCACCTTAAAAAACACCAGAGAATTCACACTGGAGAGAAACCCAATGGATGTGATCAGTGTGGACAACACTTCTCTGACATGTCCAGCCTTAAAACGCACCAGAGAATTCACACTGGAGAGAAACCCTATGGATGTGATCAGTGTGGACAACATTTCTCTCAAATGTCCAGCCTTAAAATCCACCAGAGAATGCACACGGGCGAGAAACCCTATGGATGTGATCAGTGTGGACAACACTTCACTCAAATATCCCACCTTAAAAGCCACCAGAGAATTCACACTGGTGAAAAACCCTATGGGTGTGATCAGTGTGGACAACACTTCACTCAAATATCCCACCTTAAAAACCACCAGAGAATTCACACTGGTGAAAAACCCTATGGGTGTGATCAGTGTGGACAACACTTCTCTAGAATTACAAGCCTTAAAATCCACAAAATAATTCATACCGGAGACAAACCATATGGATGTGATCAGTGTGGACAACACTTCTCTAGAATGGAACACCTTAAAAGACACCAGAGAATTCACACTGGAGAGAAACCCTATGGATGTGATCTGTGTGGACAACACTTCTCTAGAATTACAAGCCTTAAAATCCACAAAATAATTCATACCGGAGACAAACCATATGGATGTGATCAGTGTGGATAACACTTCTCTAGAATGGAACACCTTAAAAGACACCAGATAATTCACACTGGAGAGAAACCCTATGGGTGTGATCAGTGTGGACAACACTTCTGTGAAAGGTCCAAACTTAAAAAGCACCAGAGAATTCACACTGGAGAGAAACCCTATGGATGTGATCAGTGTGGACAACACTTCTCTCACATGTCCGGCCTTAAAACGCACCAGAGAATTCACACTGGTGAAAAACCCTATGGGTGTGATCAGGGTGGACAACACTTCTCTCAAATGTCCCACCTTAAAAGCCACCAGAGAATTCACACTGGAGAGAAACCCTATGGGTGTGATCAGTGTGAACAACATTTCTCACAAAAGTCCAAACTTAAACGACACCAGAGAATCCATAGAGAACCCCTTTCATTGTGATGTGTGTGAATAAGCTTTCAATCGCTCCAATGATGTAGAAGTTCACATGTTTGTACACATATGCAAGATACATTTGAACTGAACTTAATATGCAATATGACAAAAAAGCAAATCAACCAGGTGCTCGCTGGAGATGCAAAGAATAATAATGTAAAGTAGGATCAGTGGACTGGAATACTAAAGACAAGGCGGTATGATCATACTTGCCCTGATGAAGACTCTGTTTGAGTCAAAACATGTTGGCATATTTATTTTTTCCCACCCTCTCCTAATTTTTAACTTTTTGAGTGCTCGGATCGCCGTCTTATCTTTAGTGAATATGCAATATGTTTTGTGTGAACAGTATGAGAAGATTCTATAGAGGCAGATAAACATCAGAACATCCTCATAAAAGTGGTGCATTATGATCTATGTTTGTGGGTCTGTGTGAACACAAACACTGGCTGATCACCCCATAGCGATGATTTGATTGGCTGAGCACGGAATGTGATGTATGATGATATGTATGTGTATGATGATATGATGATATGTATATGTATGATGATGTGAGTGCCACTCACTTAACACCAGTGTGATGTTTGAGGGGTGCCAGCCCCTCCTATTCCCAGCTTTGAGGGTTTGTTTAAACACAAACATTGAAGACATAAAGTGAGGACGCAGATTGTGATTGGCCGGAACGTGATGATGTATGATGACTGTCACCCCCTCCACCCGAGTCCGCAACCTCTGTGTCATCCTTGACCCCACCCTCTCCTTCCAGCCCCATGTCATCCAGATCACCAAAACCGCCTTTTTCCACCTCCGCAACATCGCCCGCCTTCGTCCCATGCTATCCCACACTGCCGCTGAGACACTCATTCATGCCTTCATCACATCCAGACTCGACTACTGCAATAGCCTCCTGTACGGCGTCACCACCAAGGTTCTCAAAAAATTGCAGTACGTTCAAAACTCTGCCGTCCGCCTCCTCACCAGAACCCGATCTAGGGACCACATCACACCTGTCCTCCGTGAACTCCACTGGTTCAGTCAAGTTCAGGATTGACTTCAAAATACTCACCATCACCTACAAAGCCCTCAACAACCAGGCCCCCCTCTACCTCTCTGAACTCATCAACCGCCATGTCAAGCACTGCCAACCAACTGGAACCCCACAAGTCCAACAAGAGAACTTGGGGAGACAGGGCCTTCGCAGTGGCCACGCCCCTTCTCTATGGAACTCACTCCCAACTCACATCAGAGCTGCCCCCACCTTTGACTTGTTCAAAACCCACCTTTTCAGACTGGCTTTCCCTATATACCCCCCCCCCCCCCCCACACACACACACACACACACACACACACACACACACACACACGCCCTTCTTGTTTGTCCACTTTTGATTTTGTTTTCTAGTTTTTAACCTTTTAACCTTTTAACTAGTTTTTTAATAAAATTGTTTTACTTCTGTTCTGTAAAGCGACTTTGGGTATCTAGAAAAGCGCTATATAAATTGTATATTATTATTATTATTATGATGTATTTTGACGTCATTTAGTCAGTTATTTGACATATTTTTGGATTAATGTTTTGATTAATTGAAAGTTAACTTACCATAAATAATTGTTGTTCAATCACAAATAAAGGTGTTTTTTTTAAGCTTTTTTTATGAGTACTGGGTGTGTTAATTTCAGCCAATTACATGAAATCCTCTTTGGAAGGCAATAACACACCTTGTAATATAGAGTGTCACAGTCCCGCCCCCTTTCATGACCACGAGCTGCCCGGAAGAGATTAATTTTTCCCCATAGACGTTTCATAAAGTATTTATTTAAAGACCTGTAAGACTCGGACAAAGACAACTCGGATGGTGACAAATCATGACAATAAACACATTTTTTGGGGCCGAAAGAATAATTAGAAGTGTACAGGGTTTGATGAGGTCAGATGAGGTCAGATCAACATATGGAATGAATTCTGTATTGGCCATATATGGAGCGTGTCACAATCGAGGCGTGACAGATTGACTGACAGGGTTTTGCAGGGTTTCATAGTACACTGACCTGTGGTCACAAATAATAATAATCTACAAAGTAACTATAAAGCTGTCAAATTATTATAGTGGAGTAAAAAGTGCAGTACTTGAGTAAAATACAGTATTGAGTACAACTGAACAACAGGCTATGTACAGTAAATAACATCCTGCACATTTAAAATTGTTAACGCAACAATACAGTAGTGTGTGTGTGTGTGTGTGTGTGTGTGTGTGCGTGCGCGTGCGTGCGTGCGTGCGTGCGTGCGTGCGTGCGTGCGTGCGTGCGTGCGTGCGTGCGTGCGTGCGTGCGCGCGCGCGCGCGTGCACATATGTTTAAAAGACTGTGTTGTTGTGATGTGATAAATCAGCTGCTATGAATAATTATTGAGACTGACACTGGAACCAACACACACACACAAACAAACAACGCTACCACACACTGCAAGTCTGGACCCCTAAGGGGTCCCCAACATCTTTTGGGGGGGCAGGGGGTCCCCACCAGAAAATGTGTTTAAAGTTGCAGTTTACACGTCCAAACTTGGTCAGAATTTGAAAAGTAAATGTGTTGTCAATATGTTGTCAAGTATTCCATAAAGGAGTTTTAAATATAAATGTGGTCAATATGTTGTCAAGTATTCCATAAAGGAGTTTTAAATATAAATGTGGTCAATATGTTGTCAAGTTTACCATAAAGGAGTTTTAACGTACGCACACACAAACAAAATAAAATAACAGTGCCAAAATTTACTTTATCTTAAGTGTTGTTTAAGTAATATGTCGCATTGAATAAAGTGGTTGAAGTAAGACTTAGATTTTAAATGAGAGTTAATTGAATATGTTGTATTAAGCTATACAAACATTTAGTTTGAACATGGCCAGCAAGGCTGGTTAGAACCCAGAAGCATTTCCAAGGGGTCAAGTTGAGCCAGACAGAGCTTCTATGCAGGAGATGGGAGTGAACTATGTAAGGGGTAATATCTGGATAGGTGGTCATTGTCGGGAGATAATTCACCCACAGGGAGTTTAACCACCGAGGCTGAAATCTGTGAGTACCAACACCCCCCCTGCCTTCCTCCCCTACCCAAGGCCAAATGCTCGACTTAGTGGAAAGACATTTTTCCTGCTCAAACTGTGAGAGTGATATGTGCAACATATACTGTATACCGTAGTACTGTATGCAAAAGGACCTTAACTATCTTTTTTTCCCTCCGAAGTATCAACATTCTATTCCACAGAGCCAACTAACTGCCACATGTTACTGTACATATTACACATGTTATTTTTCCTCAAAACAACAATATTCTGGCAGAGGTCCTTTTTCCTGTGCTGTCATTAAAATGCTTACTATGCCTATAAAAAACTAAAAAAACAAATTCTACAATTCAACAATTCATGGTCATATAAGTTCATAAAACATAATTAATGATAACTTCATGAAACATAATACATATTTGGTTCATAGTTGATTTCATGTGAGGTAATAACACATTTAAAAACATTATGTGATATTCTGAGGCAGAACAAAGTTCCCTGTCTGTCAGTAGAGCTAGGCTGGACCATGATTGATTGACTGACTGATTGATGCATGATTGCATGTCATGGAACAGGTGGTGCAAACAGTCTCACTCAGACTCTGGTCTGCATGAAGGAAGGAAGAAGAACACTTAAGCAATATTACACGAGAGGGTGTGGGTTAACGTGATTATTGCCACGACAGGGATGCGGTAAGGAAGGAACGAGACGAAGTCTCGTTCCTTCCTTACCGCATCACTGAAGTGGCAATAATCACGTTAACCCACACCCTCGAGTGTAATATTGCAATTATACCACAGTTACCCTTAAAACTAAGATAATCGCTGAAAAAAATATATTTTTTAATGACAGATGTAGTCACTACGACCACAAATGTCTCAAGAAACTAGCTAGCCTAGCCACCGAGTTTGCTAGCGCTCTGGGAGAACAGAGCAGCTGAATTCTTTGTTTTGATTAGGTGGTGAATGGTGCTGGTTTAACCCACGGCTAGAAGGCTGTTTCAACCAATCAGATTGCTTCCTCGAAACGACCTGTGGTATAATTGCAGTTTTTCACTGTGATACGAACTGTTAAAATAAGAAAGACGTTTGAAGCCAAAGCAGACTGGCAGGAACATTCTAAAGACTTTAAGAGACTCCAGAATCAAGGACCTCTTTTACACAACAATAAGCGACCAACAAGGTATTCTATTTTTAGAGTTATCTTTGTTTTGTGTTGTTCTGTTTCATGGACACGTTCAGCTGTGCTCTGCGCATTTCTACATGTTTGTATTTTCATGTATTTGTTTGGTCAATATGATGTACTGTGCAATTTGTTGATTATTGTTTATTTTTTGTGTGAACATACAGTTCTCACAGCATGACATGGAGGGATGAGAAGAATGCCTGAAACAAATGCCTGTTTATAAAGAACCCAACCTGTGTTGTCAAATGTTGTGAGAAGAGTGTGTGTGTGTGTGTGTGTGTGTGTGTGTGTGTGTGTGTGTGTGTGTGTGTGTGTGTGTGTGTGTGTGTGTGTGTGTGTGTGTGTGTGTGTGTGCCTATATCTATGTAAGGCGCAATATAAATGCACCATTTATCTACATTGCCGTATCAGTATCTGCTGAGGAGAATTTCAGAAAAAGGCACAGGACATTTGTTTTATGTTTCCAATGATATTTTGTGCATGTGATTCTACGTACATGTCAATCAAAGCTAATGCAAATGACTGAATTATAACTAACTCACTAATGTTACTAATAAAACCCAATTACATTAATTTATTGAATGATTAATTACTCTCCTGCAAAGAGAGGTGCTGTATGTGTGCTTCTGTTATCACCTTGTTATGGTTTCTCTAACGCTGCAAGGTTACTCAACAAACTGGAGGTGCAGGTGAGAACCGTAAACCCATTCATACACAGACACACCATGTTTGAACGTGAACTATTACATATACTGTACAGTTAGATATTTTATTAAATGTTGTTTTGAGAAAATATATTGTCGATGAGGGGGGGGGAGCGGGCAACCTTTGTGTGAGTTTTGTTTCCTAAACTACAGATGGCGTTAAACTTAAAGTACTAAAAGTAAAAGGACCAAAACTGCAGAAAGTCCAGTTCAAAATGTTTACAGAATCTTTTGAAAATTGCCGATCTACAAGCTCACAATGCATCGCGTGCGACGCATTGTGAGCTTGTAGATCGGCTATTTTCAAATGTGTATATAGTGCTGAAGTGGTTAATGTATGTTTTCTAATCAAAATGTAAATCTGCAAAGTAACTAGCAACTAAACTTTTCAAATACTTGTAGTGGATTCAAAGTAAAAAAATGGCTCTGAGATGTAGTGGAGTAGAAGTAAAAGAATCTTTTGAAAATTGCAGATCTACAAGCTCACAATGCATCACGTGCGACGCATTGTGAGCTTGTAGATCGGCTATTTTCAAATGTGTATATAGTGCTGAAGTGGTTAATGTATGTTTTCTAATCAAAATGTAAATCGGCAAAGTAACTAGTAACTAAACTTTTCAAATACTTGTAGTGGATTCAAAGTAAAAAAAAATGGCTCTGAGTGGAGTAGAAGTAAAAGTATTGGAGATTGGAAATACAGTACTCCAGTAGAGTACAAATACCTCAACATTGTTCTTAAGTAAATGTACTGTAGTTACTGTGTACACCACTGGGTACAGTACATTGGTTATGATTAGATTGTGCATTACATTCACACGCACCGATGGCGGGGGAAACCATGCAAGGCACCAACCTGCACATCAGGAGCAATTAGGGGTTCAGTGTCTTGCTCAAGGACACTTTGACACTAACTCTGGGGGAGCCCACAGGGTTCAAACTGGCAACCTTGCGGTTCCCATCCGGTCACTCTACCCCTGAACAACCCAGTCACCTTAAGTCACCTGATCTACAGCATGTGAAACCTTGAAACACTCTGTCGCTCCTCGCCGTAAATAATGGAGCCTAAACTATTTGAAAAAAAGGAGACCCTGTTCTTGCTGGAATACTACTGAAAATGTGGCACAAATCTTTGAATATAAACCTTTGCTTCTGGGGGGTGTCCCTGGATATTTTCAGATGGGAGTCTGCTGATACTTCTGGGGGTCGAGTTGACATGAAATAGTGTGAGAACCACTGATGTAGAAACAGGTTTTTCAGAAAACGGTCATGCCAAGAGCACACTTCTACTGTGGCTGCTCCAAGGACAATTTAAACCATAACAAGATAGGCTATATAATAACTCAAACAACGGCCACTAGGCCCTGTGGAGACATCCAAGGCCTCCACATGAAGCCACTAGGCCGTGTGGAGACATCCAAGGCCTCCACATGAAGCCACTAGGCCCTGTGGAGACATCCAAGGCCTCCACATGAAGCCACTAGGCCCTGTGGAGACATCCAAGGCCTCCACATGAAGCCACTAGGCCCTGTGGAGACATCCAAGGCCTCCACATGAAGCCACTAGGCCCTGTGGAGACATCCAAGGCCTCCCATGTTTAGTGATAGTGTGATAGAGAAAAAAATCACATGTACCCACAATGGACTTTATTTTTTTCTTCACTGGACCATTCTCACATGTCCTGGGAATGGGTGGACAGAAGGAGAAGTTCCCAACTTCATTTCTAAAAAATAATTTGCACGTTTTTCACCGATTCTTTTCCCCCCATGATAGCCTCTCATTCTGTGGACCTTTATGATTACCAAATAAATTGGGGAAAAAAAACCCAAATAAAAACTATATGTCATGACATCACAGGTCCTCTCAAATGTTGGGTGACTGGCTCCCCGGCTAGTCAAAGGACAGAGCAGTAGACGTGTAGGAGGAAGGAGGAAATGAAATGAAATGAAATCTATATTTACCCAGGGTATCTGGGCTAAGCTCAAGAACTTGTTTCCAGCCAGGCCCTGCTCATAGAACACATTTCATCGTAGTGGTTCAATGCCTTGTTCAAGGGCACTTCGGCGGTGGTAATTTTAACGTGTCGGACGGCTGATTCGAACTGGGATCCTTCCGGTATCAAGAACGCGCCGCTATCCGTTCGGCCACCGCTGCCAGGGAGGCACGCACTCTGACTCTTGCTGCTTCAAGAGCTTTTATTTAGATCAGGGGTGGACAACCTTACCATGGAGAGAGACACTATATTACCACACTCACTCCAGAGGGCCTCGTTCCATAGCAAAAATAGCAGATCTACAAGCTCAAAACGTGTTGCACTGTGACGCGTTTTGAACTTGTAGATCAGCTATTTTTGGTACATTTGAATTGAAACACTGAATAATTTGTTGCTATTTTTTTAATTGGAATCCTGAATAGTAATCTTTTTATTTCATTTGAAATGCATAGTTATAGTTATGTTAACTTTTTGAACTAAATACAAATGAGCAAATAGGCCTACCTTGGACATAAAACAAGTCAAAGACAATAACATTTTATTACTAGAAATTAGCTAAAATCAATAATATATCATTATTGTGATATTAACCTGCCGGCCGCATTAAGTGATGGTGGGGGCCGCATGTGGCCCCTGGGCCGCCAGTTGAACATGAATGATTTAGCAGATGAATAACGAGGTGAACAGCCAATCAGAATGCATGCAATCAAAAACCGTTGACAAGATTCATGTGACTTGATACTTATGTCTACAACAGCAGTGCATCTGTTATATTCCATATGTATCATTGAAAATAACACATTACAATAATACGGGTAACATATATATTTATATACAATGTCATGCCAGATAATAACACAATAAATTGAACAGGGGGGAGGTTGGTGAGGTTGTGATTGGTTGAGAGATGGTTCCACCCTCAGGCTCTCTAGTATAAAGAGAGTTGGTCCGTCTGTGTCATTATAATAGAATGATATTTCTGCATGATATTGAACTGCATACAGTGCCTGTGCTATCGATCGATTGCTCATGCCTTCAGTGCATTGTATTTCTGCAGTGAAGAGAATTGACTAGTAATGCCTGTGAGCGATCGATTGCTCATGCCTTCAGCCCGTCTAGATCATAGATATATCTATGGTCTGGTCTAGATGGCTCAAGGCGGAATCTCTGCCGTAGTTCACCCGGCGGCCATCTTGCTTCGGGGCTACAGTACAGTATGTTCTATGGCAGCTCAAACACAAATACTCATAACTCCCTCAAATCTTGACGGATTTACAAACGGGTTAGTTTATTACAAACGTTGTCAACGTGGCTATGATTCAAGACTTAATTCAGGACTTATCTGCTTAATGTTGTTTTTTATATGAACCTCGTATAAAAGCATATAAGTATGCGGACGTCTCTGGCGTTTATAACAAACCAACCCGTTTGAAAATCGGTTGAAAATTGAGCAAGTTAGGGTTATTTAAAAAGTACATGCCCCATGGACACAATGTTATGCTGCCACGAGGTAAGATGGCCGCCACGTAGCGACGTCGCTCTCCATTGGCCAGAGCGCGGGTGAGCCATCTAGCAACCAGCCATTGTTCTCCATGATTCAATACAAAGCTCTGAATGAGAGAAGACGTCTGCGTGTTGTTTCATACTATTCTCCCCTGTTTCAGGTAATTATGTGGGAAAACCTTATCCTGTGGATATGTTTCATGCTAGTCCTGCACTTTGGGTTTTATATGTTTTGTTGGGGAAAGAACATTATTAGCGTTTGTAGTGTTTATACTCCACAAAATATACATATGAGCTAAGCTAAGCTAACGTAGCACAAGCCATGTCAGACTGCACGTCGCTGTTTGTGATGACTGATTACGTCACTCACAGAAAAAAGGTTACGGTTAAAAAGAGGATTTCAGAAGATTATTAACTAAGATATCTTGCTGCATGTTAGTATGTGTGGTCCGGGGTTTGATTTATAGTAGGCCTATGTTAATTTACAAGACCATTACAGCTTTACATCAACCTAACACTTAACAGGTTCTAAATACAAAAGTGACAGTAGAAATGGGACAGCAACAAGTATTTCCCCCACGTTTACAATAGTTTATGAAGCAATGAATCAATAAAAGCAACACTGTATTGTATGAAATAATTAAAAGGTCATAAAACAGAAGAGAAGCTAAAATGTAATCAAATACTCAAACTACAGTGAGCAAAAGGGAAGCATGCAAGGAGGATGGAGTGCACAATACCAAAGTGCGAGGGAGTGATTGATTGAAGTATGTATTAACAGTTTGCAGAATTACAGTACATTTCAAGCACTGTAAGCACAACTCAATACACAAACTGTCAACTGTGAGTGGACGACCCAAGCAGTACACTTGTTTACAAGAGGGTCCACCGTTTTCAATTCATCATAACATTCAGAGACGTACAAATATACACTTCTATATTACAGGAAATCATCATAAAGGATGTAAAAAGGGGGAAAAGACAGGGGTGGGGGGGCATTCAGATTTTGCCGTTTTGAATTGCAGCCGTCCTTGGTGCCCTTTGAGAGCTGTTTTTGAAGGAGTCAAGGGATTCACAGGTCTTATTGACTGTTGGTTTGGCGTTCCATTTTTGTGGCATAGGAACGAAATTAATTTAGTCCCTTGTTTGTGCCGAATCTGGGTTGCACATGGTTTGTTGAACTCCCTCTGGTGTGGACTTCATTGACATTAAGGAAGTATTTAGACAGGTAGTACATCTTATCTTGGTGGTTTATCAAATCTTGTGGACCAGACCCATTGCAAGATGCTGTACTCTGTCGTCAACCCTAAGCCATTCCAGCCTGTCAAAGTGGGCAGGGGTGAGATGGGTCCAGGGGGTGAGGCCTAGTAGTAGCCTGACCAGTTTTTTTTGGGAAGTCTGGAGCCTTGTTTTAAGGGCCTTTGAGGTGCTGTGGTACCAAGAGGTGCATGCATAGTCGAAGAAACCTTGTTCGAGGGCTCCTGTTAGGGTCTTCAAGGTGTTTTTGTTGACCAGTGAGGAGATCCTGTATAGGAATCGTGTTCTTTGGTTGACTTGCCGCAGTATTTGCCAGTGTCCACCTCGTGTTTGATGTTGTCGCTCAAATAGAGGAGGCATGTGTCAGTGGAGTGGGAGGTTCTGAAGCCGGATTGAAATGCGTACATTCATTTTTTTGTGGCAAGATACTTTTCAACTTGTTCATAGTCCAATTTTTTTCCATCACTTTCGAGATGGAGCTAAGAATAGGAATAGGGTGGTAGTTGCCGGGGTCTAATTTGCTCCCCTTCTTGTGCAGGGGGGTTACTTTGAAATCTTGGGGGACCTGTCCCTGTTTGATGGAGAGGTTTATTATGTGGGTGATGATTGAAGCTATAGAGATGGCAGAGTCTGAGAAATTTGGAGGGTATATTGTCATGGTCAGTGGCCTTGTGGCGTTGAAGGGCACTCAGTTTTTTAAGTACCTCCTCAGTTGTTACCATTGTCAGCTTAAAATCATCTGTACAAACACCTAGGTTTTTGTAGAAGGCTTTGATGTGCTCTACACGCCAAATGGGAGGGCAGTTTGTTAACCAGCGTTGTTGCAATGTTTGTAAAGAAGATGTTTAAGTACTTGGCTACATCAAGCTTGTCAGTGATGAGGGTGTAGTTTTTAGTCTCTGACCGCAGCCTAGCTGTTTTTTTAGTAGCTTCCAGAGCTCCCGAGGGTTGCTTTTGTTTTCCTCATACTTTATCATTTATAATTGGAGCACAGCTGTGAGCCTAACCACCCAGGTCACTTCACCTATCCAGCAGCAGAAAAGAGAAGAGGATTGCAGTTTGTTCATAGCAGTTAACAGTTCTACTGCGTACTACGCGTTACCCGCATTATAATCAAACCCCTAGGAATGCGCCCAGGGGGCCGGGCCGGTTCCGGCGTGCCGTGCCGCGTCCGAAACGGTTGAGAAATGACAGTTACCGTGTGGCGGTCCCTCTACTGTACCCTCTACTGTACCGTACTGTCACTGTAATGTATTGGCACCCCCCGAAAGCATCATATATACAGTTAATACGTGCGTGTGTGTTTGTGTGTGCGTTAGGTTGCGCACAGATGGTGAAAAACAACCATGCTATTTTTGTGCTCATACCCAGACATACACACATAGCTCCGTAAGGGAGTGGTTGCACCACTCAAAAATAATAATAATACAACATTCTTTATTATTTATAAAAAAAATATATATGTAAAAATATCAAATAGGACTATACAGTATATGTTTTTATGTAGGCTAGTAGTATTAGCAAGCACAACTCGGTAAGAAATACTAATAGTGGGCAACAGTGGATTTAACATAGCTTAATATACCAACCAAAAGTTGTTTGCAGTTGCAATTATTGTACTTAGCCAAAATGCAAATAGGCTTGCCATTGTGGATGTAAAATATTTCTTTGGAAAAGTGGAACTTAGAAGTCACTTGAGTCCCTGTCTACAGGGAAGAATGGCCTGCCCTACACAGTACACACGCATACACACAAGACAAGAGACAAAAGAGAAGCGTTTATACAGCTGCCATTAATAGTGCCGTTGATTGCCAAGTCAAGTCAGGGGTCAGGGTCAACGAGGCTCGTTAACCAGCTGACTCATATTTGCGTTGAAAGCGCATCCACCGAGAGCTCAAAGCAAGTTGGAGTGAGAAGCGAGCGGAGCAACACACTAAAATCGGTCGTGGATTTATTTTGGCCGGTCAATTTGAGATGAAAAGGTTAGTACTAGCATACCTGTATATGTATAACGATCAATATTATTCCAGAGTGGTCCAAGAAATATGTTTAAGACGATCGAGGGCTCATCATGTCGTGTCTCTCTCGCTCTCTCTCTGTGTGTGTGTGTGTGTGTGTGTGTGTGTGTGTGGGGAACAGTGTGTGACCGAAAGAGTGCTAGACTTCCACGTAGAACAGTGTGTGACCGAAAGAGTGCTAGACTTCCACGTAGAACAGTGTGTGACCGAAAGAGTGCTAGACTTCCACGTAGAACAGTGTGTGACCGAGAGAGTGCCATAGTATTCAGTGCAGCCAGGATAAAGTTGTGTCCTGTGGACGCAGAGGTTGTTGGTGTATTGCGTCCCATAACTATAAAGTGCGTTTTGGGACACACAACGCACCCTATTTACATCACTGTATGCTGAAGTATCTGGGCTTTTGATCGTCGAAATTCCGCCGAAGATATCTTGCGCCGTGTGTTTACATTCCATCGCACCAATCGCCATCTTGCTACGGTACATGGAGGGGGGTGTGAGGCTGTTGTAGTCAGACAAAACCCCCGTCCACTTGCATTGGACTCAATTTCCCAGAAGCCCTAGCAGCCCAGCGACTGTCGATTTCCGGTTTTGACATAACAGTTAGCTCCTTCCACCAGCTCCGCGGCAGAGTCGGACTTTCTTTTTAACTATTAAAATAGGGCGATTTAGACACATAAAACAAATAGCGGGGATGTCGTATTAAGCAGGGCATATCGTTTGATCAATCCACTTAACGCCCTCAAAGTGTTAAGACAGCAGTTTAAATATTAGATCCTTCTTGGGGGAAATAAGATCATTACACTCAAATCTCAAATCAATGTGAATCAACAACTCAATCGTAACAAAACAGCAGTGGCAGTCAATGTCTTTGTCTGACTATTGTACAACCCATGTGGGAGGCCCAGCACAAGGCAGGGTCGATATCAATGGAGCAGGGCCCAGGGCATTGCACAGCCGGCAACCTGTCACAACAAGACTGAAGGAGTCCTACAAAACCAGGGGTGGACTGGCCACAGGACGTTCCAGGCATATGCCCGGTGGGCCGACCCACTGGTGGGCCGGTCTGGCCCAAATGTTAAATTAGTTGTCTGTTGGTTGTGTATCATGTCTGCGTATTGTTTCATACTATTCTCCCCTGTTTCAGGGGTACAACATCAGTTCTCCACAACTGCTCCAGGATATCAACCGTTTCTGATCAGATCTGACTGTGGACTCCAGACTTCAGCTGAAGATGAACTCTATCAACCTCAACTCTGCTGAACAGCAGGAACACAAAGACCATGGTATGTTACTCGCTTTTCCTGCTTTTTCCACCCCTGTCATTGATAATTTAAACACAGCATTCTCAATATTCATTGTATTCTCAATATTCCACTTGTTTCTTTTTTGTAGTATTATTTAACCACCACAAAAAAAGTAACTTGTTGCCATGACCTTAACTGAACCGGATGTTGGCCATTATGAATGTATTGTGGCGTTTGGCACATTTTTTGCCATTTCCACGGGTCGCACTTTAACGAACTCCTCCTAGCAGGATGGTACGTTCCACATAAAACTCGCTCAGCGTTCACAAAATACCTTAACGATGAAAATGTATCAAAATTGTGAGTTTTCCTACAGACATGGGGGTGGTGTCATCGGACTTGGTTTTGAATCCTTGACCTTCATTGGTATAACTTAGCCCCACCCCTTTTCAACGGTTTGTCGTAGAAACTTGTGGGTGGTGTCATTTGACTTTATTCAGAGCTCTTGCCATTAATTGTGTAACTTAGCCCCCTTAACCCCTCTTCTGATTTGTCAATATTTGATAGTTCCTATTTAGTCCTATAACTTTTCAACGGTTTGTCATACAGATATGTGGGTGGTGTCATTGGAGTTGGTTCAGAGTCCTTGTTCTTCATTGGTGTAACTTAGTCATTCAGTACAGTTACTTAGGTCTTCTCCCAGTTCTGATTGGTCGATATTTGCCTGTAACTTGCACACGCGATTGCACGCACGATTATTATGTCATTATGTAAACATTAATAGAGAACATGGCTTAGGCTTATAATACAATTATGTCTATTTGTTAGGTTTTTTTGTCATTGATATTTTGCTATACTTGACCCACTTTTAGTAGTCTAGTCATCTCTTAAAATGCACAGCAAAATTGTTGCTTTCTTTCTTAAAACGCACAACAAATTTGTAATTCATTTGCGGGGCATTAATTGGGGAACTAGATGTAAATTTCAATCCACAAACTGGATTTCTTTCAACCTTAATAGTTTGTTTTTCCTTTATCTTTGTTTCCAATCCAGTGTTGCATCATCAGTCTGGTCTCCCTGTCTTACCAACAGTAGATGAACATAGAAGCTTGGCTAAACCAAAACAGCACAGCTGTGACCAGTGTGGACAACGTTACCATGCCTTGTCTGACCTTAAAAGACACCAGAGAATTCACACTGGAGAGAAACCCTATGGATGTGATCAGTGTGGACAACACTTCTCTCAAATGTCCTACCTTAAAAAGCACCAGAGAATTCATACTGGAGAGAAACCCTATGGGTGTGATCAGTGTGGACAACACTTCTCTAGAATGGAACACCTTAAAGTACACCAGATAATTCACACTGGAGAGAAACCCTATGGATGTGATCAGTGTGGACAAAACTTCTCTCAATTGTCCTACCTTAAAAAGCACCAGAGAATTCATACTGGAGAGAAACCCTATGGGTGTGATCAGTGTGGACAACACTTCTCTAGAATGGAACACCTTAAAGGACACCAGAGAATTCACACTGGAGAGAAACCCTATGGATGTGATCAGTGTGGACAACACTTCTCTCAAATGTCCCACCTTAAAACACACCAGAGAATTCACACAGGAGAGAAACCCTATGGATGTGGTCAGTGTGGACAACACTTCTCTCACATGAACAGCCTTAAAAAGCATGAGAGAATTCACACAGGAGAGAAACCCTATGGGTGTGATCAGTGTGGAAAACACTTCTCTAGAATGGAACACCTTAAAGGACACCAGATAATTCACACTGGAGAGAAACCCTATGGATGTGATCAGTGTGGACAACACTTCTCTAGAATGGAACACCTTAAAGGACACCAGAGAATTCACACTGGAGAGAAACCCTATGGATGTGATCATTGTGGACAACACTTCTTTCAAATGTCCCACCTTAAAACACACCAGAGAATTCACACAGGAGAGAAACCCTATGGATGTGGTCAGTGTGGACAACACTTCTCTCACATGAACAGCCTTAAAAAGCATGAGAGAATTCACACTGGAGAAAAACCCTATGGATGTGATCAATGTGGACAACACTTCTCACAAATGTCCCATCTTAAAAGCCACCAGATAATTCACACTGGAGAGAAACCCTATGGGTGTGATCAGTGTGGACAACACTTCTCTCACATGTCCAGCCTTAAAAAGCATCAGAGAATTCACACTGGAGAAAAACCCTATGGATGTGATCAGTGTGGACAACACTTCTTTCAAATGTCCCACCTTAAAACACACCAGAGAATTCACACAGGAGAGAAACCCTATGGGTGTGATCAGTGTGGACAACACTTCTCTCACATGTCCAGCCTTAAAAAGCATCAGAGAATTCACACTGGAGAAAAACCCTATGGATGTGATCAATGTGGACAACACTTCTCACAAATGTCCCACCTTAAAAGCCACCAGATAATTCACACTGGAGAGAAACCCTATGGGTGTGATCAGTGTGGACAACATTTCTCACAAAAGGCCAAACTTAAACGACACCAGAGAATCCATAGAGAACCCCTTTCATTGTGATGTGTGTGAATAAGCTTTCAATCGCTCCAATGATGTAGAAGTTCACATGTTTGTACACATATGCGAGATACATTTGAACTGAACTGAATATCTAATATGACAAAAAAGAAAATCAACCAGGTGCTCGATGGAGATGCAAAGAATAATAATGTAAAGTAGGATCAGTGGGACTGGAATACTATGATCATACTTGCCCTGATGAAGACTCTGTTGGAGTCGAAACATGTTGGCTTATTTTAATTTTTATAAATAAAGTACATTTATTTTTTTCCACCCTCCTAATTTTCAACTTTGAGTGCTCGGATCGCTTCACACCAGTGTGATGTTTGAGAGGCACCAGCCCCTCCTATGCCCAGCTTTGAGGGTTTGTTTAAACACAAACATTGACGACATAAAGTGAGGACGCAGATTGTGATTGGCCGGAACGTGATGATGTATGAGTTGTCTTTGAGGCTTTAAATGTCTTTAAATAAATACTTAATGAAACGTCTATAGGTTAAAATGAATGGGAAATTCTCTTCATTCATTCTGACATCTGCATAGACTCCATATTTGGGCATGCGTGACAAAGAACTGACACGGACATACTGTAACTGGTGGGGCTGCATTTCACTGGCCTAGCTACTGGCCCAATGAGCACTGCTCTAGTACTGTAAACACCTAGCTACTGGCCCAATGAGCACTGCTCTAATACTGTAAACACCTAGCTACTGGCCCAATGAGCACTGCTCTAGAACTGTAAACACCTAGCTACTGGCCCAATGAGCACTGCTCTAGTACTGTAAACACCTAGCTACTGGCCCAATGAGCACTGCTTTAATACTGTAAACACCTAGCTACTGGCCCAATGAGCACTGCTCTAGTACTGTAAACACCTAGCTACTGGCCCAATGAGCTGCTCTAGTACTGTAAACACCTAGCTACTGGCCCAATGAGCACTGCTCTAGTACTGTAAACACCTAGCTACTGGACCAATGTGCACTGCTCTAGTACTGTAAACACCTAGCTACTGGACCAATGAGCACTGCTCTAGTACTGTAAACACCTAGCTACTGGACCAATGTGCACTGCTCTAGTACTGTAAACACCTAGCTACTGGACCAATGAGCACTGCTCTAGAACTGTAAACACCTAGCTACTGGACCAATGAGCACTGCTCTAGTACTGTAAACACCTAGCTACTGGCCCAATGAGCACTGCTCTAGTACTGTAAACACCAGTAAGACATTTCAAAAATACAGTATTGAGTACAACTGAACAACATGCTATGTACAGTAAATAACATCCTGCACATTTAAAATTGTTAACGCAACAATACACAAGTAAAATGATACCACTCACACAACTGACTCTCACCTTACCACACACATGCGTGCACGCACACGCGCACACACGCAGTGCGCGCACATGTGTGTGTGCGTGCGTGTGTGCGTGCGCATTTGTTTAACAGACAGTGTTGTTGTGATGTGATAAATCAGCTGCTATGAATAATTACTGAGACTGACACTGGAACCAACACACACACACGCACGGTCGCATGCATGCACGCACGCACGCAAAATAAAACAACAGTGCCAAAATTGACCTTATCTTAAGTGTTTAAGTAATATGTCGCATTGAATAAAGTGGTTGAAGTAAGACTTAGATTTTAAATGAGAGTTAATTGAATATGTTGTATTAAGCTATATAAATAAATTGTTATTAAATGTATTATTATTATGACGTATGATGATAAGTGTGCCCTTCACTTCACACAAGTGTGATTTTTGGACTAATGTGTTGTAATATAGAGCGTCACAGTCCCGCCCCCTCTCAAGACGACGAGCGGCCCGGAAGATCATTTCCATTTTTTGGGGCCGAACAAATAATTAGAAGAAAAACAACAAATGTGTTTATTGTCATGATTTGTCATCATCCGAGTTGTCTTTGAGGCTTTAAATGTCTTTAAATAAATACTTAATGAAACGTCTATAGGTTAAAATGAATGGGAAATTCTCTTCATTCATTCTGACATCTGCATAGACTCCATATTTGGGCATGCGTGACAAAGAACTGACACGGACATACTGTAACTAGTGGGGCTGCATTTCACTGGCCTAGCTACTGGCCCAATGAGCACTGCTCTAGTACTGTAAACACCTAGCTACTGGCCCAATGAGCACTGCTCTAATACTGTAAACACCTAGCTACTGGCCCAATGAGCACTGCTCTAGAACTGTAAACACCTAGCTACTGGCCCAATGAGCACTGCTCTAGTACTGTAAACACCTAGCTACTGGCCCAATGAGCACTGCTCTAATACTGTAAACACCTAGCTACTGGCCCAATGAGCACTGCTCTAGTACTGTAAACACCTAGCTACTGGCCCAATGAGCTGCTCTAGTACTGTAAACACCTAGCTACTGGCCCAATGAGCACTGCTCTAGTACTGTAAACACCTAGCTACTGGACCAATGTGCACTGCTCTAGTACTGTAAACACCTAGCTACTGGACCAATGAGCACTGCTCTAGTACTGTAAACACCTAGCTACTGGACCAATGTGCACTGCTCTAGTACTGTAAACACCTAGCTACTCAATGAGCACTGCTCTAGAACTGTAAACACCTAGCTACTGGACCAATGAGCACTGCTCTAGTACTGTAAACACCTAGCTACTGGCCCAATGAGCACTGCTCTAGTACTGTAAACACCAGTAAGACATTTCAAAAATACAGTATTGAGTACAACTGAACAACATGCTATGTACAGTAAATAACATCCTGCACATTTAAAATTGTTAACGCAACAATACACAAGTAAAATGATACCACTCACACAACTGACTCTCACCTTACCACACACATGCGTGCACGCACACGCGCACACATGCAGTGCACGCGCATGTGTGTGTGCGTGCGTGCGTGTGTGCGTGCGCATTTGTTTAACAGACAGTGTTGTTGTGATGTGATAAATCAGCTGCTATGAATAATTACTGAGACTGACACTGGAACCAACACACACACACGCACGGTCGCATGCATGCACGCACGCACGCAAAATAAAACAACAGTGCCAAAATTGACCTTATCTTAAGTGTTTAAGTAATATGTCGCATTGAATAAAGTGGTTGAAGTAAGACTTAGATTTTAAATGAGAGTTAATTGAATATGTTGTATTAAGCTATATAAATAAATTGTTATTACATTTATTATTATTATGACGTATGATAAGTGTGCCCTTCACTTCACACAAGTGTGATTTTTGGACTAATGTGTTGTAATATAGAGCGTCACAGTCCCGCCCCCTCTCAAGACGACGAGCGGCCCGGAAGATCATTTCCATTTTTTGGGGCCGAACAAATAATTAGAAGAAAAACAACAAATGTGTTTATTGTCATGATTTGTCATCATCCGAGTTGTCTTTGTCTGAGGCTTTAAAGGTCTTTAACTAAATACTTAATGAAACGTCTATAGGTTAAAATGAATGGGAAATTATCTTAATTAATTCTGACATCTGCATAGACTCCATATTTGGGCATGCGTGACAAAGAACTGACACGGACATACTGTAACTGTGGTGGGGCTGTATTTCACTGGCCTAGCTACTGACCCAATGAGCACTGCTCTAGTACTGTAAACACCTAGCTACTGGCCCAATGAGCACTGCTCTAATACTGTAAACACCTAGCTACTGGCCCAATGAGCACTGCTCTAGTACTATAAACACCTAGCTACTGGCCCAATGAGCACTGCTCTAGTACTGTAAACACCACCTAGCTACTGGCCCAATGAGCACTGCTCTAATACTGTAAACACCTAGCTACTGGCCCAATGAGCACTGCTCTAGTACTGTAAACACCTAGCTACTGGCCCAATGAGCACTGCTCTAGTACTGTAAACACCTAGCTACTGGCCCAATGCGCACTGCTCTAGTACTGTAAACACCTAGCTACTGGCCCAATGAGCACTGCTCTAATACTGTAAACACCACCTAGCTACTGGCCCAATGAGCACTGCTCTAGTACTATAAACACCTAGCTACTGGCCCAATGAGCACTGCTCTAGTACTGTAAACACCTAGCTACTGGCCCAATGAGCACTGCTCTAGTACTGTAAACACCTAGCTACTGGCCCAATGAGCACTGCTCTAATACTGTAAACACCTAGCTACTGGCCCAATGAGCACTGCTCTAGAACTGTAAACACCTAGCTACTGGCCCAATGAGCACTGCTCTAGTACTGTAAACACCTAGCTACTGGCCCAATGAGCACTGCTCTAATACTGTAAACACCTAGCTACTGGCCCAATGAGCACTGATCTAGAACTGTAAACACTTAGCTACTGGCCCAATGAGCACTGCTCTAGTACTGTAAACACCTAGCTACTGGCCCAATGAGCACTGCTCTAATACTGTAAACACCTAGCTACTGGCCCAATGAGCACTGCTCCAGAACTGTAAACACCTAGCTACTGGCCCAATGAGCACTGCTCTAATACTGTAAACACCTAGCTACTGGCCCAATGAGCACTGCTCTAGTACTGTAAACACCACCTAGCTACTGGCCCAATGAGCACTGCTCTAGTACTATAAACACCTAGCTACTGGCCCAATGAGCACTACTCTAGTACTGTAAACACCTAGCTACTGGCCCAATGAGCACTGCTCTAGTACTGTAAACACCAGTAAGACATTTCAAAAATACAGTATTGAGTACAACTGAACAACATGCTATGTACAGTAAATAACATCCTGCACATTTAAAATTGTTAATGCAACAATACACAAGTAAAATGATACCGCTCACACAACTGACTCTCACCTTACCACACACATGCGTGCACGCACACACGCAGTGCGCACGCATGTGTGTGTGTGTGTGTGTGTGCGCGTGTGCACGCATGTGTGCGTGCGTGTGTGCGTGCGCATTTGTTTAACAGACAGTGTTGTGATGTGATAAATCAGCTGCTATGAATAATTACTGAGACTGACACTGGAACCAACACACACACGCACGGTCGCATGCATGCACGCACGCACACACGCAAAATAAAATTGACCTTATCTTAACTCTTTGAGAGTTTCATGGATTTCTATATAGTTTTTAGACTTCTCTATGGCAGAATGGCGTTTTTGAATGATTTATTGAAAATTCTCTGTTGTGAATGTGTGACAACGAAAGACCTTCAGAGAAAGCTTGGCTTGTCTGCTTCCAGGAAAAAAATGAACTGAGTTGATAAAATGTTTAGTTGTGGTGTTGGAAGCCATTTAAAAGAGCCTGCATTTACACTGGGTAGTGTTTCTAGGACAACAAAAAAAGTTATGACCGGTTGAAGTTTTATTTTCTAAATAACTTTTTTTCTGCTGGGCGTACATAGCCATGCAATATCTCATTTTAAAGGGTGAGTTGTCTAGTTCAATTAAAATAAAATAAAAAGTTTCTCACATGTACCACTGTAGATATTTTGCCATCTATAAATAGCATGGTCAGTCATGATCAATCTGACCTATCCAGCTAAAAGTCCCCCTAGCTCTGAAATGGAACATCATATAAACTCAATTCTTTTTTGGGGTAAAATTAGACATTCTAACGCACATTTTGATATATACCATGTTTACATAGTCTTACCAGTACCGTGTCTATTCATGCATGTATCTCAAAAACCTGTTGTGAAGAAACAGTTTTGATAAAAAACTCATCCAAGGACATTGTTTTGATATGACTTTGTGCCCATGATATGTATCAAAATATAGACTTGAATGTATACTGTATTATAACAAAAAAATTGGGTTCTTACCATCTACCGTTACAGAGTAAATCACAGTTGAAACTCGCTTAGTCAAACCATAAACCTCAGACTAGTGAACAAAATAGCCATGACAGGTCTAACTCATTGTAAAAGCTTGTCTTTTATTTTTTATGACTACTAACATAATACAATTATAATAAATATTACAGAAAATAAATAGGCCTACATACAAAACAGTTGTCCCCAAACTCCCCAGTGTCCCCAAACCACTGCATTCCAGTTGTTCTTGACGGTGTGTGTGTGTGTGTAGGCTAAATTTAAAAAAAAAAAACCTTTGAAATGAATGAATGCATCCGGTTCAGTGTCGGAGAACTCCATCGCAGTCTTGACTCTTCGTCTTCATCATCATCATCATCATCATCATCCTCCTCCTCCGATGCCAGTTCTAAATATATAAAAATAAACATTTAGCTGTAGTCAGCCCGGCCAATAGCCAGTTGGGGGGGGGGGGGGACGTAGGCTATCTGACATCATCGTCATCATCATCATCACACGGAGACACACTAAACAATGTACAATCATGATTGTATACAATATACAATGAATGCAATTATCATGCAAGCTCAGACGTCAATGAAACGTCATACAGATCTTATATAATACGCTACTGTTAGCTTCACTCCCCGTCCCCCCTCCGATCCTTGTAGCAACGTCATCATAACCACGCGTTGCTTCAGTAAACGATGCATGTTTGTTCTCCGTCTTTGTAGACAGTAAATAAAAGGAGCGAACATTACTCTAAAGATCAGATCGCCTATAAGGCACGCTACAATATAAAATACTTGTACTGCCATGCGTGCATGCCTGCTACGATACATTTGTACTGCACCAACCAACCGATCGACACCAACCCCCCCCTCCAGCCCTTAGCCAGCACCAATGCACCGACCAACACCATTAGCCAGCACCTTCGGTGCTGGCTAATGGCTGGGGGCCATCGTGGTGAGTCATTCTGGCGTCATGATCTGACTAGTAGTAGTAATTATCCAAGCATCTATTTGTAGCGATCATCTTATGATTTCTGATCACTATAGAAGGGCATTTTCTACAATAAGATTACCTCAAAACATTCCGGGTTGATCGTCTTCTTCAATGGTTTCCCGGTATAGCTCATCGGACGACGATGGGGAGACAATGAAAAAAGGAGGGAGGGAGCAGCGAGTCTCGCTGTAAGCACTGGACCAGGGCTACTCCGCCTGGAGAAGGCGACTGGGACGCGTATGGATCAATACTACTACCACAAAACTCGCTCAAATAAATAGTACTGCTTTCAACTTTTTCTGCTAGAAAATCGCTCGGGCGAGACGGCAAACAGGCAAAACAATGAAAACTATGAAGACTCCCTCTGCCCCCACTGTTTACAGGGGGTGGGACCAGCTTCCAATGGCAACACGTACACGTGTGTCACGTGACACGGGTTTTCTGGGTAATGTAGTTGGAATATAAGCTCAGGAATTTAAACAGCGCTTCGGAGCATATTAATATGTTTAGATTAATCAAAAAAGAGAAAGACGCCAATTGGCGTCATTGCTCATTTACGGAATTCTGATGAAGACGCCAATTGGCGTCTTTGCTCTTCTAAGGGTTAAGTGTTGTTTAAGTAATATGTCGCATCGAATAAAGTGGTTGAAGTAAGACTTAGATTTCAAATGAGAGTTAATTGAATATGTTGTATTAAGCTATAAAAACCATTTAGTTTCAACATGGCCAGCAAGGCTGGTTAGAACCCAGAAGCATTTCCAAGGGGTCAAGTTGAGCCAGACAGAGCTTCTATGCAAGAGATGGGAGTGAACTATGTAAGGGTTAATATCTGGATAGGTGGTCATTGTCGGGAGATAATTCACCGACAGAGTTTAACCACCGAGGCTGAAATCTGTGAGTACCAACACCCCCCCTGCATTCCTCCCCTACCCAAGGCCAAATGCTCAAATTAGTGGAGAGATTTTTTCCTGCTCAAACTGAGAGTGATATGTGCAACATATATATTGTAGTATCCAAAAGGACCTTAACTATCTTTTTTTCCCCCAAAGTATCAACATTCTATTCCACACAGCCAACTAACTGTCACGTGTTACTGTACATATTACACATATTAGTTTTCCTCAAACAACAATATTCTGGCAGATGTCCTTTTTCCTGTGCTAAAAATGCTTAATAGCCCCCCCCCCCCCCACCCCTATCTTCACGGACACCTGTTGTTGTGACTCTGGACTGGCACGAGCGAGGACGCCTCTATAGAGCGTCGCAGTCCCGCCTCCTACCCTGGACCAGGAAATGAAACCCAATGCATTATTCTCATAGACATTTCTTAAAGTATTTATTTAAAGACGGTTACGCCGCGGACAAAGCCAACTCGAGTCGTGACAACTCATGACAACACAAACAATATTTTGGACCAAACAAATAATTAGAAAGAAGAAAAAAACGGCAGGTTACAACACTTTTTTTGTTGTTTGTCTTCTTTGTAATTATTTGTTTGGTCCAAAATATTGTTTGTGTTGTCATGAATTGTCACGACTCGAGTTGGCTTTGTCCGCGGCGTAACCGTCTTTAAATAAATTCTTTAAGAAATGTCTATGAGAATAATGCATTGGGTTTCATTTCCTGGTCCAGGGTAGGAGGCGGGACTGCGACGCTCTATAGCAACTTGTTGCTATCTTCCACCACGAGAACTGACCTTGCATCCCAGAAGAACTCTCCAGGCTAACTCTCACACACACACATGAACTCATGGACTAATAAGTCACATACACTCCCACACACACCCGCCTACCAATTCCCCCCAATTCCCCCCCCTCGGGCTAGATTTTCTTTCCTCCCCCCACGCAGTTTCTTCCTTGATGGAATGGCTTGGGAGTAGTGCTTTTTTATGACCATGCCCCCCCCCCCCCCCCCCCCCCCCCAAATAATAAAGAACCTAATTAATGATAATTTCATGAAACATAATACATATTTGCTTCATAGTTGATTTCATGTGAGGTAATAAAACATTTAAAAACATTATGTGATATTCTGAGGCAGAACAAAGTTCCCTGTCTGTCAGTATAGCTACGCTGGACCATGATTGATTGATTGACTGATTGATGCATGATTGCATGTCATGGAACAGGTGGTGCAAACATTTAGTCTCACTCAGACTCTGGTCTGCATGAAGGAAGGAAGAAGAACATTTGCAGTTTTTTAGTGTGATTAAATACGAACTGTTAAAATAAGAAAGACGTCTGAAGCCAAAGCAGACTGTCAGGAACATTCTAAAGACTTTTACACAACAATAAGCGACCAACGAGGTATTCTATTTTTAGAGTTTTGTGTTGTTTTGTTTGATGGACACGTTCAGCTGCGCTTTGCACATTTCTACATGTTTGTATATTAATGTATTTGTTTGGTCAATATTATGTACTGACATGCAATTTGTTGATTATAGTTCTCATGAATGCCTGAAATAAATGCCAGTTTGAGTTTATAAAGAACCCGACCTAGTGTTGTTAATGTTGTGAGAAAAGAGTGTGTGTGTGTGTGTGTGTGCGTGCGTGCGTGCGTGCGTGCGTGCGCGCGGCACAACTCAATACAGAGACTGTTACTGTGGACGACACACTGATAAATTACACTTGTTTACAACAGGGTCCACCATGTTGAATTCATCAGAGTTGTGTGGGCCATGGTGGAAAGTATAACTAAGTACATTTACTTAAGTACTGTACGTACCTCAGTACAGTTTAGAGGTATTTGTACTTTACTTAAGTTGAGTGTCACATTTTCAGTACTTTTACTTCTACTCCACTACATCTCGGAGACAACATTTTTACTTTTACTTCACTACAATAATTTGAAAACTTTATACTAGTTACTTCCTCCATCCATTATTCATCCAAAGCAAACTTTTTAGTTTTGCTAGTGTGCAGTAAAGATGTTTGTCTGACTATTTTAAGTCTACTTTTGTGTTTGTGTCTAAAACTCTCACACACTATTTAACAATAGGCTTAGGCTATATCAGCTGTTCCATGTGCATGCCGCAATGTAGCCGCAATTTGCAACTCTAGATTTTTTATAATGGGATGAATCTAGAGTTGCAATACCCTCCATTGACTCCCCACTCATCATTTTGCGTTTGCGATCTGCTTGTCTTAAACGACGTTAAACTCACCAACATTGCAGCTGTATTCCAAGCTTGAATTATTCTCTTTCAATCTGCAAAGCTTGTTTTTCATAAAAATCCCCCGTAGACATGTTATGAGCTACTTTCTGTCAAGAAATTCTGTGCAAGTGATTCTTTTTCTAAGTGCTGGAGTTTGGAAGCGCTCGTCGTAAGTCACTGAACGGCCCTGCATGCATCTGTTTCACATTTGCACATAATGCAGGAGGCAGCAGCGCGACCCCTTAATACAAACGAGCGCTTCCAAACTCCAACATTTCTTCTTCTTGACAGAAAGTAGCTCATAACATGTCTACGGGGGATTTTTATGAAAAACAAGCTTTGCAGATTGAAAGAGAATAATTCAAGCTTGGACTACAGCTGCAATGTTGGTGAGTTTAACGTCGTTTAAGACAAGCAGATCGCAAACGCAAAATGATGAGTGGGGAGTCAATGGAGGGTATTGCAACTCTAGATTCATCCCATTATAAAAAATCTAGAGTTGCAAATTGCGGCTAGCCGCAATGCGCACATGCACGCGTGTGCACGTGCACGTGACGTCATTAAAATGCTGTGGTACCAGTACAAAAACACCATGACACCACTGGGGGCATGCATTTCCAACTTGCATCGTTCCAAGTAGGCCAGTGCCCAACGGGCACTGCTGTAAAGGCCCAACGGGCACCGCTCTAGTAATTTATATAAATGTTTTTGGAAATCTCTATGGGCTGAATGAGCGACAAAATGTCCGCCACGGCCATGAAGTCTTACAATCTTACAATCTTACAATCTCGGCCACATGCTCACTCACACTCCTTCACTCTAGCACGGCAGTGTTATGGTGAAATTGGTGACCTGCCAAAATATGTGACCATCTTGTGAACTTCACACAACTTACATTCAGGTCTTTTTAAATGCGTGGCCTACTGTAAGTACAGTTAGGTTGAACTATGCTAAGATAAAAACCGGCAATGATTTACATTGGGTCGCTGACATTATGTGATGTCTTTATATTTCAGCAGGTCACCAATGTCACCGTAACACCACCATGCTGGAGTGACTGAGGCCCTCATTTATCAACCGTGCGTACGCCAAAATATGGGTGTACGCCGAAATTACCGCAATTTTCGGCATTTACGATTTGCGCCAACGTTTGAATTTGAACTTGAGCCAAGACAAAAACCACGTCTGGTCGGGAGCTGTCGTACGCTTTGTCCTCACCTGTTTTTCTGTCGTAGAACAGCGGAGCAGCATTGTCTGACCAGCTGAGAGGCTGTCACAGGCATCGAAACATATGTATTCACTAAAATGTTTATATAAAACTGTATGTATATGGGCTAAATGTAAAAAAGAAAAAAAAAGTAAAGGAATACATCAACGATGTGTCTTTGTGTCATATGAAATTAGTAGGAGATTTCCAACTTTACAAGCAAGCAATTAAAATCGCGCATTTAAAAACAATGTTGCAAGTTAGATGCGTAAGCCATTTAAACAGTTTTTGCATGATGAGCACAGGATTTGGGCTGTCTGTGCTGAAATATTTCCATGACGGGACGTTGGAGAGTATAGTGCAGCGCTGCAGCTGCGGAGAGTCCCAACATGGGTAGCCTACTGTAGCCGAATCTACAGCAGGCCGATGTCTTTCTGGAGTTACAGTAGCCTATGTGCAATCTCCTCCTCGTTTAATAAACCCGACGCGTCGCTCGAATGCCAAATGTGCCGTGCCAGCGCAAGTGGGAACGCATCGGAGATAGTATAGGCTAAGCCAGCCTGCAGCCCACCATACCACCACCACTGTCCAGTGCCACATGAGGCTACGGTTTTGGCTGCAATATTCATATAATTGACAGTTGACAGCGAGGCAATTTAAATTGTCGAACGTGCATGGTCAATTGGTCACGGTGTCACGGACGGACCACAGTGATACAGAGAGACAGACAGGACAGGAGATGCACCTTGCAAAACAGCAGCGTGTGTGCGCGCCTTCATGGTTCACAGGTTCAGGTTTTCGTTCACTAATATATCTTGTTGTATATTAAATGAATAAAGACTTTAATAATTGAATATACAACTAACAACACAGTGACAGTTGCTTGCAAATTGCGATATGTGCGTGCGTGCGGGGGGGTGAGGGCGTGAGGCGGGCAGCAAGGGAAGCGAAGCGAGAGGAGAAACAGACAGGGTAGTCCTACAGCTTTATTTAATTCATGCAGGTTTATTTATTTATAAGATACAACAAGTTGCGTGTGCGTGCGTCTGTGTGTGTGTATGGGAGGGGGCAGCAAGGCAATTTAGGCAAGCGAGTGAAACTTTTTTCCCCCCTGTAACCATGGTTTCCAGGTCGTATTGCAGTTGTTCATGTCGCAAAAACGAGGGCGAGGCTTGATTTCATAGGGCGTGCCAGATTGATTTCAGCCGTCACATTTATCACTGCTAGGAATGAAATTAGGAAGGATCAGCTGTCTGCGATCACTTTAAAAATGCCGACCCGACGTGGGTGTACTACGAATCCTACACTCGAATTTGGGGCAGATTTTACACTCAATTGATAAATGAGGGCCTGAGTGTGAGCGAGTGAGTGGCCCAGACTTTGGGTATTGGAATTGAGAATAGCTGGGTCACAGACACAAGGATGTCCATCAATGCCACAGCAATGTGTAATATCTTAACCCATTTTGGACTGAAAAAACATGTTTCTATGTCAGTGGTGCTCAACCTTTATCATGTCAAGGACCCCCATAATTATCTCTATTGGGCCACGGACCCCCATCTCAAAATATGTAGTTCCAGGGACCCCCCAAACGTTCGCTCTGAAATATATATTAAAAAATCTGCGCCACATTTTCACAACTTTTCAAAAATAGCAGATCTACAAGCTCGTAGCGCGCCAAGTGGCGCGCTACGAGCTTGTAGATCTGCTATTTTTCAATAGCTAAATTATAACAATGTTTAAAACACCAAAAGGGGTTAACTGTGTATGAATATAATGTAATTTTGTCCAATCAATTTGTATGGTAGAGTATGTTAATACATTATAGCCTAATTTATACAATCTGTATGGTATGATAATACAATATAACTTATTATACAAATAACGGTAATGGGTCGCACACACCAAGACTGCATTTCAGTCATTTATTCTTGCATTTTGGACAGGAGACAAACGTTTGGGCTATCCAGCCTTCATCAGTGTCACACTGATGAAGGCTGGATAGCCCAAACGTTTGTCCATTTGAAAGGCATTTGAAATTAAATATACATTTTTACTTTTCAGGATTCCAATTCAAAAATAGCAAAAATTCTGGATTTCAATTCAAATATAGCAAAAAAATAGCTGATCTACAAGCTCAAAACGTGTCACAGTGCGACACGTTTTGAGCTTGTAGATCTGCTATTTATTTGCGATGACAGTAGTATGCAATGTGGCCCTCTGGAATTAGTGTGGAAATACTGTATAGTGGCCCTCTCCATCGTCAACGTTGCCAACCCCTGCTGTACATACTGTACAAGCACAAAGTATATCTCGTTATTTTGTTTGTTTTGGACAAGAAGCTGCCCCTCGGAGGCTCAACTCAAGCTTGCTAGAATTTGTATATAGATGGATTAATATTATGTTAAATATGAAGCTTACAAAGCAATCTCACCAGTTTCTTTCTAGAAGGTCGCACAGAGCGTGCCTGGGGGGAGGAGGGAGGGGTGGAGCACATGCACAAGGTTTGTGAGGTTGTGATTGGTTGAGAGGGTTGCACAGAGCGTGCTTGGGGGAGGAGGGAGGGGTTTGTTAGGTTGTGATTGGTTGAGAGATGGCTCCACCTCTCTCTCTAGTATGAGGAGAGTTGGTGGGTCTGTGTCAGTTCTCCACAACTGCTCCAGGATATCAACCGTTTCTGATCAGATCTGACTGTGGACTCCAGACTTCAGCTGAAGATGAACTCTATCAACCTCAACTCTGCTGAACAGCAGGAACCCAAAGACCATGGTATGTTACTCGCTCTATAATACGCCTCTTGATGTTGTGTACTCATACCTGACGAAGACCCACAGTGGTCGAAACGTTGTAACAAATAAAGAATCTTCCTGGGAGCTACAATTCAGTGTGCGGACATCCCTTCCTTTTTCATGTTACTCGCTCTCCCTGCTTTGATACCCCTGTCATATTATTGAAAAACACAGCATTCTCAATATTCATTGTATTCTCAATATTCCACTTGGTTTGTCTCAGAGTTCCTTCACGCTAGAATATAAGTATTGTGGTATTATTTAAAGGACCACTTCACCACTCTTCATATAATTGGTCCTCACTAAAGATCATGATAAAATAGCACCATTTTTTTCTACTCGGTCTGTGTCTCATAGGAGGGCTGTGGGCAGATCAGAAACCTGTCTGTGTCCCATCATCGATGGGCAATCCAAACTAATAGAAACTAGCTTTCTATTCCTGAAAAGTTGCAATGCGAAAATCAAAGCCATTATTCTCACAATAATAATAATCTAAATATTTTTTTAAAAATGTTTAAAAAAAAATCTGTCTAACGATGATGTCACTGGTGGAGGGGTTGCTGAACTGCCCACAGCCCTCCTATGAGACACAGACCAAGTAGAAATAAATAGTGGTATTTTATCATGAACATTAGTGAGGACCAATTATATGAAGATAAGTTGAAAAGTGTTGAAGTGGTCCTTTAACACTCCCAACGCCCAGGACGAAGTTCTTTGTCCTTTCTATTAGTAACGCCCGGCGCCCAGGACGAAGTATTGTCCAAAAGACGAAGTTTATTGATATGAGAACGGATCGCATGGCTCCACCAGCTAGGAGTGCCTGTTGGGCAATCCTCGGTGTTGCGTCATCTAAAACTCCCTCCCCTGTTTAGCTGATGAAAACGAAAATCTTAAAACATTAATAACTCGCAATCTAAATCATCCCGTCTAATTATGAAAAAGGATCCTGTGTTAGACGGCGCTCCGCGGTCCAGTCGCTAGTCACGATAGATTTATTCTTACCTCCCGTTGTTGTCGATCGACTCTAGAGTGGTGTGGCTATTGTTAGCTGCTACACACACATTCACAACAACATCCGGTCCGTCCGGAAAAGGGGTCCGTGTTTATAAATCGAATGGGCGCTATAATGTAATGGATTAAATAACCCCGGGCAATTAAAGTATTTTAACCACTTGAACATAGCTTAGGTTATTAATTATTATTATATAATTAAAGTTATTATGTGAAAAAATTATAATAGAAAATATAGCTTAGGCTCATAATAAAATTATGTAATTATATGTTAGTTTTTTGTCATTGATATTTTACTGCTTGACCCATTTGTCTTAGCCTGACACTCAGTCTTAATTTTCGTTTCACTTAAAAAATATATATATATATATTCAGACTGAAGGCCCTCCCCGCGGCAGCAGTTTATGGGATGGGCGTTGTGAAAGCGCCAGTCTTCGGTGATTGGTTCATACCAACCAATCAGAATAGTAGGAAAGCAGATGACGTTGTTGTCAATCATGATGCTATGGCTAACCCGTTTGCTAACCAAACAAACACAGCCAACGAGCGCTACCAGCATGTGACCAAAAGCGGTAAAATATGTCCGATGATGATGTTTATAAAACCTGTCGTTTCTGTAAAGAAACTATTTATCATACGCCGATTTAATAGCCAGATTCATACGGTCGTGAGTCACCGCAGTGGGGGCAGCCATGTTTGTTGTCTGACGCTGTCGAGTGACTGGGCTGATGGCCGATCAGCTGCTGTGATCGGATATCCGAACAACACTAACGCCGCCGTAGTCAGAGACTCCAGACCTGAATCGCCAGAACATATTTTCTTAATGGCCGTGGCTAGCGATTCAGGGCTGGAACCAGGTTACACTTGTCTAGTAATTTCTTAGAATGTGCAGCAAAATTGTTTCTTTCTTTCTTAAAATGCACAACAAATTTGGAATTCATTTACATGGCATTAATTGGGGAACTAGATGTAAATTTCAAGCCACAAAGTGGATTTCTTTCAACCTCTCAATAGTTGTTTTCCCTTTATCTTTGTTTCCAATCCAGTGTTGCATCATCAGTCTGGCCTCCCTGTCTTACCAACAGTAAATGAACAAAGAAGCTTGGCTAAACCAAAACAGCACAGCTGTGACCAGTGTGGAAAACGTTACCATGCCATGTCTGACCTTAAAAGACACCAGAGAATTCACACAGGAGAGAAACCATATGGATGTGATCAGTGTGGACAACACTTCTCTAGAATGTCCCACCTTAAAAGCCACCAGAGAATTCACACAGGAGAGAAACCCTATGGATGTGATCAGTGTGGACAACACTTCGCTAGAATGGAAATCCTTAAAAGCCACAAGATAATTCACACAGGAGAGAAACCCTATGGATGTGATCAGTGTGGACAAAACTTCTCTCAAATGTCCAACCTTAAAACACACCAGAGAATTCACAATGGAGAGAAACCCTATGGATGTGACCTGTGTGGAAAACACTTCTCTCAAATGTCCAGCCTTAAAAGCCACCAGAGAATTCACACAGGAGAGAAACCCTATGGATGTGATCAGTGTGGACAACATTTCTCTCAAATGTCCAGCCTTAAAATCCACCAGAGAATGCACACAGGAGAGAAACCCTATGGATGTGATCAGTGTGGACAACATTTCTCTGAAATGTCCAGCTTTAAAAAGCACCAGAGAATTCACACGGGCGAGAAACCCTATGGGTGTGATCAGTGTGGACAACACTTCACTCAAATATCCCACCTTAAAAGCCACCAGAGAATTCACACTGGTGAAAAACCCTATGGGTGTGATCAGTGTGGACAACACTTCACTCAAATATCCCACCTTAAAAGCCACCAGAGAATTCACACTGGTGAAAAACCCTATGGGTGTGATCAGTGTGGACAACACTTCTCTCACATGTCCGGCCTTAAAACGCACCAGAGAATTCACACTGGAGAGAAACCCTATGGATGTGATCTGTGTGGACACCACTTCTCTCAAATTACAAGCCTTAAAATCCACAAAAGAATTCATACCGGAGACAAACCATATGGATGTGATCAGTGTGGACAACACTTCTCTAGAATGGAACACCTTAAAAGACACCAGAGAATTCACACTGGAGAGAAACCCTATGGGTGTGATCAGTGTGGACAACACTTCTGTGAAAGGTCCAAACTTAAAAAGCACCAGAGAATTCACACTGGAGAGAAACCCTATGGATGTGATCAGTGTGGACAACACTTCTCTCACATGTCCGGCCTTAAAACGCACCAGAGAATTCACACTGGAGAGAAACCCTATGGATGTGATCTGTGTGGACAACACTTCTCTCAAATTAACAACCTTAAAACACACCAGCTAATTCACACTGGAGAAAAACCCTATGGATGTGATCAGTGTGAACAACACTTCTATGACATGTCGAACCTTAAAAAGCACCAGAGAATTCACACTGGAGAGAAACCCTATGGATGTGATCAGTGTGGACAACACTTCTCTAGAATGGAACACCTTAAAAAACACCAGACAATTCACACTGGAGAGAAACCCTATGGATGTGATCAATGTGGACAACACTTCTCTCAAATGCAATACCTTAAACGCCACCAGAAAATTCATACTGGAGAGAAACCCTATGGATGTGATCAGTGTGGACAACACTTCTCTGAAAAGTCTGACCTTAAAAAGCACCGGAGAATTCATACTGGAGAGAAACCATATGGGTGTGATCACTGTGGACAACACTTCTCTCGCATGTCCAGCCTTAAAACGCACCAGATAATTCACACAGGAGAGAAACCCTATGGATGTGATCAGTGTGGACAACACTTCTCTCAGATGCAATACCTTAAACGCCACCAGCAAATTCATACTGGAGAGAAACCCTATGGATGTGATCAGTGTGGACAACACTTCTCTGAAATGTCCAGCTTTAAAAAGCACCAGAGAATTCACACGGGCGAGAAACCCTATGGGTGTGATCACTGTGGACAACACTTCACTCAAATATCCCACCTTAAAAGCCACCAGAGAATTCACACTGGTGAAAAACCCTATGGGTGTGATCAGTGTGGACAACACTTCTCTCAAATGTCCCACCTTAAAAGCCACCAGAGAATTCACACTGGAGAGAAACCCTATGGGTGTGATCAGTGTGAACAACATTTCTCACAAAAGTCCAAACTTAAACGACACCAGAGAATCCATAGAGAACCCCTTTCATTGTGATGTGTGTGAATAAGCTTGCAATCGCTCCAATGATGTAGAAGTTCACATGTTTGTACACATATGCAAGATACATTTGAACTGAACTTAATATGCAATATGACAAAAAAGAAAATCAACCAGGTGCTCGCTGGAGATGCAAAGAATAATAATGTAAAGTAGGACCAGTGGACTGGAATACTAAAGACAAGGCGGTATGATCATACTTGCCCTGATGAAGACTCTGTTTGAGTCAAAACATGTTGGCCTATTTATTTTTTCCCACCCTCTCCTAATTTTTTACTTTTTGAGTGCTCGGATCGCCGTCTTATCTTTAGTGAATATGCAATATGTTTTGTGTGAACAGTATGAGACGATCCTATAGAGGCAGATAAACATCAGAACATCCTCATAAAAGTGGTGCATTATGATCTATTTTTGTGGGTCTGTGTGAACACAAACACTGGTTGATCACCCCATAGCGATGATTTGATTGGCTGAGCACGGAATGTGATGTATGATGATATGTATGTGTATGATGATATGATGATATGTATATGTATGATGATGTGAGTGCCACTCACTTCACACCAGTGTGATGTTTGAGGGGTGCCAGCCCTCGAGTCCTATGCCCAGCTTTGAGGGTTTGTTTAAACAGTGAGGACGCAGATTGTGATTGGCCGGAACGTGATGATGTATGATGACTGTCACCCCCTCCACCCGAGTCCGCAACCTCTGTGTCATCCTTGACCCCACCCTCTCCTTCCAGCCCCATGTCAACCAGATCACCAAAACTGCCTTTTTCCACCTCCGCAACATCGCCCGCCTTCGTCCCATTCTATCCCACACTGCCGCTGAGACACTCATTCATGCCTTCATCACATCCAGACTCGACTACTGCAATAGCCTCCTGTACGGCGTCACCACCAAGGTTCTCAAAAAATTACAGTACGTTCAAAACTCTGCCGTCCGCCTCCTCACCAGAACCCGGTCCAGGGACCACATCACACCTGTCCTCCGTCAACTCCACTGGCTCCCAGTCAAGTTCAGAATTGACTTCAAAATACTCACCATCACCTACAAAGCCCTCAACAACCAGGCCCCCCTCTACCTCTCTGAACTCATCAACCGCCATGTCCCCTCCTGCTTCCTCAGGTCAAGCACTGCCAACCAACTGGAACCCCACAAGTCCAACAAACAAACTTGGGGTGACAGGGCCTTCACAGTGGCCACGCCCCTTCTCTATGGAACTCACTCCCAACTCACATCAGAGCTGCCCCCACCTTTGAAATGTTCAAAACCCACCTTTTCAGACTGACTTTCCCTATATTACCCCCCGACACACACACACACACACACGCCCTTCTTGTTTGTCCACTTTTGTTTTTTAGTTTTTAACCTTTTAACTAGTTTTCTAATAAAATTGTTTTACTTCTGTTCTGTAAAGCGACTTTGGGTACCTAGAAAAGCGCAATATAAATTGTATATTATTATTATTATGACGTATGATGATAAGTGTGTGTTCACACAAGTGTGATTTTTGGATTATTGTGTTGATTAATTGAAAGTAAACTTACCATAAATAATTGTTGTTCAATCACAAATAAAGCAGTTTTTTTAAGCTTTTTTATGAGTACTGGGTGTGTTAATTTCAGCCAATTACATGAAATACTCTTTGGAAGGCAATAACACACCTTGTAATATAGAGTCACAGTCCCGCCCCCTTTCATGACCACGAGCCGCCTGGAAGAGAATTTTCCATAAATTTTCCCCATAGACGTTTCATAAAGTATTTATTTAAAGACCTGTAACTAAGACTCGGACAAAGACAACTCGGATGGTGACAAATCATGACAATAAACTCATTTTCTGGGGCCGAAAGAATAATTAGAAGTGTACAGGGTTTGATGAGGTCAGATCAACATATGGAATTAATTCTGTATTGGCCATACATGGAGCGTGTCACAATCGAGGCGTGACAGACTGACTGACAGGTTTTGCAGGGTTTCATAGTACACTGTGACCTGTGGTCACAAATAATAATAATCTACAAAGTAACTAAAGCTGTCAAATAATTATAGTGGAGTAAAAAGTGCAGTACTTGAGTAAAATACAGTATACAGTATTGAGTAAGTACAGTATTGAGTACAACTGAACAACATGCTATGTACAGTAAATAACATCCTGCAGATTTAAAATTGTTAATGCAACAATACACAAGTAAAATGATGCCGCTCACACAACTGACTCTCAGCTTACCACACACACACACAAGTGTGTGTGTGTGTGCGTGTGCGTGTGTTGTGTTGTGTTGTGTATTATGTGGTGTGGAATTACATTCAACCATTGTGTTGTGATTGCCCCTGTGACATCACTGATGTGCCAATAAATACATACAATCTGTATGTGTATGTGTGTGCACGCACGCACGCACGTGTGCGTGCGTGCACATATGTTTAACAGACAGTGTTGTTGTGATGTGATAAATCAGCTGCTATGAATAATTACTGAGACTGACACTGGAACCAACACACACGAACGCACGCATGCACGCACGCACGCACGCACGCACGCACGCACGCACGCACGCACGCACGCACGCACGCACGCACGCACGCACGCACGCACGCACACACACACACACAAACAACGCTACCATAGGCCAGTGGTCCACACACTGCGAGTCTGGACCCCTAAGGGGTCCCCAACATTTTTTGGGGGGGCAGGGGGTCCCCACCAGAAAATGTGTTTAAAGTTGCAGTTTACACGTCCAAACTTGGTCAGAATTTGAAATATAAATCTGTGGTCAATGTGTTGTCAAGTATTCCATAAAGTAGTTTTAAATATAAATGTGGTCAATATGTTGTCAAGTTTACCATGAAGGAGTTTTAACGCACGCACATACAAACAAAATAAAATAACATAGTGCCAAAATTGACCTTATCTTAAGTGTTGTTTAAGTAATAGGCTATGTCACATTGAATAAAGTGGTTGAAGTAAGACTTAGATTAGACTTAGAACATTTAGTTTCAACATGGCCAACAAGGCTGGTTAGAACCCAGAAGCATTTCCAAGGGGTCAAGTTGAGATGGGAGTGAACTATGTAAGGGATAATATCTGGATAGGTGGTCATTGTCGGGAGATAATTCACCCACAGGGAGTTTAACCACCGAGGCTGAAATCTGTGAGTAGGCCTCATCATCATCCGAGTTGGCTTTGTTCGAGTATTTAAAGGTCTTTAAATAAATACTTTATGAAACGTCTATGGGAAAAATGAATTGGAAATTCTCTTGTGCATTTCTACATGTTTGTATTTTCATTTATTTGTTTGTTCAATATTATGTACTGTGCAATTTGTTGATTATAGTTTATTTTTTGTGCGAACATACAGTTCTCACGGCATGACATGGAGGGATGAGAAGAATGCCTGAAATAAATGCCTGTTCATAAAGAACCCGACCCTGTGTTGTAAAATGTTGTGAGAAGAGCTACAATCTATGAACTGAAAACGTGTGTGTGTGTGTCTGTGTGTGTGTGTGTGTGTGTGTGTGTGCGCGCGCGCCCGTGTGCGTGCGTGCGGAGGATGTTGCAGTCCGTTTTGATTGATTGATTGAGATATGTATTAACAGTTTGCAGAATGGCTACATTTCACATGAAAGCTCAACTCAACACAGAGACTGTTACTGTGGACGACACACTGATAAATTACACTTGTTTACAACAGGGTCCACCCTTTTCAATTCATCAGAGTTGTGTGGGCCATGGTGGAAAGTATAACTAAGTGCGTGCCCGTGGGCCACGGGCACTGCACTGTCGAATTTCTTTGTATGCCCATAAATGGAGTTCTGGAGTTCTTTGTCAGGCATTGTGATGTCAGAACAAGATATTTCTGTATCTGTCTCTCTGTGTACCTTTTATTCCTATATATGGAGTTCTGTGTCAGTCACGCCTGGGCAGGGGCCCGGTCCAGAGCCCGGGCAGAGGCCTTTTCGGGGCGGTTCTGGACAACCGTGGGTCTGAACGACTCGACACTACTCTATTTCAGATTCCATATGACTTGTATGTGACTTGTTTGCATTTAGACTTATTTAAACAAATCAGATTCCAATCTGGATGATGTGGCACAGATCCGATTCAGGCTAGATTTGGCTGCCACTGCAGATCTGTGACAGATCCGATCTGGTCACTTGCAAATGCAGTGTGAATGGTCGAGCCAAAATTCTCAGATTTGAGAAAGAAATCCGATTTGAATCAGATGGATGTGAGTGCAATCTAAATGGGGCCAAATATGTGACCACCGAAAGTACTGAGACCACAGAGATTGAGGTCCTTTTGTAGTTAGCACCATATAAGGGCGCAGGCACATTGTCGTGTCAAAAAAACGCCAGACCAGGCATCCCTTCCGGGTTTTAAACAGCTTGTGGGTGGAAATGACGCTTGCAAGTGGCTTTGATCGACTTGCAGCGTCGGCAAAAAAACGGAAACGCTTTGATCTCGCTGCAAAGCGGGTGACTATGGGCTATAGTTCCAAACATTGCTGCTATGGCTGGAACTATCCCATTGAGATAGAATGAGCACTTCCACAATCCACATGGGGCGAATATTTGCAAATAATTGAATTGTATTTCTATTGCCTAGGTGTTGGCCTCGAGTGGAAAAGTGGGTCTCTCTGGGGTGGGCAACTTTGACGATGGAGAAGGCCACTATATTTCCACACTCACTCCAGAGGGCCACTATATTTCCACACTCACTCCAGAGGGCCACTATATTTCCACACTCACTCCAGAGGGCCACTATATTTCCACACTCACTCCAGAGGGCCACTATAGTTCCACACTCACTCCAGAGAGCCACTATGGTTCCACACACACTCCAGAGGGCCACTATAGTTCCACACTCACCCCAGAGGGCCACTATAGTTCCACACTCACTCCAGAGGGCCACTATAGTTCCACACACACTCCAGAGGGCCACTATAGTTCCACACTCACTCCAGAGGGCCACTATAGTTCCACACTCACTCCAGAGGGCCACTATAGTTCCATACTCACTCCAGAGGGCCACTCTAGTTCCACATTCACTCCAGAGGGCCACATTGCATATTACTGTCGTAGCAAAAAATTGCCGATCTACAAGCTCAAACCGTGTCGCACCTGTTTCACCGGTCAAACTGTTTGACCTTGTAGATTAGCTATATTTGCTATATTTGAACTGAAATCCTGGATGTGGCCCCCGGGCAGCCAGTTGCCCATGTATGACTAGACTGTTACTGTCCTGGAGACGGACAATAACACACCTTGTAATACAGAGTCACAGTCCCGCCCCCTTTCATGACCACGAGCCGCCCAGAAGAGAATTTCCATAAATGACAATAAACGCAATTTTTAAATAGAAGAAAGAAAAAACAATAAAAAATGTGTTTATTGTCATGATTTGTCATCATCCGAGTTGGCTTTGTCCGAGTCTTTTATGAAATGTCTATGGGAAAAATGAATGGGAAACTGTCTTGTGCATTTCTACATGTTTGTATTTTCATTTATTTGTTTGTTCAATATTATGTACCGACTGCAATTTGTTGATTATAGTTTGTTATTTTTTGTGTGAACATACAGTTCTCACGGCATGACATGGAGGGATGAGAAGAATGCCTGAAATAAATGCCTGTTTATAAAGAACCCGACCTGTGTTGTAAAATGTTGTGAGAAGAGCTACAATCTATGAACTGAAAACGGTGTGTGTGTGTGTGTGTGTGTGTGTGTGTGTGTGTGTGTGTGTGTGTGTGTGTGTGTGTGTGTGTGTGTGTGTGTGTGTGTGTGTGTTCGTGCGTGCGTGCGTGCGTGCGTGCGTGCGTGCGTGCGTGCGTGCGTGCGTGTGTGTATGTTTGTGTACGTGTGTGTGCGTGCACGCGGGAGGATGTTGGGGAATGCGCATGGGGAATGTTGCAGTCCGTTTTGATTGATTGATTGAGATATGTATTAACAGTTTGCAGAATGGCTACATTTCACATGAAAGCTCAACTCAACACAGAGACTGTTACTGTGGACGACACACTGATAAATTACACTTGTTTACAACACCCTATTGCATATTACTGTCGTAGCAAAAAATAGCCGATCTACAAGCTCAAACCGTGTCGCACCGCAACGCTGTTTACCTTGTAGATTAACTATTTTTGCTATATTTGAACTGAAATCCTGGATGTGGCCCCCGGGCCACCAGTTGCCCATGAATGACTAGACCGTTACTGTCCTGGAGACGGACAACTTCTTTATTATTATTATTATTATTAACCTTCCATTTTTCTCTGAAACAGGTCAATTTGTTGGTTGCAAAGACGCCCCTGTAACTTTTTTTCACAGCCCAAGAACTCTGACTCTCTTCGTATTGAGTTTGTGCTTGAAATGTACTGTAATTCTGCAAACTGTTAATAAATATTTCAATCAATCAATCACAATGCCATCATGCGATGCGACACATTGTGAGCTTGTAGTTCGGCTATTTTCAAATGGTCGAAATGTATTATAGGGTTGAAGTGGTTAAATGAATGCATTTTTTCTAATCAAAATGTAGGTCTCCAAAGTAACTAGTATAGTTAGAGAGCCTAAACTATTTGAAAAAAGGAGACCAGCTGTTCCTGCTGGAATACTACCCCCCCCAACCCCCCACCCCCCCTAACAACCCCCCACCCCCTCCTGTTCGCCTTTTTTCACACAGAGAAGTTACTTATGTTGAAGGTCATAACACTGATAAGCCAACAGTGTGGAGGCCAATTCTAAAAAAAACAAAACAATTCCCGTTTCTTCTTACATCTTCCTGGTGTGAACACGTACTGCCCCCTAGGGAAACAATACTGAACTGTTGTGGAATTCTCCATCAATCGATAATCCACGAGGCAATATAGAGGGTATGCGCATGCATAAAGTGAATGGCAAATCGAGTGGCAAAGTGAGTTTAATATTGTTTAACGTAGTTTAATGCAATCATATAAGATTTTTCTTTTTGGATGTATGGATTGTCAAAGCCAGAAAGTATTTTTTTGCCACTCAGTAGTCAGTAGGTGTTCCTGCATAACTTCCGAGATTGATGATGATGTCACGCGCATACCCTCTATTTAGGAGTGGAGACAATATTCTCAGGTGGTGATGTATGCTTTATGTAAACATGATGTCATGGGGTTATTATGGGCTGCATCTTTTGTACTGTAAACCCACTCAGGACGGGAACCTCTTTTGGTGTTTTAGCATTATTATGTTGTACTTTAGCTATGGAAAAATAGCAGATCTACAAGCTTGTAGCGCGGCACCGAGTGCCGCGCTACAAGCTTGTTCACTAGTACAGACCACACATTCAATCGAACATCGTTTGACATGGTTTAGCGTTTATTAAGAAGAGAAGTGGAACATGAAGAGGAATGGTAGAAATGAGGTGCATGTTGATATGCGTGCATATTGATATGCGTGGGATGGCCTTGGACTGTCCGTGTGGGATGAGGGGGGAAGGGAGGAGGATGAGGGGTTGGGAATAGGGGAAGGAGGGGGGGAGTGAGGATGTAGGGGAGTTTCCGAGGGGCTGGGTGACGGGTGAAGGGGGGGGGGGGAGGGTCGAGGGGTGAGGGAGACATGGATGAGTTGGCGTTACAGGAGGGGGGAGGGGGTGAGGGGGGGGAGGATGATAGTGAAGACTAAGCCCCTGGGGGAGGTGAAGGATGAGAGCGAGCTCTGTAGAGCAAGCTCTGTAGGGGGGGAGGTGGTGGACGAAGGCCGGGTTCCGGGGGGGTAGGATACCCTGAGTGTTTGGCATGGGGTCTGAGTAGCGGGCGTCCTGATCGTACGAGGACACGCCCCCAATCCGAGACCCCCGTCTGGAACCTGAAACTGGAGAACGAGAGTTAGTAAAGAAGAGGGAGGGAGGGAGGGGTACGAGATACGATGCACGAGTGACAGGTGAAACAGGCTGGCATATATACTCTTCCCTTTAATGGAGCGAGGGTGGTGATAGGGCAGAGAGCTAGGCAGTTGCCATGGCAGCAGGGCCTCGGTGAGTGGCGAGGGTGGAGCTGGCATCGGTAGTCATGGCAGGTAAGTGGTGGAGTTGATTGTAGCTGTGGGGAAGGAGGTGTGCTAGATACCTGAGGCTAGGAATAGAATTAGCATGGCATGGTGGCAGAGGAGGTCACCGATCTTAGCTTGTAAGCATGGCCTTCCTCCTGAACATATGTTGTACCAACTCCATTTCACTAGTACAGACCACACATTCAATCGAACATCGTTTGACATGGTTTAGCGTTTATTAAGAAGAGAAGTGGAACATGAAGAGGAATGGTAGAAATGAGGTGCATGTTGATATGCGTGCATATTGATATGCGTGGGATGGCCTTGGACTGTCCGTGTGGGATGAGGGGGGAAGGGAGGAGGATGAGGGGTTGGGAATAGGGGAAGGAGGGGGGGAGTGAGGATGTAGGGGAGTTTCCGAGGGGCTGGGTGACGGGTGAAGGGGGGGGGGGGGGGGAGGGTCGAGGGGTGAGGGAGACATGGATGAGTTGGCGTTACAGGAGGGGGGAGGGGGTGAGGGGGGGGAAGATGATAGTGAAGACTAAGCCCCTGGGGGAGGTGAAGGATGAGAGCGAGCTCTGTAGAGCAAGCTCTGTAGGGGGGGAGGTGGTGGACGAAGGCCGGGTTCCGGGGGGGTAGGATACCCTGAGTGTTTGGCATGGGGTCTGAGTAGCGGGCGTCCTGATCGTACGAGGACACGCCCCCAATCCGAGACCCCAAAAGGATAGATGAGATCGAGAATCGATCGTGGAGCATTTACTGGACCGGAGATCCGTGAGCGGCTCTGAGGTCCTGAAGTAAGCGTGGTACGCTTGAGATGACCAGCGCCCTAGGAGTTGGACGGTGTGGTCAGTGATACCTTGTCTGGAGGCCGTGGAGGCGGCGCCGATCCGGAATGAGTGGCCGGGGAAGTCGGATGCTGAGTATCCGGCCTTGGTCAGGATCTGGCGGAGATGGTAGAGGAACCGGCGTCTGGTGGCTGTGGTTCCGGTATCTGTAGTAAACAGAGGATCGAGAGGAGAGGCACGGGAAGAGCGCCTGCTATGTAGACTCGGATGGTGGATGGAAGCATGACCCGTGATGAATGGCAGTGGCTAGCTGCTTGAATTATGAAGTTATGGGTGACCGAAATCCGTGTGAGGCGTCTGAGGAGAGCCATGGGGGGTAGTGAGGTGGAGTGACCTTTATTGATTATTTGGACAGTGGCTTGGTTGTCTGAGTGGATGAGGACTGAGCGGCTGGTCCAATTGTGACCCCAAAGAGAGGCCGCGACTATAACGGGGTACAATTCATGACGGGATTTCGAGGAAGTTGGAGGTGAGGAGTGAGGTGCGGTCTAGTTTCTCTGGGGTAGTGAGGCTTGGAAGGTGGCTGAGTCTAGATTGGTGCCCAGGAACTCTATTTTTGTCAGAGGCCCCATGGTTTTTTTATTGGCGAGGGGGATGCCGAGCGCTGAGGAGGTAGCCTTGAGGCGTGTTAGGCTGCGAGCGGGGGGGGGGGGGGGGCTGATGGCGGGTTGATGGTGAGGAAATCATCCGGGAGGTGGACTAGGTGGGGGATGTGGTTGGTGTTGAGGAGGAACCAGCATTGGCTAGTTTGGGGGGGTTGTGGGGGCAGCTGGGCCGATTGTGCGCTCCGCCGCAGTAGGAGCAGACATGGAGCAACTTGCAAGGGTTCTGGCTGCATCCCATGTCGTTAAAATTATTGCAGAGCATACGGGAGCCGATGAACATTATCTTGCGGCCCCGTTTGTCCAGGGCTTGGGAGGAGGAGGGGAAGGTGGTCGGGCCGGTGGGGCGGTTGGTTTTTTGCTTTTTTGCGGGGGCTGGTTGGGAGTGCGGCGTGTGCGTGTGAGCTGGGGCGGATGAGGCGGGTCTGGGTGGTGGTTTGGTGGCTGAGAGGACGCACTCGGTGGTGGGGTGGGAGGGGCAACCGCAGATGGTGCAGGCGAGAGCTCTACTGCCGGCGAAGAGCCGGCAGTAGAGCTCTACGTCGAGGGCGCCCCAGTAGGTGGAGACATTCCATTGCTGGAGGCGGGCTGCTGCTCTCGCCGCAAATTGACGGTGGTATTCATAAAAGAGGGGGCCGCTGAAGCGCGCTGCAAGGTCTGTGATGAGGTAGAGGTAATGGTCTAATTCTTGCCTCCTGTGTGGGTACTGGGAACAGATGACGTCGGTGAAGATAGAAAAGGCTAGGGTGAATTCTGTGTGGGTGAGGGGGGAGTGGGCTGATGAGGAGGATGTGAGGTCGCGGAGGGTTATTGAAAACCCTCCGCAATCAATTGCTCGTGGCTGGAAGGAGTGAGAGGAGGGTTTGAGGATGGAGGCGAGGTCAATATCATTACCCAGTAGGATCTGATGACGGAGGTGGGTTGATACTGGAGGTGGGTTGAGAGCGAGTGCATTTGGAGGCATCACGGCAGCGGCTGCGGAGGAGAGAGAAAAGGGGGGGGGGGAGAGACATGGGGGAGGGGGGGGGGAGGGAGGGGGAGGGAGGGGGGAAGGGTGCTCTGGGGCAGCTGGGCACCCTGAGGTGGGGGAGGTGCTAGCCGGCTCGGGTCGGTGGCCCTGGGAGCGTAGGGCTGGCTAGCGGCCTGGGGGACTGAGGGGGAGAAGGAGAGAGCTGGGGGGGGGGGGGGGGGGTGAGAGGAGTGTGCAGGGGGGTTGGATGACAGTGAAGCCTGCATAGACGGGGATGTAAGCCTTCCGAGGAAGGCTTGGGAGGGGGGGGGGGGTTGAAAGAGGGGAAAGAGGGGGGAGCAGGCACAGGGGGGTGAGAGGTATGCTGGGGGGGAGGTAATGGTAGTCTGAACTGGGTGGCTGGAGGTCCGAGGCGGCTTAGGATGGACCGGCCTGGAGGTACAGGTGGGAGGTGTTGACCGGTAATGATATGATAAGCATGGGAAGTATTGTGGGTATCATCATTATTATTATTATTGTATTGGTCGTTATTGCGGATGGTTTGCTCACCTCGACTGTGGTGGACGGGCAGCGCAGGGACCTCTCTCCTGGCGACGCGTCGTCTGGTGGAAGGACCCGGGATGACGTCATCGGGACGCGACGCTGTTGTTGTTGCCGGACGTGCTGGAGTGGAGCACTGGATTAGCAGCGTGAATAGCTGGCCTTTGTTGGCCGTCCTACGGTGTGGCTCGTTCCTCTCAAGGAGAGCCTTTCTGAGCCCGGCGACGGTCCACTCGTTGTATGGGCGGATGGTCGGCCTGGTTGGCGCGGCGGAGGAATGCGGAGCCGAAGCGGCGGACGTTGTCAGGGACTCGAGACGAGGAGGGGGTGGAGGTGGGGGATCGATGCGAGACAGGCGTTGGAGAGGCGGAGGGAGAGGGGGGAGAACGCGGCGGCGAGAGGACGAGTAACGGGGGGGGCTTGGTTCCAGCCGGGTTGCCTCCGATGCCCTGATGAAGCCGGGGGCGGACCGAGGCAGTACGCCGGTCGGCAGGATCCTCTGGACGGGCGGCGCCGGCGTCTCGGGAAGGTCCTGAAAATCGTCGTCGGAGTCGGGGGGATGGAGGTCAAGACTATCCATTGCGTGAGTAACGAATTGCTTTGCACGAGCGTGTCGTTTGGTTGTGCTTGTATAGTACGAGTTGTACGAGATACGATGCACGAGTGACAGGTGAAACAGGCTGGCATATATACTCTTCCCTTTAATGGAGCGAGGGTGGTGATAGGGCAGAGAGCTAGGCAGTTGCCATGGCAGCAGGGCCTCGGTGAGTGGCGAGGGTGGAGCTGGCATCGGTAGTCATGGCAGGTAAGTGGTGGAGTTGATTGTAGCTGTGGGGAAGGAGGTGAGCTAGATACCTGAGGCTAGGAATAGAATTAGCATGGCATGGTGGCAGAGGAGGTCACCGATCTTAGCTTGTAAGCATGGCCTTCCTCCTGAACATATGTTGTACCAACTCCATTAGATCTCCATCTTCTGGGGGTGCTTGACATGAAATAGTGTGAGAACCACTGATGTAGAAACAGGTTTTTCAGAAAACGGTCATGCCAAGAGCACAGTTCTACTGTGGCTGCTCCAAGGACAAGGTAAACCATAACAAGGCTATAACAAACAACGGCCACTAGGCCCTGTGGAGACATCCAAGGCCTCCACATGAAGCCACTAGGCCCTGTGGAGACATCCAAGGCCTCCACATGAAGCCACTAGGCCTTGTGGAGACATCCACGGCCTCCACATGAAGCCACTAGGCCCTGTGGAGACATCCAAGGCCTCCACATGAAGCCACTCAGCCCTGTGGAGACATCCAAGGCCTCCACATGAAGCCACTAGGCCCTGTGGAGACATCCAAGGCCTCCACATGAAGCCACTAGGCCCTGTGGAGACATCCAAGGCCTCCACATGAAGCCACTAGGCCCTGTGGAGACATCCAAGGCCTCCACATGAAGCCACTCGGCCCTGTGGAGACATCCAAGGCCTCCACATGAAGCCACTAGGCCCTGTGGAGACATCCAAGGCCTCCACATGAAGCCACTAGGCCCTGTAGAGACATCCAAGGCCTCCACATGAAGCCACTAGGCCCTGTGGAGACATCCAAGGCCTCCACATGAAGCCACTAGGCCCTGTGGAGACATCCAAGGCCTCCCATGTTTAGTGATAGTGTGATAGAGAAAAAAATCACATGCACCCACAATGGACTTTCTTTTTTTCTTCACTGGACCATTCTCACATGTCCTGGGAATGGGTGGACAGAAGGAGAAGTTCCCAACTTCATTTCTAAAAATAATTTGCACGTTTTTCACCGATTATTTTCCCCCCATGATAACCTCTCATTCTGTGGACCTTTATGATTACCAAATGAATTGGGGAAAAAAACCCAAATAAAAACTATATGTCATGACATCACAGGTCCTCTCAAATGTTGGGTGACTGGCTCCCCGGCTAGTCAAAGGACAGAGCAGTAGACGTGTAGGAGGAAGGAGGGAGGCCCGCACACTGACCCTTGCTGCTTCAAGAGCTTTTATTTAGATCAGGGGTGGACAACCTTACCATGGAGAGAGACACTATATTACCACACTCACTCCAGAGGGCCACGTTCCATAGCAAAAATAGCAGATCTACAAGCTCAAAACGTGTTGCACTGTGACACGTTTTGAGCTTGTAGATCAGCTATTTTTGGTACATTTGAATTGAAACGCTGAATAATTTGTTGCTATTTTTTAATTGGAATCCTGAATAGTAATCTTTTTATTTCATTTGAAATGCATAGTTATAGTTATGTTAACGTTTTGAACTAAATACAAATAGGCCTACATTGGACATAAAAAAGACAATAACATTGTATTACTAGAAATTAGCTGAAATCAATAATATATCAGTATTGTGATATTAACCTGCCGGCTGCATTACGTGATGGTGGGGGCCGCATGTGGCCCCCGGGCCGCCAGTTGAACATGAATGATTTAGTAGATGAATAACAAGGTGAACAGCCAATCAGAATGCATGCAATCAAAAACAGTTGACAAGATTCATGTGAGGCAAGGAAGCAACCAGGTGCTCAGGAGGTGTGCAGGTATAAAAAAATGTAAAAATAGTAAAAAGGTGCTCCTGGGATCAATCAGGATAACACATCGATATAGAACAAAGAGGAGATCCGGGCACACTTAATGTTAAAAGGAGGAAAACTTTATTGAACCGACATGTTTCGACCTATATGGTCTTCATCAGGGCTAACAAAACACAGAGCAACAAACTCATTAAATAGGGCTGGAGACAGGTGGGGACTGGGGACCAGTCCAGCAATTACAATTAACCACTTAGAAGCAGATCACGTGGTTCAACTCATTGCATAGTTATTACATAAGAACAATCAGGCAATCATTCAAGTAGAAAAAAGGAAACGTGTGAAAAAGGACCCATCAAATGAAAAAGTACACTTAAAGCTATACAAATACATTGGAAGGCTACACCATTAAAAACAGATATAAATGCAAAATAATCTATAGGATATAACATGTATATCAGAGGACACAAACAATAGTAATAGTAGCAAAGGTTAAAATAGAGCCCAAATTAACCTATACAAAGCACATGAAGTCTATGTCTTCATTCAGGCCAGGCGGGGTAATTGCATCCAGGGTGTGAATCCAGAATGTTTCTCTCTGGTTCAGTCTCCTGATGCGATCACCCCCCCCCCCCCTGGTGAGAGGTTTGATATATTAAATTCCTGTGATTCTCAACAAAGTATCATTATTGTCATGACACTGACTAAAATGTCTGGCTATAGGGTAATTAGCATTATTAATTCGAATGGCATATTTATGCTCAGCCAGGCGGTCTCTTATTCATGTGAGTGACTTGATACTTATGTGGCGGGGTGGTATTGATTAAGGTAGCCAACTACGCCACCTGGGGAATTGCACCCCAGGAATATTATACTAATACTGAACACCCGGAGCACGTAATGACTCCTCAACACAGATTCAGTAACAATAAAGGCAAGGCAGAAACGTGTGTAACCAATATACAAAACACTTTATTAAATAATTGGTTGGCAATATATATAATTAATTAAAACATGACATAGCAAGAAGACATTTCATTTATCAATAAGACGGTGCCAATATAGCAATATCCAACAACAGGGTTAAAGTGCAAGTGACTATAAAGTGCCTAGAGCTAGGGATATCACACCACTACAAGCCTAGCCTCGCGTTGCGATACTAATATACCACTGCGCTGGGCTGCGTGGGACATTAGTCTCGACCTCGTCACTTTCAGGATTATTTCCAAGGGGCGGTTACAAAAATGATTCAAACGGTCTCTATTGGTTAGGCCTACAGCCAACCAGAGCAGCCCAGGCAGGGCAGCCCGCTACGTCACACAAGCGCCGGCGCGACACTCTAGTGTGAAATGTAAACACAACAGCATTTGGTCGCAGACTAGTACAGAGAGAGACAAAAATATGGATGTTAATGATAATTGTCGTTTTTGCAATGCTTCTTTAAGAAGTAGTGGAAGTAGTGGAAGAATTGGACACTCTAAATTAATCTTTCAGCAAATGGCACTTGCATCAAAGGACAAGAATATTTTCGAGAAACTTCAGGGTTTAGGCTTGACTTTGATTAATTCTCGGGACAAATCATTTCGGTCCTGCATTAAGTGCGATAACGCAGTAAGGAGACACGAACAGTCGGTACATTTATTCCGAAAATGGGAAGAGAACGAAAGGGGATCTCTAGCAGCAGCGTCGGCTACAACATCGAGCCGTGGTTCTGATCCAGCAGTATCTGTCGCCTCTCCGTCACCGACACCATCTAGCCCACCGTCAACGTCAAGTCACGGTTCTACAACTTCTGAGAAACGGTCCCGAGACCAATTGACACCATCCAAAACGCCCAGGAGGGAGAAAAAAAGATGTCTAATTCCTCCGAGTCCTGGTCAGACCACATCAACCTCCGCACGGCGAAGTATTGTTGAGGTAAGGTTTTATTACAGTCTTTAAACAATTAAAGTTCTACTCCCTAAACGTGAGTGTTTATTAGGATATGCCCCTGTAAACAAGTTAAACTGTATGTGACGATTTCCCGTTTATCGACCTTAAATGTCCTGATGAATTGAAAATGGAGGACCCTGATGTAAAAAACTCTTAGTTATTGTTCTGGTTATATCCTCACAGTAACCGTTTTTGTGTTGACCAGTACTTTCGTTTGAACTGTCTGTACCCATTCTACAAACTGAATATAAATGTCAATAAATCATCCGTAATAGCATCTTGTAGTCAGTCCTGCCCCATATTAGTATGGCTATGCGAGGCTAATACAGTGCCCCAACCCCCCACATAGTAGTGTGGAATGTGGCTTTCATGTTTAGCAGAGATGGGGGTTGGGCAGTAACTTGCAAAAGTAATCGTTCAAGGTTTTTCATGATCCTTCAGGGTCATGGTAAATCCAGGGGTTGAAAGTTGGATTGCCATTAAAAATCCTGCTAAACTAATACTTAGAATGGATTCAGAATCATGAATAACCCCTAGTTTGACACATTACATGCTTCTTAAAGCATCATTAAAAGTTAGATTTATTTTGCCTTAGGCCTATAGGTTTCTAATGGTACTCCAACTTTTAGCCCCTGAATTTAACATGATCCACAATTTATATAATACTCAATTTTTAATGTGTTATTTGGATGACCCTAAGAATCATAAAAAGCCTACCATTTTTATTTTGGGTCAGGACCTTTTTATTTTAGCTTGCCTGGCATGGTGGTGGAAATTAGTGATACTGGGATTATGTTTAATGGAATATTTCCTTAATTTTTCAGGTAATCACCACATACCCTTCTAAAACGGTTGCCAAGTTTAGCCAGCCAGAAGAGGCTGGGATTGTAACCAACATCACCAATCAACAATGGAAGACGGCTGCTAAAAAAAATTCTGAATCACAAGGATCTAGCAGAAGAGGTCAAGATTAAGGTTCTAGATATCATTGAAAGTGAATGTAAAACCCTCTGTAAGCATGACAGTGATTGCATGCTGTATAGGTCATCAGCAGAGGATCTGCAGTCTTTTTCTTTTGAACATTTAGAGTCAGATCTGAAACGTCTAGCGCCATTCATGATATCCATATTTGCCACCATCACAAGAAATTCTGTGCCTGCCACCTGTGCTTCAGCCGCTACGGCATTGAGAGGAAGAGAGCCCCGACTGTCAGCGTTTGCATATTTTTTGAACAGCATATTACAGCATGGGGGGGCAAAGAAGGCCGTTTTTCAAAGGCTGAGCAAAATGGGCGTCACAACCACCCACGATAATGCTGTACGGAAGCAGCAAGAGTTGGCTAACCTTTGTGGTGAGGATGTTCAGGTCTTAAAGTTGCTAATCGAAGAATACCTGAAGAAGTCTGGAGAAGAAGAGGACCCTGAGCCAGTAGTTGTCCCTGAGCCAGTAGTGGACCCTGAGCCAGAAGCCACCCATCGAAACATAGAGGAAGAGGAGCCAGAGTTTGAGCAGGAGCTGGACAGCCTCTATCGAAGCATGGAAGAGCTCAACGTGTTAGGTGAGTTTCCAGTTTTCACTTCTGGTTATGTCTTTGTGAGTAGAATGAAAAGTGTGTGTGTGTGTGTGTGTGTGTGTGTGTGTGTGTGTGTGTGTGTGTGTGTGTGTGTGTGTGTGTGTGTGTGTGTGTGTAAAATAAACATGTATCTAAATGGTTGTTGCATTTATCCAACAGGGGAAGCCTCGGTGGAGGGTGGCGAAGAGACAAGCAGCACACACGAAGATGGCGAAGCTGTGTTACCATTCAGTGACCTCAATAACAATGAATTCATGGCAACTGTCATACCGGCCCCACACACATATTCCATTATTTTTGACAACTTAGATTTTTTTTGCAGAACACACCATCAGTCCCAAAAAAGCAGCAACCAGTCTTTTCACTGGATTCACCATATGGCTGTACGCGACAGAATTCCCATATTCCAGCTCAGCAATCGTAGACCAATCCAAGACCTCCTTCACTACGACGTTGGTAACTCTCTTCCATCTGTCCTAACGCAAGAACACATGCGGAAGGAGTTCATTGTCCTTGGCAGTCGAATGCTCACGTCACCTGGATGCTTTCAAACCCCTTGAAAAGCTTGTAGTGCATCACATACCACACCAGTACTCAGATGAAATGGCACAGCGCTCCACTGATGTAAGTACTGTGACCTACATGTGGCCTGGAAAACTGACAAATCTGCTAGTGATATAAATAATTGGGTTCGTCTATTTGTCTGGCCATTCCAGGCAAAACAAAATGTAACATGCCTTCATATAATGTGTAATCCACTAGCAAGTCTAGCACGTTTATATATGAATGTCTGTCTTTGTTCACAGTATCCCCTGGGTCTCATATTCAAAAATGAAAATTTAACCACGGAATTGACTGAAGTGCTGTTCCAACTTCAGAACAAGTAAGTATCTCCACTGTCACTTATTGCACTTATTGCCAAGCGGGGACAGATTCTTGATTTAGTTTTGAGCCTTCCTTTCTGTGTATTCTAAGGTATGTGCCAAAGCGAGCAGGACTCAGAGGGGTGTTCCCAGTGTTCTTTGGCGGTGACCGGCTGACAGAGGCAAACTCCCGGACTATCCAGTGGTCCATGGTACAGGGAAACACCCCAGAGCAAAGACTGGAGGGCATGCACTTCAAGTTTGAAGACTGGCATGCCATCAGAAATCTATTTGAAGTGAGTGTCATTAAATAGTGGATATGTAATTTTAAATCGACTATGTTACATGGTACCACTTTTTTTGTAATTAATTATCCAACTCTTGTGCAAAACGACATCATGTGATAGTTAATTCAAATGATACTGTCCACACTTTAAAAAGTAGAACCTGAACCACAAGACATAGACATACAGTACAACAGTCATTACTTTGGACATACCATAGTAAAATAAACTTGAATTTCTAACTTTATTTTATGTAAATTTAGATCTATCATAAGGTGTTCTTCAAGGATGCGTCGACCAAAGATCATGGGACTCTTGTTGCTAACATGAACATGTTAAAGTAAGTTGCAATTTATTTAGCCGCATTACTTAGGACATTTTCAGTTCCCCCCCCCCCCCCCCCCCCCCCAACCAATATCGTCATCGGAAAAGTGTTGTATGTACTTTATGTGATGTCAGATATTCTGTAATTCTTTTTTCACAGTGATTTGTCACCTGCAAACTGAACATGAACATGTCTGGATATTGAATGAATTGTAGTACTGCACACTGGGACGTGAAATGCAGTCCTGACAACATGAAATTGGCATATAGTCCGGAGGCTTAGTGAAAGGATAGTGCAATTGCGGATAAAAGCGTAATTTTTTGCATGATGGTTCGTTAGGGTCAGTTATTGCATTTTAGCCTAGGAGCCCTTGTCAAATATCTATTTTAAATATCAAATTGCAAGACATTATTATCAATGCAATATGTGAAATATGTGAAAATCCGCCTAGTATTTTTCAGACTATATACACCATAAAATGATCAGATTATTTCCAAATGTGATAAAGTTGACTTATTTTGACATTATTAAAGTCACAGAACATGAAATATCATCAATAACACCTTTATTGCAATGAAGAATACATACAAATGAACTATAACTCGACCGGCCATCGGACGGTCTCGCGCCACACCATCCAGGTGGCCAGTTGTCCGGGTGGCCACTTGTGCAGGGTGCCCACTTGTTCAGTCAGACTACATTTTGGGTGCGGTACTGAACCATACTGTAGCATACTGTACTGTACCATACTGTACCGTACTGTACCGTACTGTACCAGACTGCACTGTACTGTACTGTACTGTACTGTACTGTACTGTACTGTACTGTACTGCACCGTACTGTACTGTACTGCAATGTACCATACTGTATGTTACTGTACCATACTGTATGTTACTGTACCGTACTGTACCAGACTGTACGTTACGTTACCGTACCATACTGTACTGTACCATACCGTGCTGCTGTGTGTGCGCGTGTGCGTGTGCGTGTGCGTGTGTGTGTGTGTGAAGTGAAAAGGGGAGGGGTCGGTGAATGTGGAAATTGTGATATAATTTGCGTCACAGGAAAATGTTGCACAATAACAGTATGGCACACAAAAGCAATATTTGTACAATACATATGACAGGTGAGCGGAGGCAATGTAGTGCAGATGGATTCCTGTGGCATGTAGAATTTGTTTGTGCTTCTTCTGTCGTATATGTCCTTAGACCTTCAGCTCCATTGCAGCAAGCCAGTCCAGTGTGTCATTGTCTAGGTCAATTAAGCCTTGATCACTATTTGGTGGCCGGTATGTGGGGCAGCTGGTCAGCACGTGTTCCATAGTCTGTAATGGATCCCCATTACAGACTATGGCCCAGACTATGGCCCAGACTATGGCCCAGACTATACACACAGGCCCAGTTCCTGGGCCTGTGTGGCAAAGGGCCGCCGGGACTTGAGATGCGTACGCTGTGGTGTCTCCGTGACGACCTTGTGGAGGAGGTGAGATTTGCTCAACTGTGCCTTCCGAGTGAGGGCCAGTGTGGCTGCTTCTCGCCTGACCTCTGCTGGGGCGATTCCAGGCTGAGGCACAGTATTCAGCGGCAGGGAAAACTAGGGCCTCGGTGGAGATGCGCAGTGTCTTTGTGGTGACTCCCCACGTGGTGCCAGCTAGATGCTGTATCAGTGCGGCACGGGCTTTCCCTTAACACTGTCCAGGTGTTGTTTAAAGGACAGTGTTCTGTCGAGCTTCACTCCATGTATGTCGGTGAGGACTGGGACTGTAGCCGGGCACCGTCGACCATGAGGTTGATTTGGCGAGTTGCTTCCCTTTTGTAGAGGTGGAACATTGTTGCTACAGTCTTCTCAACACTGAGCTTGAGGCGGCAGTCCTTCAGGTATGAAGAAAGGGTGTTCATGGCCTCCGAGAGGCTTTCCCCTATACTGCTTCCCAGGATGGCTTGCTGAGCAGAATTGCCAAGTTTTGTAGGAGAAGCCGGACGGATAAATATATTGGTCACAATTGCATTTGCAAAGTGGGGAACAGTCCAAATTTGTATTACTGCATTTTCAGGTACTACACTACAGTCACCTTTACAGGTGCATCTGATCAGCTCTCTGCAAGCTCTGGAAACCTCTGGAATGGTCAGCCAAACTGGCACCCATGACCCTTCTTCCTTAACCCTTAGACAGATTACTACTGGAAAACACGTGGAGTTTTGCATTAGTTCTGTCTGCCCTGTACGTGATTTTCCGTAGTTCTCTTTTTTTATTAATACCAATATATTAATTCGGTCCGCACCTCTGTATATAGTATTGAGCATAAATATCAACTACATTTCCCAGAATTCCCGTGTCACGTGACACACGTGTATGCTTTCCTATTGGAAACTGACGCCCAGCCCCCAGTGAACAGGGGGGTTGGTTGACTCCTCCGAGGTGGGCACTGGAGGAAGAGTTTTTCAGCCAGGTTTGCAGTCGCCGCAAAAAAAACAATCTGAAAAATGATCCATCCGTGTCGAGTGGCATTCTCCAGTCCCAGACCGTTGGCCGGGCTGCAACATCCACCCTCGCGGATTACACGTGTGCAATGTTTTTTCTTCTCCCCACCGGAGTTACCACCAAGGCTGATGCCTTCGCTAAAAGGTAATTTTATTGTATTCGAAAATGCCCTAATATGACATGTCTAGTAAGACGATCCCTATATTTGGCCCGAGCCGACCTAGTGCTGATATCAGATAGATGTGGTAGAACCATATATGGATAGATCTAACTGGTTTAGTCATCGTGACAGGCATAGTCGGAGAATATATAACAAGGGTCGGTACTATAGGTGATCGACGTAGCTAACAAAAACATCTGATCAAATGAATGTATTGTACTGTGTCTTTGTGGGCCGAATCGTGGCATCGTGGCATACAAATAGATGTTTGTATAATTAGTATCACGATAAAATAATATGGCGACGTTAGAATGACACCACCAATGAGTGATCGCGTGTAATGTAGCTGCCCAGCGTATATCCAGCACCATCACGTCACCACATTCCACTGGCTGTTGGCTAGTAGTAGTTGCTAACAAACACTGCACAAATGGTACTGGCTATTGGCCGGGCCACAAGCCCGGGCAATAGCCAGTACCAATGTTGCTGGATGATTGCGACGCAATGGTGCTGGATATACCCTGGGCAGCTAGCTACATTACCACCGATCACTCATTGGTGTTTCATTCTAACGTTGCCATATTATTTTATCGTGATACTACTTATACAAGCATCTATTTGTATTTGTCATGCCACGACTCGGCCCACAAAGACACTGCACAATAAAATCATTGATCGCCAGCAGCCGGGTAAAACGCCATGTAATAGTAGCGTGCAGTGACTACAGCTAAAATGTTTATTTCTTTTTATATATTTAGAACTGGCATCGGAGGAGGAGGAGGAGGATGAAGAGTCAAGACTGCGATGGCGTTCTCCGACACTGAACCGGATTCATTCATTCATTCATTTCAGGGGGGGGCAGTTTTTGGGTGTTTTTTTTATTTAGCCTACTCACACATAACCTGACTCCGCCAGATGGGGCAGCAGAGAGTACACTGGGTTCCCCCCTCCTGCTCCCATCTGGGAACTCTCAGGCAGACTTGATGCCCGGCCACAAAACGGCCTGGCCAATCAGCAGCAGCTAGAAGCGAAGTTGCTCACAAAACGGCCTGGCCAATCAGCAGCAGCTAGTAGAAGCTAGAAGCTGCTGCTAGAAGTTGCTAGAAGCTGCTGCTGATTGGCCAGGCCGTTTTGTGGCCGGGCATCAAGTCTGCCTGAGAGTTCCCAGATGGGAGCAGGAGGGGGGAACACAGTGTACACTCTGCTGCCCCATATGGCGGAGTCAGGTTAACTCACACACACACACCGTCAAGGACTGGGTTTGGGGACATTTGGGAGGAGTAGCTCTGATCCATAGCTCTAAATGCGCATTTAGAGCTATGGATCAGAGCTAGGGGAGGAGTAACTGTTTTGTATGTAGGCCTATTTATTTTCTGTAATATTTATCATTTTATTATGTTAGTAGTCGTAAAAAATAAAAGACGCTTTTACAATGAGTTAGACCTGTCATGACTATTTTGTTCACTATTGTGAGGTTTATTGTATATGACTAAGCAAGTTTCAACTGTGATTTACTCTGTAACGGTAGATGGTAATAACTCAATTTCTTTTTTATAATACAGTATACATTCAAGTCTATATTTTGATACATATCATGGGCACCAAGTCATATCAAAACAATGTCCTTGGATGTGTTTTTTATCAAAACTGTGTTTCTTCATAACAGGTTTTTGAGATACATGCATGAATAGACAAGGTACTGGTAAGACTATGTAAACATGGTATATATCAAAATGTGCGTTAGAATGTCTAATTTTACCCCAAAAAAGAATTGAGTTTATATGATGTTCCAATTTCAGAGCTATGGGGACTTTTAGCTGGATAGGTCAGATTGATCATGACTGACCATGCTATTTATAGATGGCAAAATATCTACAGTGGTACATGTGAGAAACTTTTTTCTTTTTCTTTTTTTAACTAGACAACTCACCCTTTAAAATGAGATATGGCATGGGTGTGTACGCCCAGCAGAAAAAAAGTTCTTTAGAAAATAAAACTTCAACTGGCCATAACTTTTTTTGGTTGTCCTAGAAACAGAAACAGTGTAAATGCAGGCTCTTTTAAATGGCTTCCAACACAAGAACTAAACATTTTATCAACTCAGTTCATTTTTTTCCTGTAAGCAGACAAGTCAAGCTTTCTCTGAAGGTCTTTCGTTGTCACACATTCACAACAGAGAATTTTCAATAAATCATTCAAAAACGCCATTCTGGCCATAGAGAAGTCTACCTACTATATAGAAATCCTTGAAACGCTCAAAGAGTTAACCCACCCATAGTTCTGTGGAGAAGGAATCACTCGGTGGCTTCGTGTGCTGGTGGCCCAGATGCCCGCTTGGTAGACTGCAATAGCCTAGGGGAACCCAAATCTCGAGCCCTGCCTATGTTTCACGCATATTCCGGTTGTGACACAACATATGCCTTAATAGCCGGGGAGCCAGTCACCCAAAATTTGAGAGGACCTGTGATGTCATAACATACTTTTTATTTGTGTTTTTTTTCTATTCATTTGGTCAGAGCAGACCTCTCATTCTGTGTTCCATAATGACCAAGTTAATAGAAAAAACACAAATAAAAAGTATGTCATGACATCACAGGTTCATCTCTATTCCCGCTCCCCGGCTATTAATGGAAAGGGTAAGAAGTCAGCTTGGCGGACCTGGCAAGCCTATGATGCTGCCTGCGACAGAAACATTCGTCAATCTGGCAAAGCATCCCTTCCAGCAACTAGATGTTGACTGCCAGCACTTCCGGGAGCTTGAAAGACTGACAGTAATTTTGTACGACAAATCCAGTCCTTTGAGCTCCATCAACGAAAAAAGAAAATAACTCTTCTGTGAACAAAATCGAACGATAGAGAAATGACCTCCCACCCAGGGTGCACTCACATGTGAAACGGGCAGTCTACCAAGCAGGCATCTGGGCCACCAGCACACAAAGCCATCAAATGATTCCTTCTCCACAAAACTATGGGCCAAGGAAGAAGGGTCATGGGTGCTAGTTTACTGACCATTCCAAAGGTTTCCAGAGCTTGCAGAGAGCTGATCAGATGCACCTGTAAAGGTGATGTATACCTGCCAATGCAGCAATGCAAATTTTGACTGTTCCCCACTTTGCAAATGCAATTGTGACAGCTAGGCAGGATGTGCACAGCTCTATAACATGTTTCGCACTATGATGCATATTCTTCATTGCAATAAAGGTGTTATTGATGATATTTCATGTTCTGTGACTTTAATAATGTCAAAATAAGTCAACTTTATCACATTTGGAAGTAATCTGATCATTTTATGATGTATATAGTCTGAAAAATACTAGGCGGATTTTCACATATTTCACATATTTCATTGATATTGATAGTCTTGCAATTTGATATTTAAAATAGATATTTGACAAGGGCTCCTAGGCTAAAATCCTTTAGCATGACATAAAGAAGCCTCATACAAAATGTGGCGCTTTTATCCGCAAGTGCACTATTCTCCTAAAAAAGTGCACTAAGCCTCTGGACTAATAGTCTTGCCAGGGGAGGAGGTATGGATAGCACAATGTGGGCAGTTGTTAACGTTCTGCAGAAGACGTTGAGGACACACATAAGATATTTGTTTTATAGTGAGGGGTTATGTCCCTATATGCCACAGATTTGCAAAAATGTTGTAAATTAGAATGAACAAAAATTAACATGAGGTTAGTCATGAGAGAGAAAAAAAGGAACCCTGTGTGTCTCTGGAATACACTTGCATAAAGCAAAAGTGGGCAGTCAATGCACACTGCCCTTCATGTAAATGTACTCCAGTATTTTAAGTCTGCACAATGTAAAACAACTGCCCCTGTGTTATTACATTTCTAAATACACTGTGTGTGTATCTGTGAGAGAGAGGGTGCGTAGAGTGAGGGAGACAGTGACACATACAACTCTGTATGTTTGAGTGTGAGAGACCGTGAGTTGAGTGAGGGAGACCGAGAGACTCAAATAAATATGTATGTGTGTGTGTGTGTGTGAGTGTGAGAGGGGGGTGAGCGAGAGAAATAGAGACTGAATGAAAAATATTTTGAATTGAAATTAAAATCCAGATTTCTGATTGACAGATGCAGCAATGCTAAACAGGGACCAAAGAAGGCATACAATGCCTACAAACAGTTTGTTGTCAAAGACACAACTGCACTGTTCCTGGCAGCTGCGATGGAACACTTTGGCTTGACAGATGTAAAAGGTAACTTATATCTAATAACATTATATCTAACATAATGTCTCAGTAGTCAAATTAATGCAACTTAGTATATTGAATATACTTCAAAATGTATAAGAACTGTTGTGATTATTGTTGTACTGTTGTTTTTGTCAACCAAGAATTCCTTTTAATGTTTTGACAGAAATCCCAGACGATTTCATTCCACCTGCAGTTCTCGCTGGAACTAGGGATCAGCAGCGGAAGTGGCTGGCTGACATGGTAGCAGGCTGTGTCGACTGTTACCTCCACTTGGATGATGACCCAGATTCTTTCAGAACTTCCGATTTTCCGTGCCGCATGCAAGACCTTGTGTGTCAAAGAACATTCACAAGCAGGTCAGAGCGATCAAGGCATGAGAAGGACGTTCATGACATGGATATGACGCCTCCGGAACGGGACCACAAAAAGGAGCACACAGAAGCAAGAATGAGCTTTGGGTTTTTCCTGCTAGACATGTTAGATGCAGTGAAAGAGGGTGACGGTGAAAGGCTAATGAGATTGTACATACTGGTCACACACAGTATGCGTACAGTACATTTCTTTTGACTGTGCAGCTCCAAGCCACACTATCCCCTCGAATGGCTCACTCTTTGACCTGGAACAGATTCTGGAATGGTAGGGGGGGGAAAGGTAAAAACATGCCTCTCGACCTGCACCTAGAACACCTAAACGGTTTTTTGAAATCATTTTTGAAGGGTCTAGGGCCTAATCTTTCAGAGAGGTCAGCATCTAGGATCAGCCAGTCCATAGGAGTCCTCAAGCAGATGATGGACAAAACTGACAGGGAGCTGAAACTGTCAACTCCCAGTGGCATTCACCGTGCAGCTGGAGAGAAAGACGACATTGTGGCCCTGGTTAAGGTGTTTAGGGAGGCACAATTATTCCAATGCCAAGTCGGAAGACAGTTCAGTGCATTCCCTAACTTCAGTAGGGATTTGTTTCAAAATGTTCGCTATGCTGACTATTGTAAGTGGATGAAGAACAAGCTCAGAGAGTGGAGGAGAACCCCTATTTAAAAAGACAGCAAGGGTATCTACTGTACACGTCTTTAGTTTCAGGATTTCTGCATGCACCTTGTGTTTATTGTACATACTTTTAACGTACTTTTTGGAAACTGCTGGTAAATTATACACTTTTGTACCTGACCAGATTAATAAAAACGTCTTGATTACATCCTCTGCATTTATTATTTCGATTTTCGATGCATAATATTCATGATGCCATTTTATTTCCCATTTGTATTTTCAGAAAGAGGTCACAGTCTTCACTTGTATAACAGTTTAAGCTACTGAAGGTTTCAATGTTTTTGTCTCATGACCTTCAAGGTATCTAGCACCTGTCCTTGTAGGTTTGCCAAAGGTATCCCTGTATTTGCAGATATTTAACCTCTAGACGGGAACCACCTTTTGGTGTTCTAAGCATCGTTATACTTTAGATATTGACAAATAGCAGATCTACAAGCTCATAGCGCGGCACCGAGTGCCAAAATCTAGAAAATGTGGCGCAAATCTTTGAATATATATTCTTTCAGAGCGAACGTTTTTAACTCAAATCTTTGCTTCTGGGAGGGTTCCCCGGAACAACATATTTTCAGATGGAGCTCCACGGCCAAATTCAAATAATTCTGGGGGTCCTTGACATGCAAAAGGTTGAGAACCACTAACATAGAAACATGAAGTTTTTCAGAAAACTGTCAGGATTTAGAAGACATTTGTAGAATGTCAAATGTCCTCAGGTCAATGGGTTAATGTAGTTGACTGTCATTGTTCAATATATTACAAAACAAACATTAGTTATTAATTCTATTCAAATTGAAGAGACCATTGTATTACTCTTGGTTACATTGATTGCAATTAAGTGAGAATGTTATTGACCGTATATTCAATTCATTGCTTTTTCCTTGAAATAATGGCAGTCACAATGCATTTTTATTCTACATATCAGGACGGATTCTGCCAATGCAATTCAATTGTAATGGAGTGGTTTGATGCCGTGTGAAGATTTCTGATCCGCCCTCAGAATCAAAGTGTGGTGTGACTGTGCCCTTATATTCATTTCATTTGGATTCATGCATTTATAGACGTGATGAGCATGGATTCTCTTCCACATGCAATGCAACACATGGCTCTTAGATCATACCATAAATGTCTCACTTTCTAAATTTATCGTCTTTGTAATTCCATGAACCAACGTTATAACAACTATTTGCTCAATTATTGAAATGAAATATCCATAAGCTTTTGAAAAGGTGACACTTTATTAAACATTTGGCAATACAGGTTATACAATTCAATGTGATCATCCATTTACACAAGTTGCATAAATTATGTACATTTGGAACAACATTTTCAGATGGGAGTCAGCAGCCAATTACATATAATTCTGGCGGTCCTTGACATGACAAAGTTTGTGACAGTCTTGATTTGGAAGACATTTTTTTGAAGTACAATCAGGTCTAAATGGGTTAATACAAATGCATGATCTACAACTGCTCCCGACAGGTAATGATGCAGCACCTTCTAGACTAAATGATGTATTTGCAAACATTCTGCAGAATAACAAAAATGTCATTCTGTCATTTGACTAATTTCTGACACTCCTGAGATTCCTGACAATGACATTGACGAGCCTGAGCTGCTGAGTGGTGCATGCATCTGGTCTACATCATCTGCCTCATCAAAGTAGCCAGTATAATACATATCTGGCAGTTCCAAGGGCGAAGGGTCACTGGTCTCAAAGTCAATGTCAATGTCAATGTCGTGAAATACATCGTCAATTACTTTTAGAATTTGCCTTGCATAGCGCTCAAAGAACACAGGAATATTGCATCTTATATATGCCAAGTCAAATATCTTAGGGCTGTGTTGGATAACAGCATCAATGAGTTCAGTACCAAAGCCAGTGCAGCCTACTTTAGAAGTGAACAGCATTTTTAGGAACCAAACTTTCCTGGTAAACCTCCAGCTTCTCCCTTAGCAACAATTTATGTTCTTTTAGTACCTGCCTAGATCTAGTAGCAACCTCATCCAGTTCAAACATCTCATAATTGGGTGTCAATTCTTCACAAACTACACTGGGGCAAGAACATATAGAGTGACAATAGGTGCAACATAGATGTCCTGGCTCCACACTTGTAGTACCTTCTTCAAACCTACTGTATAGGGCCTTTCGAAAGCATCCAGTTTTGGATTTCAGTAGCAACACTTTCACTCCCTCATCAGTCCTTTTATGCTGTTTAACCACATACACTGCAGCATGTGACTGTGAGCCATCTCTGCCTGCCCGGCCTGCTTGCTGAACAATAGCTTCAAGGTCCTCAGGTACCCCATACATTATCACATGATGTACATTAGGAAAATTTAAGCCCAAGCCTAAAGCTGTTGTTGCGACGACAACTCTACAACTCCCATCGCCAAAGAGAGATGACAGGATTCGGCTTTTGGTGGTGTCGTCTGTTTGGCTGCTGAACATTCCTATCAGTAGATTGTCTGGATTCTGTTCAGGGTCTCTTTCAACCCATGCATCCGTGTCCAGCTCTCCTTGGAAATAAGCAAAAACTCTGACAAGTGCCGGAATTGACCTGCAGTAGATAAGTATGGGAGACATGGAAAGACCCTTGTCCTTTACCTCTCTCACAACCCAATCCAGGCATTCTAGCGTTTCCTGAGAGACAAAAATCAATCCCAGTCTGATGTTGGTACGGTTGGGGCTAACTGTTAGAGTTACTGTATTGTCATTGTCCATGAGAAGCAATTTCTTCACCAAATTCCTGGAGTTGAGATCAGCAGATGCAGTCAGTGCCAGCACAGGTGTACCTGAAAAGACAAATAATTGCACCGTCAGCTTAATTTGTAACATGCAAATGCTTAATAAAATATATAAATATATATATATATATATACACACACACACACACACACACAACAAAATTGCACTGATCACACTGCCATCCGTCAACATATATTCTAACCAAAGTTAATGACACTGTTCAGCTACAGCTAGTCACAATATGGAATTGTCTACACCATTTGAATCTACAATTGGCAAAATTTACTTCACACATGTACAACCCAAGAATGTTGGAGTATAATTCACATTTTCAAAAGAATACTAAGGTACACGTGGTTGAGAAAATATTACATTGTGTGCATTTCTTTTTAAGATATACTGACCTTCCTTGACGAGCCCTCTCAATTCTTTCAACCTCGAAAAACTCTCTCTGAAAGCTACTGCGTCTTTGTTTGAGGGCAGTCCCCTGAGAAAATAACAGAACATTAAATTAGAATCAATTGCAGACAGAGAATACACTGTGACAAGCTATTTGCAGCCACTGGGGAAAATAAAGAAAGAAAAATGCTGCTGGTATATACAATATACCAAGAACTATTTGCACATACATACATTAATGCTGCTATATACAATATGACAAGACTATGCACATTTGATGGATGTACATTACGCTCTTGAATCTTCTTTTTTCACCTTCGTCCCTTTTGCCTTCCCTCCCTTTCTTTATTATTTTACGTTTTTTTATCACTATTCTACTGTTGTTGTCTATACTGATGATTGTCTGAAGGAAGCCTAAGCCAAAATTCGTTTTACTCTTATGTATAAGTATAATGTACCTGTATACAAGATAACAAGATGTAACAATACAGTACAACCTTGAATACAGAACATTGCCTACTATAAATTATTTGAAATGCTATAGCATTTTCTTTGCAGCTTTCTTTAGAATAGTTTATGCTATCACTACAAGTACGATCCAATACTTGTACCCAAAACTAGCAAATACTAAATGTTAAGAATTATCAACGTGAATCCCACGTCTTGCTTTGTTTGTTCTGGTGAATTGGTGTTGTTAGCTTCTGTTAGCCACAATAAGCTAGCCTGGTTCCAGACAAATCTGCCATTGCTAGTTTATAGTTCAAACAATACAAACAATACATAGACGTTAGTCATGAGAATATTTAGCAAACATTACGTACCATTTGTATGCAAGGTGAACCTCATCCACGACAATACCCATTAAATTGGCCTTGAAAAAATCCGAAGAAAACATGCCTCTCCACTGTTTCTTCATCACCCATTGTTCCGGGCCACCAAATATAATTTGTGCATGGCCATTGAGGATTTCAGCGTCGTCGTGGACTCCGAGTTGATAGGCAGTAAGTCCCATCCTGGTAGCTTCGCTAATCTGGTCTTTCATCAGAGCGAGCAACGGAGAGACAACAACAACCAGTGGGTTTTCACTGAGTCCTAACTTTTTGCCGACGAGCGGAGCTAGTTGATAAATCAGGCTTTTACCAAAACCAGTCGGTAAAAGACAAAAAGTATCCCGCTTCCCAACAAAAGCCTTAAGGGCAACTGATTGTTCATCTTTTAGAAAAGAAATATGTTCCAACTCATTCACTACTGTTGTTATGGCGGCGTCCATCTTTGCTCGACTCTGGGCTCTTGCAAAGTACGTCAGAGGCTCAGAGCCCTCTGGTTGGCCGAAGCCTTTTCAGGCTCGGCAGGAATCTCGGATTCTTTTCAGAGTTGAAAACCACCAGACTAAATCCGCCTCGGGGCATATATGCAATAGGGGCGGGTTTAGTGTGGCTGCGCCAGGCTACTACAAGCCAGTACTGGGGGGAGGAGGGGAGCTGGGCAGGCTCACCGGTCCAGGGTGGTGGCAATACACAAACAAAACACAACACAGCAACTCAAAATAAACCACAAAGGAAAAGTAAACTAAGGGAAAAGGGGCATTACCACCACCACTGGACGGCCGTCAGCTGCTCCAGCGTAGCTTATCCCCAGCACCGGACCTATAAGGAGGATACATATATATATCAGCACTTCACAGTGGGAGGTATTCTACAATGACAGTATCTCTTCAGCCGGTCGTATCTAAATCACAATGGTATATATAGTATAAGATATAAATATAAGTGCATATATATACATATGATATAATACACAATATACTTATATATACCTATATACGCCCAGACACTGCATGAATACAATATAATAGAGGAATAGAATTAAACGAGAAGGGTTACAATGAACCAGGCCCAGACTCAGGCGAGTCTGTGTGATTGTTCTCAGACTCGGTGGCTCATGAGAATGGGCGGAATGGTAATATCAGCAAAGCAGCAGGTGTGGTGCTGGCCCTGAAACGCAAACGGCCGTATTAAGATACTACTTAACTACTATAGTTCGCTGAGGCAAGAACAGAGAGGCGCACAATGGGACTCACCAGCTGTAATGAGGCCAAGGCGTACTGCCGTTGTGCTTCACCGCAGCGGTAGCCAGGTAGATAAAGAGGAACTGTAAACAACAAAAGCCTGTTTATATTCCTCTGGCATCAACGACACCAAATGAATATATATAGAGAAGGAGAACCACCAATAACGTACCGGGGTGGCGTTGTGCCAGTTCACCACACAGAACTCCAGAAGGAGAGGAGGAGGAGAGTTCACTGTGTAGCCCCGAGGCTAGAAACAAAACAAGCGGTCACAGTCACGTTCAACTTCTAAGGCAGGCGCTAGAATACACAGCAATGTGGAGAAACGTACCTTCACAGATGTGTCAACTAAGCGCGCTGTTCCCCGACAGAACAGCCGCTTCAGAATGACCGCCTCAACTGAAGAGGAATGTCTCCCGATCGTAGAGAGCGTTCCAAACAGAGCGGAGGAGAGACAGACAGCTAATGCACACGGAAGACGTGCCGTCTTATAAATGCCACAAATCAATCCATTAAGCAGTGGGCGGAGGACGGGCCGTGACAGCGTGGGAACGCTCACGCCCATCCTGCCACATCTACAACATACATTCCATATGTATCATTGAAAATAACACATTACAATAATACCGGGAACATATATATTTATATACAATGTCATGCCAGATAATAACACAAGAAATTTAACAGGGGGAAGCTAGAAGGTCCTGGGTTCGATTCCCGCTGTGGGTGCTGGCGGCGTGTTTCCTCCTCCGCGTCATCAGTACCCATACCCGAGGCGGGGTTGGCGAAAGGGCCTTTCTGTGCGGAGTTTGCATGTTCTCCCCGTGTCCCCTAGGGTAGATACCCTCACAAAAACATACAGTAATCCTGGTCTCTAAACAAACTGCCTCCCCCTGGCCAGCCGGGGCGCCTGATGGAGGGGAAAGGAACTGGTTGGAATAACGTGTTCCTTCCACGCGCTACGTCCAACCAGGGAAACTCCCCCCTGTCACGTGTAAAGGAGCAACTTGGACACTCAGGCAGAAAGGAAGCATGAGTCCGTTGCTCTCCCCATGTCCCCCATATATGGGGACTAGGTTGGTGGAGGGTGTGTAGAGAGCCCAGGATCACATTAGATAATTGGCACAGGGGTGAAAAAATGGGTTACAAAATCGAGGGATACATTTAAGGGGGGAGGTTTGTGAGGTTGTGATTGGTTGAAAGATGGTTCCACCCTCAGGCTCTCTAGTATAAAGAGAGTTGGTCCGTCTGTGTCAGTATAATAGAATGATATTTCTGATATTTCTGCATGATATTGAACTGCCTGTGAGATCGATCGATTGCTCATGCCTTCAGTGCATAGTATTTCTGCAGTGAAGAGAAATGACTAGTAATGCCTGTGAGCGATCGATTGCTCATGCCTTCAGCCTGGCTGCGTTCAAATTAATTCCCTATGCCCCATATAGAGCGTTGCAGTCCCGCCTCCTACCCTGGACCAGGAAATGAAATCCAATGCATTATTCTCATAGACATTTCTTAAAGTATTTATTTAAAGACGGTTACGCCGCGGACAAAGCCAACTCGAGTCGTGACAACTCATGACAACACAAACAATATTTTGGACCAAACAAATAATTAGAAAGAAGAAAAAAACGGCAGGTTACAACACTTTTTTTGTTGTTTTTCTTCTTTGTAATTATTTGTTTGGTCCAAAATATTGTTTGTGTTGTCATGAGTTGTCACGACTCGAGTTGGCTTTGTCCGCGGCGTAACTAATAATAAATACTTTAAGAAATGTCTATGAGAATAATGCATTGGGTTTCATTTCCTGGTCCAGGGCAAGGACAGTCTAAGAAGGATGAGACGCGAAGACAGTACGGGCGACGCCATGTTGCTTTGGAAGGAAAGAAACATGGGCAGTTGAGACCAAGGACAGTCTAAGAAGGATGAGACGCGAAGACCGTACGGGCGACGCCATGTTGCTTTGGAAGGAAAGAAACATGCGCAGTTGTGCATGTCCAACTTCCTGGTCTCAACTGCGCATGTTTCTTTCCTTCCAAAGCAACATGGCGTCGCCCGTACGGTCTTCGCGTCTCATCCTTCTTAGACTGTCCTTGGTTGAGACCAGGAAGTTGGACATGCACAAATCATAGATATGGCACAAATTGCCCAGCAGATGGCGTGAGGCGACTATAAGACCTTGCTGAAAGTAGGGACGCGTGGTTTGTCATATCTCACTCTTCTGCCAGCCATGCTGAAGCCAGCTTGGCTCAGTGCTCACCATGAACGGACTGACTGAGACAGCCGTGTCATGATCAGTGCAACTATAATATCTATAGAAGAATCAATTAAGGCACAAGAGTGAACCAAATGTTCAAAAGTTATGTTTAGGATTATATAAATGATTATATAATTGATGTTCAGTATGCCAATCCCGGAAGATGCACCCTATTTCAAACAGAACTGTATGCCAGATGAATACACTTGAATAAATAGTGTTGTTGATGAATAAGGGCCCATAATTGTAGCGTATTGATTTAGGCTATTTTATATCCTGAAAAGTGCTGAATTAGCCTATATTCATTAGCCCATAAGCCTATTCCTTAATATAAAGCTCTGATGCATTAAATGCAAATAAAAATCATATCATGTGCCTATTGTTGTCTCTATTTGACGAAGCAAAAATAAAGGTGTAGGCTATAGGTCTATCTGTCTGTCTGTCTGTCTGTCTGTCTGTCTGTCTGTCTGTCTGTCTGTCTGTCTGTCTGTCTGTCTGTCTGTCTGTCTGTCTGTCTGTCTGTCCATCTATCCATCCATCTAAGACAATGAAAATGGCTGTTGAAATGGTGAAATATATGCCTTCCCCACATCAAAACATGACAATATTGATTATGTCAATTAACCTAATCAATGAATGCACTGGTTCACTGATTCTGATTTAGTAATAAATAGTAAAGCCAATAGTCACTGCAAAATGCACTGCATGACTGCAATCATGCGTATTACATTCAGCAGGAATATGTCAGTAGGCATAAGCCTATTTAGGCCTACTTGATTAACAAATTGATAGCCCATTGGGTGGGGTAGGTCAAGTCCAATCAACCTATGGGTGCCAAGCCCTACATAAAGCAGACTGTGACACAAAGCCATTTCTTCGCAACCATGCCAAATACATGCATCTTCCCAATTTGTAGAGGCAAGAAGGAAAAAAGAAGTCTGTTTAGTTTCCCTAGATCGGGTCAAATCAGACGACTATGGGTGGATGAGGTGAGGAGGGCTAAAAGGCGGTCCCCAACCTGGGAACCCACACCATCCTCCAAAGTCTGTGAGGTAGGCTCAACCCTAATCACGTATTCACATAAATTATTTATTATCATGCTGTTGTTTGGGTATTTAGACAAATCTATTTTCTTTCCTGAGGACCACTTCACACCAGAGGACCTCATTGGCCGTAGAAGACTCAGGAGAACAGCTGTCCCACGTCATGTAGTGGAACGAAGTTCCTGTAAGTATATGAGCCATATACCTTTTAATTGTCACTCCCATCACAACCACATTTAACAAACTCTTTGCTTGTCATCATCACTAGCCACTTCAGCAACAGGAATGCAACCAGCATCATCTCCACCATCACTACCCACGTCAGAAACAGGAATGGCAGCAGATCAAAGATCAGACCACACCTACAGTAAGTAGAAACTCTTAAGTATGGATCCTTCATTTGGCTGTATAAAGATACCTTCTCTTTGTCTTAATTCCAAAGTGTACCCTGTTTGAAGTTAAACTTATTGTATGTATTCCTCCACTCTGTTCATTTGCCTCTTGCCATCACCACCACCAGCAGCAACAGCAGAAATACAACAGCAACCAGAATGTCCAACAGTAGATCACAGTTATTGTACGTATAAACTCTTTACATGTCACCATCACCGCCAGTTATGTATGAACTCTTCAATATCAACAAGTTGGATTAGCTAAAAAAATGTATGTACTGTAACTGAATCAATTTATTTTAATCTGTATGAAAACAACTACAAATTTAGAACAGTATACCTGAATATCTATTAAATAATTCCGTAGGTTTGGTTCAGTCACCAACCACAGCAGCAGCATCCCTACTGGCTGAAAAAGATCTCCAGATTAAACATTTAACCTGTGAGCTGGAGAAAAAGGTTGGTACACTGAAACTGGATCATTCTCATATAGGCCATCATTAATGAAGAATCATGGAACCTGTTTTCTCTTTCAGAACAAAATGCTGTCACAAGTGTTTAACGAAGACCAGATCGAATTCCTTGAAAGAAGGCAAGTATACATGCATGTACGCACAATCACATGCATGCGCACATGCACACAAACACATAAACCTCACATATCCTTGCTCAACAGGCTTGTTCCCACCTGGCTGTCTTCAAGTCACAAGTGGTCAGCAAAGACGGTTTCAAGCTGTCTGGCTCTTAGGTTGGCTGTTGGATGTGATGGATATGAGTTCTTGCGAAAGGGTAATTCTTGAAGGTCCATATAGTGTGAGTAATGCATTAAATATAATTGTAGTTCTAAACTATATGTCTTCATCTTTCCAAGACATGAATTACCCGATTCCATCATATAGGACCATCAACAGAAGACTGGAAGGACTTCAGTGTGTCCCTGGTATCCAGTTAGACATCCTTGATCTGGTGGCAGGCAAACTGAAGTCCCTTCCCAGTCACGCACAAATGGTCGTTCTGAAGGTATGTCCCGTTTGTAAAAACTTGAAATCATTTAATTGTTAACTATCATAACTTAACCCTTTCTTTCTGATCAATGTTCTAGATGGATGAAATGTCTATTGCGACTGGCCTACAGTACGACCCCGCCACAAAGTCTGTGTTGGGGGCGGTGACCATGCCCCCAACTCCAGACAAACATGCCAAAAAACTGCTAACCTGCATGCTGGGCTGTCTTACTGTTCATTACAAACAGGTCGTAGCATATCATTTCACTGGGGCCTCAGTGACTGGCACAGAGCTGTGGGAGCTTGTACAATCCATTATCATGGCTTGTGGGGAGCGTGGAATCAGGGTGATTGCTGTGGTAAGAATAAACATATTATTTCTGCTAAATGCCTCAAACATAGATCCTCCTTTAATTTCCACAATGTTTTTCCACTTTTAATTTAGTGCACTGACATGGACTCAAGCAATCAGGCTATGTGGCGAGCTGCAGGTCTCAAAGGGGGGGAGGCCATGGATAGTTCCTTTATCCATCACCCATTCTATCCTGGTGGCTATCTGTTCTTCTCCCCTGATCCACCACATCTTATAAAGGCGATGAAGACCTGTGCAATCACTGCTTCCAGCTACCAGCCAGTGTTGTCCAGAAAAACATCTTGCCAAGCAACATGGTGAGCCACAGTTATACAATGTATGCCAAGAATACTATTTGTTGTCAGTATTAATCTCCACACATTTGCTTGTTCTGTGTTTGCTGTCCAAAGGTCACACTCAAGCCGATACAGAAAGTCATCGACATCCAGGAGGGAAGTCCCGAGAAGTTGGTGCCTGGAATTACGTCGAGTGCAATCGCCAACAAGCAGAGCTTCGAGAAAATGAAGGTATGGAAATAAAGATTTATAATTTTTGGGCAACCATAAGATGCATGTCTGTACACAGCACGGTCATGACTGCAATTTGTGCTTATGTTATTTCTTCCAGGTCTTGTGAGTATTTGGAACATAATGTAGCCTTTTGAATTTTATTTCCTATGAAATATATCAGCAGTTAAAAGGTTTTCCAACTGTTCCCCCAGGTCGCCCCTGCATGCAAGGTGTACTCGAAGTCGATGGGGTCCGCCATTCGTCTCCTAATTTCTGCAAAAGTCCTACCCCCCGAGGACGAGACAACGGCGTGGTTTCTGGAGCTGGTTAACGATTGGTTCGACCTAATGACATCGCGGCGTCTTCGTAATGGTAAGCCGACCAAAGTGACAAGTACAACCATAAATGGCATTAGCACTACCTTAAGTAGGATTAATGTGATATGTTGTATGGTCAGTGAGCTGGGAATATAATGCCCTAACCCCCCACCTCTTCCACCCCACTCACAGCATTGTCATCGCCAGACACGACCATGGCACGTGCCAAACTGGAGCGACTCCAGGAGTTCCTTGTCACATGGACCCAGACACGGTTCCTGTCTGTAAAGACAGGTGCCATCGGCACATGGAAACCGAGCCACACCGGGGTTCGCATGGCAACCTGTACCATGTTGGTGATGGCAGGCTCCCTAGTCTTCCCCTCTGTGATGGTGGAACATCTGCCATCTGTTCCACCATCCTTCATCCCACCAAACCCCAACTGGTTGTCACACCTGATGGACACTGGTTCCCTGAACATGTCCTTCCTCTTCACTGGGCGTGTGTCAACTGATCCTCAGGCCAAGCAGTGTCGTGCACGGTTGAGACTGATGATACTTGCCCAGTTTGAGAAGTCTGGCTCTGATGACGGTGCGTTACTGATTGAATACAGTGACCACCTGAGGAGCAAAGAGGAAGGACTCAAGGAACCTGTGGAAATCGAGGATAGATGTGACAACCCGGTACCCCCACTGCCACTGCCACTGGTTACATCCCAGACGTTATATTATCTGACAGGTTGGGCAGTATTCAAGACGCTGAGACGGTGCTCTTGTCAGACCTGCAAGGACTTCTGTCTGTCAACTGGTTCCATCTCCACAGACCACAGCTATGCCACTACACACTGTGATGACCCATCTTTGCTGACCATAATTCACAGCGATGGTGGTCTGAAACATCCCAGCAAGCGCATGCATGAATACCATCTTTCACTTTATGAGTTAATGCAGAAGTCTTTGCCAACCCTATTACAATCTGATGACCCCATCGGTCAAGTGATGACCACTCTCGACAGAGACACCGAATGGCTCCCTGTCTGCCACATGATCTCTAAGAGAGTGGTTAAAAGGTTGGCAATGTTGAGACTTCATATGCTGGTCAAAGAGGCATCAGCTGGGTCTGTGGCTGTACAGCATGACAGCAGGTCTGCCAAAAGAGCCACGTCAGTCAACTGAAAGATAATATATAGTCAATGGGTATTGCCTTATGAAGAATGGACGTGTGCCAGTTTCTTCTTGTGGATCTCCCCAGCTATGACGCCCACCAGCCCCAACACGCAGGGACCCGGCACTTGCCCCTCCTATACCAGCTATTAGTGTAGATTTTCGTCTTCCACAAACATTAAATTCCCGACAATGAATGGAGACTGTAGGCTACTTGTTTGCGCAAAGGAGCGCCCCTCACTTCACACAGTTGTGTGTTTTTGTTTTGTTTTTTTGTGGCTCCTGTTATGGCCAGCACTATTTGGGTTTAAAAGTGTTAGTTTATTTATTTATATACATATTTATTTGTTTACCATTTTGTCAATGGTACTTGACCAATAGTGTCTCCCGTTATGGCACTATTTCCTATTATGGCCAGCATGATTTTGGTTTAAAAGCATGTTATGTATTGCATGCTTTCTGTAGAAAGGCAGAAATGTGCCAAAACATGCCTTGGACTATGACTGAATTCTGTGCCACGTCAGCCTACTTTTATTTATCTGTTTGGAAATGTGTCTGCATTTATCAAATAAATGACTGGATGTGCCACAAGTCCCTTTTCTGTACTTTTATGTCCTATGCAATATAGGCCTACATGTTGTATGGTCTACTCTAAACTCTAAAGGTTGCTCCTAAAGTCCACGAAGTGCAGTAGGCTAGCCGAATGATATTATAAAGGCAATTATTAGGGTTATGTGCTCTCAAACTATTATAGGCTTCAACTATCCTTACAATGTGATGGTAGGCCTATAGGGCTTGTATTTTCTACTGAATGTCATGCAAATGATACCATGCCAAGCCTGCAATGAATGATCACACTGTGGTGCCCTTGGGGAATCTAGGCACATGCTACAGGAGGCTTCAATTATTTTGTACAATACAATGGGCCATATAATAATTATATAATCATTTATATAATCCTAAACATAACTTTTGAACATTTGGTTCACTCTTGTGCCTTAATTGATTCTTCTATTATATAGATATTATAGTTGCACTGATCATGACACGGCTGTCTCAGTCAGTCCGTTCATGGTGAGCACTGAGCCAAGCTGGCTTCAGCATGGCTGGCAGAAGAGTGAGATATGACAAACCACGCGTCCCTACTTTCAGCAAGGTCTTATAGTCGCCTCACGCCATCTGCTGGGCAATTTGTGCCATATCTATGATTTGTGCATGTCCAACTTCCTGGTCTCAACTGAGCATGTTTCTTTCCTTCCAAAGCAACATGGCGTCGCCCGTACGGTCTTCGCGTCTCATCCTTCTTAGACTGTCCTTGGTCCAGGGTAGGAGGCGGGACAGCGACGCTCTATAGTGCACTACTTTGGGGTTCCGCCATTTTGTTATAGTGTCCGAATATGTAGTGAGCATTTTTGCACCCTAACACCCTTTTTTAAACTAAGCCCTCGTCACTCGCCCTACACACTTCCACTTGGTTTGAGCATAGATATATAAATAATAGAGACGGCACCGGGATTCCCCTCGCCTCCAGTGCCGTCTCTATTATTCATATATCTATGCTCAAACCAAGTGGAAGTGTGTAGAGCGAGTGACGAGGAGCTAGTTTCAAAAAGGGACTAATGTAGTGGACTGTAGTATCCCACAATGCACCGGGAATTGTAGGGACCATCCGATAGTCACTACAAAAACACATCTGCCCCATAATGCATTGCACAAGCTCGCTCTTGAGCGCACATGCACGCGTTTGCGTGCACGTGCGCTGCTTCTGCATGCATGCGCTTATTGCGCTCCAACTCAGAAGAGACAGAAGTTGAACCAGCGAAAGAAATCAACACAAATGTACTTTTTAAACTTTCGTTTCCCCTCTTTTCTTCCCTGGCGGATCTCAAAGCTACAGATCTCGAGACAAATGATCTGTGTATTTATTTGCAATTGATTTGTTTTATTTATTTATAATAAAACAGTTGCTTGCTGTAGAAGGCCTTATATTTTAATAGTTTTTTGATTAAGGTTGGTGAAGTTGTAAAGCTATGTGCTAAAGTCCAATATATATTTTGTACATGCATGTGAGACACATTAATTGTGTCTCCGAACATATGTTTTATTCATATTAATTAATTCCTGCCATTAAAAAATATATGTTATCTAACATGATTTCATTGAATTGCGCTAAATACATTACAACTTCATTATGTAGGCAGTAATTTATTGGACTGCTGTTTCTGTTAACGTCCGTATTGTGAGCAGAGCTTGTAGATTGGCTACTTTTGGTAATTCTTTACCAAAAGTACCCGATCTACAAGCTCACAACACGGACGTCGCGTTGCTTATAGATCAGCTATTTTTACCGTATCCCCCCCCCCCCCCCCCCCCCCCCCCCAGGATTAGCGGGGGTTCATAATCATGCTGCTGATATTTTCATATTGTCAAGGTGGTGCACTGTTTTCATATTGCTGGATAATGGATATAATATTAATTTATTGATAATAATCATAGGCCTATGTTATTTTAAAATAATAACCTTTTTATCATCATTTCAGCAGCAGCGTTTTGACTGGTTTTTTGTAGTCAGTTGATTCTTCATATCCAATTGAGTGAAACGGCCGGGATGATTTGTTTATTTTTCATACAGTTCTTTATGAGGCGATCTGAAAAAACCCTATGGGGATTACAATGCAAATAAAAAGTACATGAACCCGCGGACCTATAGCGCCCTCTACCGATATTGACGTCAGAGTCGGTGCTCCCCATACAGGGAGTATTGTCTGAATTAATCACTATTTGAGTCCACTGAGTCTGGGTCCCCGTATGGGGAGTAGGGAGTAGGGAACAACCCTAGCAATTCGAACGCAGCCTATATTATAAGAAATAGATGCCTCATTTGCCGCTGCAGTTCATTGGAGCGACGTGTATCCCAATGAAGGCGGAAGTGCAGTGCTGAAGGCTTTTTTTTTTTTTTAACAAATCTTTATAACAGTCATGACAATATACATTACAATACAAAACAAGACAAACAAACAAACACAAACAACAAAGTTATTAACAATACAACATCAGAGCCAGGGGGATTAGATTACTAACAGAAAACATTAAAGAGTGAACACAAAGCAACAGTTCCCCGCAGCTTTCTTATTTAGAAGTGCTGCAGGCATTTGCTGAAGGCGACTGCATCTTGCCCAAGTGACGTCACTCATGCGACTCCTCCATGTCTCTCGCTGTCACTCAAGTGACTACTGGCCAATCACAGCGCGTCTTTTCCGGGACTTATGTTACGCGCCTTGCTTCCGCTGATGCTTCCGCCGCCTCAGAGCCGGAAAGGGCGTCTATGATTATGTCTATGGTCTAGATGGCTCAAGGCGGAGTCTCTGACGTAGATCACCCGGCAGCCATCTTGCTGAGGGGCTACAGTACATTATGTTCTATGGCAGCTCAAACAAAAATACTCATAACTCCCTCAAATCTTGACGGATCTACAATCGGGTTAGTTTATTACAAACGTTGTCAACGTGGCTATGATTCAGGACTTAATTCAGGACTTATCTGCTTAATGTTGTTTTTTATATGAACCTCGTATAAAAGCATATAAGTATGCGGACGTCTCTGACGTTTATAACAAACCAAACCGTTTGAAAATCGGTTGGAAATTGAGCAAGTTATAGTTATTTAAAAAGTACATTCCCATAGACACAATGTTGTCCTGCCCCGAGGTAAGATGGCCGCCACGTAGCAACGTCGCTCTCCATTGGCCAGAGCGCGGGTGAGCCATCTAGCAGCCATTGTTCTCCATTCAACACAAAGCTCTGAATGAGAGAAGACGTTGGCGTGTTGTTTCATACTATTCTCCCCTGTTTCAGGTAATTATGTGGGAAAACGTTATCATGTGGATACATACTGTTTCATGCTAGTCCTGCACTTTGGGGTTTATATGTTTTGTTGGGGAAAGAACAGTATAAGCGTTTGTAGTGTTTATACTCACTGTGACCACACAATATACATATGAGCTAAGCTAAGCTAACGTAGCACAAGCCATGTCAGATTGCACGTCGCTGTTTGTGATTACGTCACTCACAGAAAAGAGGTTACGGTTAAAAAGAGGATTTGAGAAGATTATTAACTGAGATGTTTTGCTGGATGTTTGCTTTGATGAATTGAGAACGGTGGACCCTCTTGTAAACAAGTGTAATGCTTTTATTGGGTCGTCCACTCACAGTTGTGGCAGCGGTGGCCGAACGGATTGCTGAGCGGTCTTGATACCGGAAGGTCGCCAGTTCGAATCAGCGGTCCGACACGTTAAAATGAATTTAAGTGCCCTTGAACAAGGCATTGAACCACTACGATGAAATGTGTTCTATGAGCAGGGCCTGGCTGGAAACAAGTTCTTGAGCTTAGCCCAGATACCCTGGGTAAATATAGTAATCATTTCATTTCAGTTAACAGTCTTTGTATTGAGTTTGTGCTTGAAATGTACTGTAATTCTGCAAACTGTTAATACATATTTCAATCAATCAATGTTATTACCGGACCACACAAGTATGTGTGGTCCGGGGTTTGATTTATAGTATGTGAATTTACAAGACCATTACAGCTTTACATCAACCTAACACTTAACAGGTTCTAAATACAAAAGTAACAGTAAAAATGGGACAGCAACAAGGATTTCCCCCAAGATTACAATAGTTTATTAAGCAATGAATCAATAAAAGCAACACTGTATTGTACGAAATAATTAAAAGGTCATAAAACAGAAGAGAAGCTAAAATGTAAATGGAGGATGGGGTGCACAATACCAAAGTGCAAGGGGGGGGGAAGGGAGTGATTGATTGAAGTATTTATTAACAGTTTGCAGAATTACAGTACATTTTAAGCACTGTAAGCACAACTCAATACACCAACTGTCAACTGTGAGTGGACGACCCAAGCAGTACACTTGTTTTAAAGAGGGTCCACGTTTTCAATTCATCATAACATTTAGAGACGTACAAATATACACATCATAAAGGATGTAAAAAGGGGGAAAAGACATATAGTGAGGGGTAAAGGGGTGGTGGGGATTCAGATTTTATGGGGGGCGGTTTTGAATTGCAGCTGTCCGTAGGTGCCCTTTGAGAGCGGTTTTGAATGAGTCAAGGGATTCACAGGTCTTATTGACTGTTGGTATGGCGTTCCACATTTTTGTGGCATAGGAGCGAAATTAATTTAGTCCCTTGTTTGTGCCGAATCTGGGTTGCACATGGTTTGTTGAACTCCCTCTGGTGTGGACTTCATGACATTAAGGAAGTATTTAGACAGGTGGTACATGGGTATCTTGGTGGTGTATCGAATCTTGTGGACCAGACCTATTGCAAGATGCTGTACTCTGTCGTCAACTCTAAGCCATTCCAGCCTGTCAAAGTGGGCAGGGGTGCGATGGGTTCGGGGGGTGAGGCCTAGTGGTGGTCGCTCAAATAGAGCAGGCATGTGTCAGTGTAGTGGGATGTTCTGAAGCCGGATTGAAATGCGTACATACATTTTTTTTTGTGGCAAGATACTTTTCAACCTGTTCATAGACATTTTTTCCATCACTTTCGAGATGGAGCTAAGAATAGAAATAGGGCGGTAGTTGCCGGGGTCTAATTTGCTACCTTTCTTGTGCAGGGGGGTTACTTTGGCCAGTTTGAAATCTTGGGGGACCTGTCCCTGTTTGATGGAGAGGTTTATTATGTGGGTGATGATTGGAGCTATAGAGATGGCAGAGTCTGATAAATTTGGAGGGAATATTGTCATGACCAGTGGCCTTGTGGGGTTGAAGGGCACTCCGTTTTTTAAGTACCTCCTCAGCTGTTACCATTGTCAGCTTAAAATCATCTTTACAAACACCTAGGTTTTTGTAGAAGGCTTTGATGTGCTCTACACCAAAGCGCCCACAGTGGGAGGGCAGTTTGTTAACCAGCGTTGTTGCAATGTTTGTAAAGAAGATGTTTAAGTAGTTGGCTACATCAAGCTTGTCAGTGATGATGGTGTCCTTCGATTTGATGTTTATGTTTGTAAACCTGGGTTTTAGTTTCTGACCGCAGCCTAGCTGGTTGTTTAGTAGCTTCCAGAGCTCCCGAGGATTGTTTTTGTTTTCCTCATCTTTATCATTTATCATTGGTTGCAACGCTGTGAGCCTAACCACCCAGGTCACTTCACCTATCCTGCAGCAGAAAAGAGAAGAGGATTGCAGTTTGTTCATGGCAGTTAAGACAGCAGTTTAAATATGAGATCCTTCTTGGGGGAAATAAGATCATTACAGAATGTAGAAACTAGTGCAATAATGGCCACCAAATAACGAAGTTAAACGAAAACAAACTCAAATCAATGTGAATCAACAACTCTCTTTTGATATCATTAATCTCCGTCCCATTTATCAATCTCCGTCTGGGGCACTTGACCATGAACTTGACGGTGATCTCCGTCTGGGGCCTCTAAACTGTTAAGGGCTTGTATTTCAAGTTTTCGTATGGGCCTCGACCCGAAAAGTCAGTAGAGTATCTGTGCACTGGTTGTGGTGGGCCAGTCTGGGCTAGAGATGCAATGATACTGATTTTTCAATTCCGATCCGATCCGATATATTTTTTGAAATTTCCCGATACACTCCCGATATCCGATATTTTACATAGCAAAAAATGTAAATACAAAATGCGCATTGACATTATTTTTGGTAGCGTGGCATTGGTTAGAGATCTCAATTTAGTCAGACCATTATTAACACTATCCTAAACCCTAACCTAACCCAAGCCACGATGATTTGTAACCCGCAGCATGGGTCTGACTAACGAGTGGTCTGACTTGAGGGAAGTCCCCTTATTTTTGAGGGGCGCAAGCCCCTCCTATATTAAGTAGATTTTTGTCTTACACAAACATTAAATTCCTGTTGACAATGAATGGAGAATTTACATCAGTGTCTGAGCAAATAGACATGTTACGTCATGATGATGTACAATGATAAGAGTGCCCCTCACTTCACACGGGTGTGATTTTTTTAAATTGAAGAATAGGCTTTAAGTAATAGAGCAGTCATACTATTAATATTGTTTGTTGTGTAATGTTACACAAGGCTGTAATACACAGCATATCTCTAAATAGCAAATAATGTACAAATGCCTTACATTTAAATTCAAAGAGGGGATGTTTATTGCGAACGCAGTGAGCATTTACTATGAGACCCAGCAGATCACGTCTGTGTGTGTGTGTGTGTGTGTGTGTCTGTGTGTGTGTGTGTGTGTCACGCTGTAACACCACCCACCCACCACCAGAGGGCGCAGCTGTATCACACACAAAAAAACACACACACACACACGCACGCACGCACGCGCACACACACACACACACACACACACAAAAAACTTAACTTAAAAAAAAACTTAACTTAAAAAAAAACTTAACTTAAAAAAAAAACTTAAAAAGGAAAAACGCACACACACAAAAAACTTAACTTAAAAAAAAACTTAACTTAAAAAAAAACTTAAACAAAACACTTTAAAAAAAAAAACCTAAAAAAGAAACACGCACGCACGCACACATACACACACTAAAAAAAATTAACTTAAAAAAACCCTTAAAAAGTACGTAATTTATTCTAATTGTTGTTATTGCAATTTACGAGCTGCGTTCGCTTCCCGCGTTTGCGCGTCTTACTTGTGGTTAAGTGTTTAAAAATAAGAATAATAAGTGTTTAACCTGTAAACCTTAAGGAAATGGCAACCTGTTAATTAATACTATGTTTTTTTGTATTATTATTATTATTATGTGCAAAGGTACCCTTTTACCCCTAAAGTGATGCCTGCATGTAACCTGTTAATTAATACTATGGTCTAATATTAATAATTATAGTAATTATTATTATTGCTATGTACAGTGGGAGTGGTACCTTTTAGCCCTAATGTGATGCCTGGAATCAGCTGCGCTATCATGTGACAAAAGCCTTGAGCCTTACCGACAGAACTCGGGGAGAAAAAAAATACCTCAGGTCTCAGGACGTTTGTTATGGTGCTGGTGTTGTGTTTGCTACTTTAGTTTGCAAACTCTGTCTTTGTCTTAAGAATTGCACTAAACTTACAATCTGAATCAATATTTGAGCTTCTGACAACAATGTCATGGTTTGATAACTGAGCCAATTATATAAAGACGGATTTAACCGCGACGACGACGTGCGCTTATTCTTCATCATCATCATCGTCACAGCAGCATTTTTTTTCCAATGGCAATAATAAAGTTACAAAGATTGAATCACATAGCTCTAAACAGCACGTGTGTGCAGTTAATATATAGCAGAAGAATGGATTACAAGAGCAATCTCATCAACAACAATGTCAGAACGCAGCTGTGGTGTGGAGATGATCAAGTCTCCACCACACAACTGAACTGCGCATGCAGTGACTTGACTGATCCGTGCGACGACGGGTAAACTTTATACTTCTAATACTAGCTGTTAAGTCTGTAAGTGATTACATTCTCTTGCATATTGCACCTTAGTGGAGCTTTTTTTCTATAGTCTCTGTTTGCAGTCTGTAGCCTTACATACTGGAGGTTGGATTCGCTCACTGCACTGTCTGAGCAGGACGGACTGTAGTAAACATTAAACACGTTTCCCCCTCCTGTATCGGAGCGTGTATCGGTTGCGTCAAATCCGATCTCCGATACATTAATTACGCTGGATCGGAGGCCGATCCCGATATAATATCGGATCGGTTGCATCTCTAGTCTGGGCTAAATTCCGTGAAAATGTCCGGGCCGAATTTTTGTCTGAGTCCAGCCCTTAGAGTATATATGAATAGAGACGTCACCCAAGTTCTCCTCCCATCCACTTGCATTAATTTGCTCAAAAGCGCATGAGGCGATTTCACTCCTCCTTCCTTGTAGGAACAGAGTGCATTCTGGGATTGATTGGGCCAAACTCATGAACGCGCTGCCATTGCACTGAAACCGCGTTCACGTGTCATCATGAACGTGCGCAATGATAGTCAACGGACCAGCGCGTTCATGTGTTTGGCCCACGCTGCAATACCAAATTCGGCCACTATGTCCATTGCGCCTTAGGGTTGGGTGACGATACGAATCTATCGTCAATCGCGAATGTACGAGTCCAATCGCCGAATATTTTTATTAGGCGATTTTTCGGGACGATTTTTTTCTTTTGGGCCGGGTGGAAAACCCCTCCTCCGTTATAATGGTATGCTCCCAGTCCCCGCACCGCAGCATCGGGGAACACTCTGGCAGCCAGAGTAAAGGCTGGGAGGGACCGAGCCGAGGGAGGCTACTGTACTGTAGCCTACATGTTGTTTATGCTCCGGAGTCCAGACCCATGCAGTTTAATAATATACAGTCACAACAGAATGCACACTGCTGTCTCGTGTCTCATCACAATCCCAATGCGCCACCCGTGAAGTCGGGGGGAAAATAAAAAACAGGCTGCTAGTGTTAGTGTAGGGTCGGGGATCGTTAGCTTAGCGCTTAGCTTAGCGTGTAGCTACTGATTCAACCCACTGATTGAACTTCATCTCCGCCTGTAATCTAGGTTATTTTTTTATTGACAATGTGAACGAACCCCGACACCAGCGCTGCAAAAATAGACAGATCTACAAGCTCTCAACGCGTAGCGAACGGCGCTGCAAAAACAGGCAGGACGCGATGCCTTGAGAGCTTGTGGATCAGCCTCCCCGACGGTGCGGGGAGGCAAGAGTTCTCCGGGGAGGAGGAGAAGTTACCAGGGCAGGCTACATGTTGCTGCGGCTAACAACACTGTCACCAGCCAGTGGTTGTGATGTTAGCTTGGCTTGCAGCTGCTTGTCCGTTCCAACTTCACTTCATCTCCACCTGTAACTTATTTTTTATTTTGTTACCCTGGCGTAGCGAACGGCGCTGCAAAAACAGGCAGGACACGGCGCCTTGAGAGCTTGTAGATCTGGCTTTTTTGCGACCTGTAGTGAGCTGTTCTCACTTTACTTTTATGACACGAATATATCGTCCATCGGCGATTTTTGGACAGACGATGGGCGATTGAAAACAATTGGCATATCGCCCAACCTTATTGCGCCTCAGGGTTTCCTCCGGGTGCCGTCTCTATTCATATATACTCTAAGGTCCAGCCCTGTATAAAACCCATGCTGGTTGGCTTTTATAGTGGGCCAAACAATTTAGGAAGCAGGAAGTGGGAGGAGCTCTGGCCTGTATCTCAACAGTAGCCCAGGAGCGACATTTCCGACTGCACAACTCTGAAGAACTGGGGCACAGTTATATAATTACTATTATCCTGTATTGCACTAATATTTCACGTGTACATTTATGTTGGTTAAAGCCACATTACAAATTAATTGGTGAAATATGTAGGGATGCACCGAAAGGGAAATTCTTGGCCGAAACCGAATACCGAATATAGGAAACAGTTGGCCGAAAACCGAATATCTAACTATGTATGAAAAGAAGACAAGAAATGGGAAAACATTGAAATGAGAGTTTATTGAAGTTAAAAGTAATAATTCATGTGATAATTCATTTAGAGCTAAAAGTGTTTAAAATGCAATGAATCAGTGCCCATACCCGAGGTCGGGGTTGGCGAAAGGGCCTTTCTGTGTGGAGTTTGCATGTTCTCCCCGTGTCCCCTAGGGCAGGTACCCTCACAAAAAACATGCAGTAATCCTGGTCTAAACTGCCTCCCCCTGGCCAGCCAGGGCACCTGATGGAGGGGAAAGGAACTGGTTGGAATAACGTGTTCCTTCCACTCACTACGTCCAACCAGGGAAACTCCCCCCTCTCAGGTGCAAAGGAGCAACTTGGACACTCAGGCATGAAGGAAGCATGAGTTCAAGTCCGTTGCTCTCCCCATGTCCCCCATATGGGGACTAGGTTGGCGGAGGGTGTGTAGAGCCCAGGATCACATTAGATAATTGACACAGGGGTGAAAAATGGGTTACAAAATTGTGGGTTAAAACATATACAAATAAAAAAAAATGCAATGAATGAAAACAGTTAAAACTTAAAACGATTGATATTAATACATGCTTACCTATATCCAGTATTTACCTCAGGGTTCTGGAATGTAAGCTAAATGACATAAGTGTTATTATGGACACCTAACTACCTATACACTTACCTGGTTCTCATCCTGTATCATTGATGATGATTCGTACGTACCTTGATTGTGAAGATGCTGTAATATGTTTTATTATTTGATAATTGATTCAATACAAAGCTTTGAATGAGAGAAGACGTCTGCGTATTGTTTCATACTATTCTCCCCTGTTCCAGGGGTACAACATCAGTTCTCCACAACTGCTCCAGGATATCAACCGTTTCTGATCAGATCTGACTGTGGGCTCCAGACTTCAGCTGAAGATGAACTCTATCAACCTCAACTCTGCTGAACAGCAGGAACCCAAAGACCATGGTAGGTTACTCGCTCTTCCTGCTTTTTCCACCCCTGTCATATTGATAATTTAAACACTGCATTTGTAACGGTTTGATAATTAAATTAACTGTTACTCTTTTTTAAATTACACAGCGAAGTTGTGATGAAGTTATGATAGTTTTTATCTACTCAAATGAGAAATAATAATACAGCCAGGTATAAACACCAACAAAATCAGATGAATGAAAACAAGTTGAAACCCTTTGAACCGAATGTCCTCGATTCGCACACGTACGCCCGCTAAATTGTTTAATAGATAGGTCTGTTAGAAATTAATAATTAAAGTCCGCGTCTCGTGCACGCGCCCGCACGCTCCTATTGTTCCTTATCGCTCCGTAAATCTAAACGGCTCTAAACCGCGTCCCAGAACAAACAAACGAAAAAATGTCAATCCAAAAAGTTATCCATAAGATTATCCAAAAGGAAAAAGGGATCCCCAGCAGCGACCTAATCCAAACAATGAATCCAAAGGGCCGATTCATACTCCTATTTTAGAGCCGAATAAAAGTCGGTTCGGCGCTGTAGAGCCTACAATGTGACGTCATTTGAGGTTCGGGGGGGCGGGTACCGTCCTGAAGTCGGCTCTTCGGTGCTACTGAAAATTTCTGACGAGCCGAAATCATTTCGGCACTACAGCGCCGAAACAGCGGTAAAATAGGAGTATGAATCGGCCCAAAGGCAAAACAACAGTGGATCCTCGCGGGGTATAAAATGAAATATAAACGGTCTCACCAATTAAGTCTTTTCTTCTCTGGTGTAGTACAGCGCGCTGCAGTGTTGCCTTAGCTATTTTCCACCTATAGCGTCCGAGTAGAGTTTATTATTAAATAAATAATTGATCAAACTGGTCTAGGTCTCCTGTGGACTTCCTGGACGGTTTGCCTCTCTCGTTCCTTTCTCCCGCGGGCCGGCCACCAACGCCTACTTTACGTGCGTCAGACAGTCTCGGACCCGTCAATCAAAACAATCCCCTCAAATCATAACATAGGCTTTCAAAACACCCCTTAAACAATAACAAAATAAAACATATTAGGGCCTTACCCTTAAGGGATGGCGTTAATTAAGGATCATTATAGAATATCTGTGACATACACTTTTAAATGCCATAAATAAAATTAATCCTTTTGTGGAATGTGGCAGCGCTACACATTCTCAATATTCATTGTATTCTCAATATTCCACTTGTTTCTTTTTTGTAGTATTATTTAACCACTTAATCCTTACAAAAAATATCTTGTTGCCATGACCTTAACCGAACCGGATGTTTGCCATTTTGAATGTATTGTGGCGTTTGGCACAATTTTTGCCATTTCCACGGGTCGCACTTTAACAAACTCCTCCTAGCAGGATGGTCCGTTCCACATAAAACTCGCTCAGCGTTCACAAAATACCTTAACGATGAAAATGTATCAAAATCGTGAGTTTTCGTACAGACATGGGGGTGGTGTCATCGGACTTGGTTTTGAATCCTTGACCTTCATTGGTATAACTTAGCCCCACCCCTTCTTCTGATTGGTCGATATTTGATAGTTCCTATTTTTTGCTATAGCTTTTCAACGGTTTGTCGTAGAAACTTGTTGGTGGTGTCATTTGACTTCATTCAGAGCCCTTGCCATTCATTGTGTAACTTAGCCCCCTTAACATCTCTTCTGATTTGTCAATATTTGATAGTTCCTATTTAGTCCTATAACTTTTCAACGGTTTGTCTTACAGAGATGTGGGTGGTGTCATTGGAGTTGGTTCAGAGTCCTTGTTCTTCCTTGGTGTAACTTAGTCATTCAGTACAGTTACTTAGGTCTTCTCCCAGTTCTGATTGGTCGATATTTCCCTGTAACTTGCACGTGCGATAGCAGGCACGATTATGTCATTATGTGTAACAATGAATAGAGAATATAGCTTAGATTATAATAAAACTATGTCATTATTTGTTAGGTTTTTTTGTCATTGATATTTTGTTATACTTGACCCACTTGTTTAGTCATTTCTTAAAACGCACAACAAATTTGGAATTAATTTGCGGGGCATTAATTGGGTAAATTTCAATCCACAAACTGGATTTCTTTCAACCTCTCAATAGTTTTTTTATCTTTGTTTCCAATCCAGTGTTGCATCATCAGTCTGGTCTCCCTGTCTTACCAACAGTAGATGAACATAGAAGCTTGGCTAAACCAAAACAGCACAGCTGTGACCAGTGTGGACAACGCTACCATGCCATGTCTGACCTTAAAAGACACCAGAGAATTCACACAGGAGATAAACCATATGGATGTGATCATTGTGGACAACACTTCTCTCACATGTCCAGCCTTAAAACACACAAGATAATTCACACTGGAGAGAAACCCTATGAATGTGGTCATTGTGGACAACACTTCTCTCACATGTCCAGCCTTAAAACACACAAGAGAATTCACACTGGAGAGAAACCCTATGAATGTGGTCATTGTGGACAACACTTCTCTCACATGTCCAGCCTTAAAACACACAAGAGAATTCACACTGGAGAGAAACCCTATGGATGTGATCAATGTGGCCAACACTTCTCTGAAATGTCCAGCCTTAAAACGCACCAGAGAATTCACACTGGAGAGAAACCCTATGCATGTGATCATTGTGGACAACACTTCTCTCACATGTCCAGCCTTAAAACACACAAGAGAATTCACACTGGAGAGAAACACTATGTATGTGATCAGTGTGGACAACACTTCTCTAGAATGGACAGCCTTAAAACACACCAGCGAATTCACACAGGAGAGAAACCCTATGGATGTGATCAGTGTGGACAACACTTCTCTAGAATGGACAGCCTTAAAACACACCAGCGAATTCACACAGGAGAGAAACCCTATGGATGTGATCAGTGTGGACAACACTTCTCTGAAATGTCCAGCCTTAAAACACACCGGATAATTCACACAGGAGAGAAACCCTATGGATGTGATCAGTGTGGACAACACTTCTCTAGAATGGACAGCCTTAAAACACACCAGCGAATTCACACAGGAGAGAAACCCTATGGATGTGATCAGTGTGGACAACACTTCTCTCAAATGTCCCACCTTAAAATCCACCAGAGAATTCACACTGGAGACAAACCATATGGATGTGATCAGTGTGGACAACACTTCTCTCAAATGTCCAGCCTTAAAAAGCACCAGAGAATTCACAGGTAATTCCTTTCATTGTGGTGTGTGAAAAAGCTTTCAATCGCTCCAATGATTGTTCACATGTTTGTACACATATGCAAGATACATTTGAACTGAATATGCATGTTTTGTGTGAACAGTATGAGATGATCCTATAGAGGCTAAATAGATAAACTAGATAAACATCAGAACATCCACATAACAGCGGTGCATGATGATCTATTTTTGTGGGTCTGTGTGAACAAACATTGGCTGATCACCCCATACTAGGGGTGCACAATTATGAAACTATGACCGATCTCCGATTATTTGCTGCGGGTCATATCTGCTGATACCGATTTCGACCGATTCCGATATTATACAGAGGACCACAATGGAAACCAGCCTAGGCCCTATAGGGGCTTATTGGCCCAAAGCCTGTTAATAAAGTATTCAATCATTCAATCAATCAATAAATAGCCTATACTCTTTTCCAAGTGTCTGTTTTCACAACTGAATGACTACTGAATGATTTGAGTACACAAATTAAATGTAGAAACATGTAAAGTTTATTTTTACTTAAGATTTGACATATTTGATTTGGCTTTTGTTCTAGACTAGAGGTACTAGAAACTTGATTTATATTGAACTCATTGATGATTATATCGCGCATCCTTATCCCATAGGGATGATTCGATTGGCTGAGCACGTAATGTGATGTATTATGCATAGTATGATGATAAGAGATCCCCTCACTTTGAGGGTTTGTTTAAACACAAACATTGAAGACAAAGTGACGACGCAGATTGTGATTGGCCGGAACGTGATGATTTATGATGACATGACAAGTGTGCCCTTCACTTCACACAAGTGTGATTTTTGGATTAATGTGTTGATTAATTCAAAGTAAACTTACCATAAATAATTGTGCAATCACAAATAAAGGCAAACAAGTCAAGCAGTGTTTTTTTCTTTTCATTTATTTTTTTGTAGGTTTTTCATGTGTACATTGTGTGTTAATTTCAACTAATTACATGAAATACTCTTTGGAAGGCAATAACACACCTTGTAATATAAACATGGTCACAGTCCCGACGACGAGCGGCCTGGAAGAGAATTTCCATTCATTTTCTCCCATAGACGTTTCATAAAGTATTGATTTAAAGACCTGTACGCCTCGGACAAAGCCAACTCGGATGGTGACAAATCATGACAATAAACAATAATTTTTGGGCCGAACAAATAATTAGAAAGAAGAAGAAAAATACAAAAAAATGTTTATTGTCATGATTTGTCATCATCCGAGTTGTCTTTGTCCGAGGCTTACAGGTCTTTAGATAAAAACTTTCTGAAACGTCTATGGGGAAAATGAATGGAAATTGTCTACCTGGCCGCTTGTCGGGGGCGGGACTGAGCCGCTCTTTAGGAGCACATAACAGTTTAGCGAGATAAATGAAGACACTGTTATGAACAATAACATAGGCTACTATAACTAGAACTGCATTCTGTCGAGTGCCTACTTGCGCTTTGCACACAAGTAGGCCATAAATGACCTAGTGCGCAAGCAGAGCGCACAACTAGTGTCAACCGCTACGAACCTTCAAATATCTGGCTCGCAATGGTGACGTAATAATGATAGGTTTCAGATTACATATATATACATGTATATGTAAATTGTATATATGTATATGTAATTTGTAAGTTGATTAGCAGTATACTGTGGTTACTTGGGTCGTTTGATGCATAGCCTATGTCCGTAGCTGCGTATGACATAATGAAGAAATGTACCAATGCCAGCTATAATTGGCTCTTGATGGTGACGTAATAATGATATGTTTCAGTGTGGGTGTGGATTAAAGAAAATGCCTATGTATATGCAATTTGTAAGTTGATTAGCAGTATACTGTAGTTACTTGGGTCGTTTGATGCGTATATCCGTAGCTGCGTATGACGTAATGAAGATGTGTACCAATGCCAGGGTATAACTGGCTCTCGATGGTGACATAATGATATGTTTCAGTGTCGGGTGGATTAAAGGTAATGCCCCACATACATGTATACATGTATGTAATCTGAAACCAATACAATATCAAGCACATATTAATCATTAGGCCTACGTCATACGCAGCCACAGACATATGCATCGGATCACCGGAGAAACAACATTACTTGCGCGCTCTGCATGCGCAAGTAAACACCAGTAAGACGCCCTGAGGGCGAGAAGAGACCGTGCACGCATCCGCCTGGGTGACAGCAGAATGCTGGGCGCTTTGGCATGGGGGGTCAGATCAACATATGGAATTAATTTTGTACTGGCCATATATGGAGCGTGTCGTGAGTGTACAGGGTTTGATGAGGTCAGAAGGTCACAAGGTGTGACGGACTGACTGGCAGGTTTTGCAGGTATTCATAGTACAAAGCTGCGACCTACGGTTGCAAATAATAATAATAACTAGAAAGGTCGCAGTTTTGAAAAATTGCAAAGTGTGGTTGCCGCAGTCGCTTGCATAGGCCCCTCCCTAATTTGAACATTTCTATAACGCTTGAATAGTTTGGTCTTCTGCTCCTACAAGGGAATTCATGTCTTTATAAACGATTGTAAAACATAGTTTGGTTACGTAACCAATCACAGCGGAAGTTAGGTAGGTTACTCCGGAAAAAGAAAGTGAAATAAGAAAGTGTGACAATAGTCTGTTTGCCCTTTGGGCAACCACACTAATAATAATAATCTACAAAGTAACTAAAGCTGTCAAATAATTTGAGTGGAGTAAGAAATGTAATATTTTCCTCTGAGATGTAGTTGAGTATAAAATTGGAAATACTGAAAGTAAAAGTTATTTTTGCGCCCAGCAATTGTCAACACACATACATAAAAGAAGAAAATGTGTCAACTGCTTTATAGCGTATGTTATGCTGATGCAAATTCCACTGTTTTATGTAAGGGATAATATCTGGCTAGGTGGTCATTGTCGGGAGATAATTCACCGACAGGGAGTTTAACCACCGAGGCGAAGCCGAGGTGGTTACACTCCCTGAAGGTGAATTATATCCCGACAATGACCACCTAGCCAGATATTATCCCGCTTATTACATGGCTAACTAACATAAATTAATACATTAACCCAAAACACAACAAAAAAAGTATTCCATAAGTTCGCGCTGGCTGCGTCTGCCCAGCTGCAGGGCTGCAGCACTGTCAGAAAACAAGGAAGTGAGTTGATCAAATAGAATCCATTTTCGGGTCCTGCTTCGTCTATTTCTCGCTCAAATGTTTTCAAAAACATTTTTAAGAGCAATGTTTAGCTGTAAATTACATTGTGTGTCACTAGTGTGTGTGTTTACATGGCTGTTATGTTGGAAACGGCAGTAAATCAAGCGGGGCGCAGCCGCGCAGCTGGTGGTGCTCAGAGGGTTTGATTAGGCAGCGGTCATTATACAGCCGAGCGGTCATTATCATGAGATAACTCACCGCTGAATTAAGCGATTGACCAATCAGAATCAAGCATTCAACCAAGCCATGTAATAAGTGTATTTATTTTGTAGGCTATATAGTTGCATTCAGAGCTGAATTCAGAGCTCAGCAACATTGACAGCAAATTCAAGTTTCACATAATGATTTAAATAGACTGTGCATGAGCACCTACAGTATCTGCCTCCATTTGTGTCATGGTATTAATTTATAATAATATTGATCACATGGATGCCACACACAGAATAGTTTCTTACCATTTGGTGAGGAAACAGCCAGCTGGATAGCTTTTCCGATGTATAGAACAATGCGCCAAAAGATGAATCCCTCAAAAAGAAAAAGGCAAAACTCTGGTCCGGGAATATGTCCATATTGTTCCATTTGCTTTCCAAATCCAAATCCAGATCTGTTCTTTTTAAGCATATAGCATATAGGCCTAGAGCCAAAACTGAGCTCAGATGAGTCTGAGCCATAGACTGTAAAAAGGTCCAATCTAGCCAAAGGCTAGATACTATGGGCTAGATGGCTCAAGGTGGAGTCTCTGATGTGGTTCACCCGGCAGCCATCTTGCTGAGGGGCTACAGTACAGTATGTTCTATGGCAGCTCAAACACAAATAGTCATAACTCCCTCAAATATTGACGGATTTACAAACGGGTTAGTTTATTACAAACGTCAACGTGGCTATGATTCAGGACGCTTATCTGCTTAATGTAGTTTTTTATATTAACCTTGTATAAAAGCATATACGTATGCGGACGTATCTGACGTTCATAACAAACCAAACCGTTTGAAAATCGGTTGGAAATTGAGCAAGTTATGGTTATTTAAAAAGTACATGCCCCATAGACACAATGTTATGCTGTCCCAAGGTAAGATGGCCGCCACGTAGCGACGTCGCTCTCCATTGGCCAGAGCGCGGGTGAGCCATCTAGCAGCCATTGTTCTCCATTCAATACAAAGCTCTGAATGAGAGAAGACGTCTGCGTGTTAGCCCCGTAGGGGGAAAATTGAGCTGAGGGATGGCGGAGGACACAGGAGGCGGGCGAAAAGGGAGGAAAAAGAAGGGACGGCAGCGAAAGGTGACGGTGGACGAGGGGGGGTACAACCCAACTGAGCCATCGTACATCCCGGGTCCGATTGAGGAAGTGTACAATCCGACTGAGCCATCGTACATCCCGGCTCCGACGACAGAGAGAGCGTACAAGCCGACTGAGCCATCGTACTACAGTAGTGAGAGTGTCCATGGTGAGAGTGAAGGACAAGATGATGAGGAAGAGGTTATGGAGCCGGAGCCGGGTCGCGAAGCCCATAAGGAGCGAGACTCGCATAAAACAGCATTAAAACAGGCATGCCGTTAAAACAATAGTACGATAAGGCAGTGTCAAATCAGGCAAAGGCAGTGGTACAAAGATAAGAACAGATATTTTAAAACTCAACTAAAAGCAAGAGTAAAAAAGTGAGTCTTAAGCTGTGTCTTAAAAATGTCTATAGAGGGTGCCTGTCTGATCCGCAGTGGTAATTTGTTCCAGGCTGTTGGCCCATAAAAGCAGAATGCTGCCTCGCCATATTTCTTACTAGCCACCTTTTTGGGGAGTTCGAGTAGGCCAGCAGTGGAGGACCTTAGGGGGCGGTTAGGGACATATCTAGGCAGACAGTCAAGGAGATAAGATGGTGCAAGACCATTAAGAGCTTTATAAACAAGTAATAAGATTTTAAAATCGATTCTATAAACCACCGGGAGCCAATGTAGTGAGGCTAAGACCGGAGTGATATGATCTCTCCTCTTAGTTTTTGTTAAAACTCTGGCAGCCGCGTTTTGCACAAGTTGCAGTCTATCGGTTGTTTTCTTTGGTAGGCCAGAAAAAAGGGCATTGCAATAATCTATCCGAGAGAAGACGAAGGCATGGATCAGCGTTTTTGCATCGTCTAAGGACAAGTATGCTCTGATTAGTGAAATATTACGAAGATGAAAGAAGGCCGTCTTTGTAGCCTGATTAATGTGTGCATTAAAATTCAGCTCAGAATCTATGAGAACCCCCAGGTTCTTTACCGTGGACTTGCTCTCTATGACCAAGTTGCCCAGGCGATTCATTATAGTTTATTTCTGTGCGCTAGAGCCAATTATGAGGACTTCTGTCTTATCCTCGTTTAGCATAAGTAAGTTCTCGCTCATCCAACATCTAATACTGGTTAGACAGGTCAACAAAGGGTCAAGGGCAGAGTGGACTGGTAGTAGCTAAGTGCAGAACAAAGGAGCAGATGGAAGACATGTTGGGGATAACGGAATACGGGGGCACCAGTGTTAAATGTTTCAGGTTAGGAGAAAAAACAAAGAAAAGGGGGGTGATTAGTGGGGTCCCCCTATCAATATATAGTGAGGCATTTGTCCACAGTGATGGCGTGTGTGAAGCCAGGAGGATGAAACGGAGCAGAGAGGGGAGAAAGGAGGACAGCAAATCAATATGTTTGTCCTTTGAAGGAGAGTTGCCGGAGAGAGTATGTGTGGACTACATATGCTACCGAGTGAGGCCGTTCGAGGAAGCGCCACTGCGATGCTTCTGTTGCCAAGAGTATGGGCATGTGGCCGCAGTGTGCAGGGGGAAAAGCAGATGCAGAAAGTGTGGAGGGATAAACTGTGAGGGAAAATGTGAAGAACAGCATCAGGGTCAACCAAAGTGTGTCAACTGTGAAGGGAGCCATCATACAGGAGCAATGCAGTGCCCTAAGAGAGTGAAGGAAGTGGCAGTGAGTAGGATACGGAGAAAAGAAAAGGGCATGACATACTGTACGCCGATGCTGTCAAGAGACTGGAGGTGGAGGAACGAGCGGCAGAGCAAAAGGAACCAGTGGAGATGAGGAATGGAGATGAGAGGACCATGGGCATGGACAAAAGGAGTTTCCTGGCTTTCATAGCTATGGTGGTGAACTGTGCCGTTGAAATACAAAGCAAGTCCGAAAGGATTAAAATGGTGCTTGACGCAGCTAGGAGGTTTTTGAAGGTGGAAGACATCAATGCTGAAGAGCTGGACAGTACCCTGAGAGAGGGGTTCGCACCAACTCAGCCAAATGTGGCTGAGTAACAGAAGGGAAATGACGGTAAAGGGATAATTCGGGTGGGCACTGTAAATATTTCTCACTGAGGAGAACACCAAAGGGGATATAATCCCAACCTGCGGAGGGCAGCAATGTGCCGGAAGGCATCCAGTCTGCCGGAAATCACAAGAAGAAGAAGAAGAAGATGGCCGCCACGTAGCGACGTCGCTCTCCATTGGCCAGAGCGCGGGTGAGCCATCTATCAGCCATTGTTCTCCATTCAACACAAAGCTCTGAATGAGAGAAGACGTCTGCGTGTTGTTTGATACTATTCTCCCCTGTTTCAGGTAATTATGTGGGAAAACGTTATCCTCTGTGGATACATGCTGTTTCATGCTAGTCCTGCACTTTGGGTTTTATATGTTTTGTTGGGGAAAGAACATTATTAGAGTTTGTAGTGTTTATACTCACTGTGACCACAACATATATACATATGAGCTAATAAGCTAAGCTAACGTAGCACAAGCCATGTCAGACTGCAAGTCGCTGTTTGTGATGACGTGACGTCACTCACAGAAAAGAGGTTACGGTTAAAAAGAGGATTTGAGAAGATTATTAACTGAGATGTTTTGCTGGATGTTAGTATGTGTGGTCCGGGGTTTGATTTATAGTATGTTGATTCACTAGACCATTTAAAGCTAACCTAACACTTAACAGGTTCTAAATACAAAAGTAACAGTAAAAATGGGACAACAACAACGATTTCCCCCAAGATTACAATAGTTTATTAAGCAATTCAAGGTCAAGGTCAAGGTAAACTTTATTGTCCACAAGGGAAATTTGTCTTGGGCTTTCACCCCAGCTACAGCCACACATAAAACATCAATGACAAACAAAAATACATTACAGAGGAAGACACAACATTACACAATTGCACACATGATGTGGATAATCTAACCTCACACAGTTACCGCTGTTTCAGAGCCTCGTTCAACATCTTAGTTGATGCTGGTACAAACGATTTTTTAAATCTGATGTACTTCCACTTTGGTTCTTTGTATCTTCTCCCAGAGGGCAGAAGTACAAACTCGCCATTTAAAACATGGGTAACATCATTGACGATTTTTTGAGCCTGTTTTAATGTAGCCTGCTCATACATAGACTGCAGAGAGCGGAGTTGTCAATTAATCAATAAAAGCAGCACTGTATTGTATGAAATAATGAAAAGGTCATAAAACAGAAGAGAAGCTAAAATGTAATCAAATACTCAAACTACAGTGAGCAAAAGGGAAGCATACAAGGAGGATGGAGTGCACAATACCAAAGTGCAAGGGGGGGGGGGGGGGGGGAGTGATTGATTGATTGATTGAAGTATTTATTAACAGTTTGCAGAATTACAGTACATTTCAAGCACAGTAAGCACAACTCAATACACAAACTGTCAACTGTGAGTGGACGACCCAAGCAGTACACTTGTTTACAAGAGGGTCCACCGTTTTCAATTCATCATAACATTTAGAGACGTACAAATATACACTTCTATATTACAGGAAATCATCATAAAGGAGGAAAATACATATACAGTGAGGGGTAAAGGGGTGGGGGGGATTCAGATTTTAAGGGGGCCAGTTTCGAATTGCAGCCGTCCGTAGGTGCCCTTTGAGATCGGTTTTGAAGGAGTCAAGGGATTCACATGTCTTAATGACTGTTGGTAGGGCGTTCCACATTTTTATGGCATAGGAGCTAAATTAATTTAGTCCCTTGTTTGTGCTGAATCTGGGTTGCACATGGTTTGTTGAACCCTCTGGTGGTGTGGGTGTGGACTTCATTGACATTAAGGAAGTATTTAGACGGGTACATGGGTATCTTGGTGGTGTATCAAATCTTGTGGACCAGACCCATTGCAAGATGCTGTACTCTGTCGTCGACCCTAAGCCATTCCAGCCTGTCAAAGTGGGCAGGGGTGAGATGGGTCCAGGGGGTGAGGCCTTGTAGTAGCCTGACCAGTTTGTTTTGGGAAGTCTGGAGCCTTGTTTTAAGGGCCTTTGAGGTGCTGTGGTACCAAGAGGTACATGCATAGTCAAAGAAACCTTGTACGAGGGCTCCTGTTAGGGTCTTCAAGGTGTTTTTGTTGACCAGTGAGGAGCTCCTGTATAGGAATCTTGTTCTTTGGTTGACATTCAAAGCAACCAAAGGTATGGCTCCCCCATATCTTGCAAGCATGATTGAACCCTACAAACCCTCCCGCGCACTCGGATCAGCCAACGCAGGAACGCTGGAAGTACCCTCACTAAAAACGCCGGGACAACGCTCCACACGTCCCAAACTCTTCTCCCTTCTGGCCCCAAAACTGTGGAATGCACTCCCCGTTGGAATCAGAACTGCAGCATCACTCCCAATCTTCCGCCGTAGTCTGAAGACCCACCTTTTCAGACTCCATCATGGCCCATAGCACTTATCCTACCCCCTTAGATAGCACTTTTTAGACTTAGATAGCATTTGAAACAGACTTATAGCATGTCATGTAGACAGCACAATAATTGCATTGTATGTAGTCATAGCACATCATAGTACATATGTATAACATAGTATAGAATATATGTATTGTATAGTTAATATGTATAGTGTCATATAGATATGTTCTAGTTACGTTCTTAGCTTACGCATGTTTCTTGATAAATGCATTTTATATATGTGATGCATTCCCATACTTTTTGTTCTTGCCTAATGTAAGTCGCTCTGGATTAAGAGCGTCTGCTAAATGCCTAAATTGTAAATTGTAAATTGACTTGCCGCAGTATTTGCCAGTATCCACCTCGTGTTTGATGTGGTCGCTCAAATAGAGCAGGCATGTGTCAGTGGAGTGGGATGTTCTGAAGCCGGATTGAAATTTGTGGCAAGATACTTTTCAACCTGTTCATAGACATTTTTTTCCATCACTTTCGAGATGGAGCTAAGCATAGAAATAGGGCGGTAGTTGCCGGGGTCTAATTTGCTCCCTTTCTTGTGCAGGGGGGTTACTTTGGCCAGTTTGAAATCTTGGGGGACCTGTCCCTGTTTGATGGAGAGGTTTATTATGTGGGTGATGATTGGAGCTATAGAGATGGCAGAGTCTGAGAAATTTGGAGGGAATTTTGTCATGGTCAGTGGCCTTGTGGGGTTGAAAGGCCACTCAGTTTTTTAAGTACCTCCTCAGTTGTTACCATTGTCAGCTTAAACAAACAAACAAACATCTTTACAAACACCTAGGTTTTTGTAGAACCAAAGCGCCCAGAGTGGGAGGGCAGTTCACCAGCGTTGTTGCAATGTTTGTAAAGAAGATGTTTAAGTAGTTGGCTACATCAAGCTTGTCAGTGATGAGGGTGTCGTTCGATTTTATGTTTATGTTTGTAAACTTAGTTTTTAGTTTCTGACCGCAGCCTAGCTGGTTGTTTAGTAGCTTCCAGAGCTCCCGAGGATTGTTTTTGTTTTCCTCATACTTTATCATTTATCATTGGAGCACCGCTGTGAGCCTAACCACCCAGGTCACTTTGCCTATCCTGCAGCAGAAAAGAGAAGAGGATTGCAGTTTGTTCATAACAGTTAAGACAGCAGTTTAAATATTAGATCCTTCTTGGGGGAAATAAGATCATTACAGAATGTAGAAACTAGTGCAATAATGGCCACCAAATAACGAAGTTAAACGAAAACAAACTCAAATCAATGTGAATCAACAAAACTCAAGCGTAACAAAACAGCAGTCAATGTCTTTGTCTGACTATTGTACAACCCATGTGGGAGGCTCAGAACAAGGCAGGATCGATATCAATGGAGAAGGGCCCAGGGCATTGCACAACCGGCAACCTGTCACATTGTCACAACAAGACTGAAGGAGTCCTACAAAACCAGGGGTGGACTGGCCACAGGACGTTCCAGGCATATGCCCGGTGGGCCGACCCTCTGGTGGGCCGGTCTGGGCCAAATGTCAAATTAGTGTGTTGGTTGTGTCATTTATGTTATACTCCACTGGCTCCACTGGCTCCCGGTCGCTGCCCGCACAGAATACAAAACCCTGATGCTGGCATTCAAAGCAACCAGAGGTATGGCTCCCCCATATCTTGCAAGTATGATTGAACCCTACAAACCCTCCCGCGCACTCAGATCAGCCAATGCAGGGAAGCTGGAAGTACCCTCACTAAAAACGCCGGGACAACGCTCCACACGTCCCAAACTCTTCTCCCTTCTGGCTCCAAAACTGTGGAATGCACTCCCCGTTGCAGTCAGAACTGCAGCATCACTCCCAATCTTCCGCCGTAGTCTGAAAACCCACCTTTTCAGACTCCACCATGGCCCATAGCACTTACCCTACCCCCTTAGACAGCACTTTTTAGACTTAGATAGCATTTGATACAGACTTATAGCATGTATGTAGACAGCACAATAATTGCATTGTATGTAGTCATAGCACTTCATAGTATATATGTACAGCATAGTATAGTATATATGTATGTTCTAGCTACGTTCTTAGCTTACGCATGTTTCTTGATAAATGCTTTTTTTTATATATGTGATGTATTTCCATGCTTTTTGTTCTTGCTTAATGTAAGTCGCTCTGGATTAAGAGCGTCTGCTAAATGCCTAAATTGTAAATTGTACTGTAAATGTGGCGGTGTTAACTCTTAAGGGCTTGTATTTCAAGTTTTCGTATGGGCCTCGACCCGAAAAGTCAGAGTATCTGTGCACTGGTTGTGGTGGGCCAGTCTGGGCCAAATTCCGTGAAAATGTCCGGGCCGAACTTTTTTTCCTCAGTCCAGCCCTGTATAAAACCCATGCTGGTTGGCTTTTATAGTGGGCCAAACAATTTAGGAAGCAGGAAGTGAGAGGTGCTCTGGCCTGTATCTCAACAGTAGCCCAGGAGGGACATTTCCGACTGGCTACATCTGCACAACTCTGAAGAACTGGGGCACAGTTATATAATTACTATTATCCTGTATTGCACTAATATTTCACGTGTACATTTATGTTGGTTGAAGCCACATTACAAATGAATTGGTGAAATATGCTAAGTAGGGATGCACCGAAAGGGAAATTCTTGGCCGAAACCGAATATAGGAAACAGTTGGCCGAAAACCGAATATCTACCACTGCTGTCATGGCCGTACCTTAACACTTTGATTGCTGGAAGATCTCAACAGGCCTATTTGGATGTTGCTGCCATTTAACATTGCACAAAGGCCTTGTTCGGGGGCCCACAGTAAAATGTTCTCTTATAGCGAGAATCACACGCCTACATCAAAAGAAAGCTGAACTTGTCCACTTCAATTAAAAAAATACATTTTGATTTTACCATGTTCCATTCTGGAGATATTGACCTTTTTGCAACACCTGCATTTGCCTGGAAGTGGTTATCTTGAACAGCGAGCAGAGTTATGGATGGTTTAAAGTCAGAGACATTGACAGGCAGATATAAAATTGAACCCAATAAATATCCTATACATCCTATACACCGAATGAAAGCCCTGAATGTGTACTTTTACGAGGAAAACAGTAAACATTGATCCCATGTACAGTTAGACAGTAATTGGTTATTGAATGCAGCTTGTGCCCACCAGATAACTTCAGAGAAGACATGGACGTGAACTCCTCAATATTCACAAAATAAGGCCTATAGCGACATATAAATACTATATACCGTATGAAACAGAAGACTCTCTGCTTTCATAAGAAAAAAACTTCTACTGTAGTAATAATAAAAATCACACCCATGTGAAGTGAGTGGTGCAACTCTGTCAGAGTTGCACCACTCACTTCACATGGGTGTGATTTTTATTATTACTACAGTAGAAGTTTTTTTCTTATGAAAGCAGAGAGTCTTCTGTTTCATACGGTATATAGTATTTATATGTCGCTATAGGCCTTATTTTGTGAATATTGAGTTCGGGTCCATGTCTTCTCTGCAGTTATATCTGGTGGGCGCAATGTGCATCCACCCAGTATCCAATTTATGACAAACTGTACATGGGATCAATGTTTACTCTTTTCCTCGTAAAAGTACACATTCAGGGCTTTCATTCGATGTATAGGATGTATAGCATATTTATTGTGTTTATTGTTATATCTGCCTGTCAATGTCTGACTATAAACCTTCATAACTATGCTTTCTTTTTGATGATGATTGCCGCCTCGCCTAATCTATCTCACTGCTTTCATTGTTTTGATCGCAGTAACATTGGGGGGGGGGGGGGGGGGTCATGGGCACATTGGGCAGCAAAAGTCTTGATCCGTACGGCTATAAAAAGTCCCATTCCACCGTTCGGTTCAGAACTATAGTATAACGGTGAGACGCGTTGTCATCAGCTGATTTTGTTTTTCAAGCTAGTGTAGGGGAACATGCCTGGGCATGCTAGCCTGGCACGGCCAGACTCATAGCGAGGGTTCACTGATGTTTCCTCCGGGGAAGAATCTTCAGTGAATCCCCGCTATGAGGCTGGCCAAGCCAGGCTATGGGCATGCAGCTTGGGGGCGATGGAGGGGGAAAAAAGCGTCACCCGGCTGTGATGTCGACGAGAAGGAAAAAATGACTTCCACAGATGACAACACCACGGTTTAGGTCGCGGAAAAGTTCGTTATACATTACACCCGGGTCGATTACGTCCCCGACGCGTTCATTGCGGTCTTATCACTACAATTATAATGAATAAAAAAGCGTTACAATCACACGTCTGAGCGATCTCCGATTATGACGGCTCTGCATGGCGATACGTGATCCACCAACGGAACACTGTCTTGTCGTGGCGGCCCCTCGATACTGTGGTTAGTTCGTAGTATTGTAGGCTCGGGGATCGTTTGGTCGCTACAGTATGAAGAAGGAAACATGCATCTGTCCATGTGTGTTGCAGACGTTGCATTGCAATGCCGATCTGGTGCATATGTGTTCAGGCAGCGTTCCGTTCAGCGTTCATGTTTTTTTCCGAGAGACAGAGGAGAGCATGTACCCCCTCGCAAGATCCTCCTCCTGGAGAAACAGGAGGGGAGGGGGGAATCAAATGTCCGAGGTGGAAAGCCTGGTGAGGCGAGGTTAGGTGAAATTTGATTATTTTCAAACACAGACTAGATCGGCATGGGCGCAGCCATTACACTACACGTAAAGCGGCCCGCCCTCCTGTTTTCAGGAGGGGAGGGGTTTTTTTTTTTTTTTTTTCTGATCACGTGAGCTGGACTAAGCAGCAATGATAGGGCGATGGTTCTTCATTGTCCGGGTGGGTAAAAAGATGAATGAAAGTATGCTATAAAAAAGTGATTGAAACGTATTGATACGTGATCCGCACCCGACGTTTGATTAATTGATAACGTATTGATACGCGATCCACGTTGGGAGTGTTAAAGCTACCTGATTTATGGCAAAATAAATGGTTATGGCAAAACTTAAGTTAAATAATAATCACTATTATGGGTCCATAAAACATTTATTCAGCTATTAAGCATTAATTGCATACACTATTCGGTGATATATTTTCTGCCTATTCGGTCCGAAACCGAATAGGCCGAAAGAAGAAGACAAGAAATGGGAAAACATTGAAATGAGAGTTTATTGAAGTTAAAAGTAATAATTCATGTGATAATTCATTTAGAGCTAAAAGTGTTGGTTTAAAATGCAATGAATGAAAACAGTTAAAACTTAAAACGATTGATATTAATACATGCTTACCTATATCCAGTATTTACCTCAGGGTTCTGGAATATAAGCTAAATTAAATAAGTGTTATTATGGACACCTAACTACACTTACCTGGTTCTCGTCCTGTATCGTTGATGATGATTCGTACGTACCTTGATTGTGAAGATGCTGTAATATGTTGTTTATCTATTGTTTTATTATTTGATCATTGATTCAATACAAAGCTTTGAATGAGAGAAGACGTCTGCGTATTGTTTCATACTATTCTCCCCTGTTTCAGGGGTACAACATCAGTTCTCCACAACTGCTCCAGGATATCAACCGTTTCTGATCAGATCTGACTGTGGACTCCAGACTTCAGCTGAAGATGAACTCTATCAACCTCAACTCTGCTGAACAGCAGGAGCCCAAAGACCATGGTATGTTTCTCGCTCTTCCTGCTTTTTCCACCCCTGTCATTGATAATTTAAACACAGCATTCTCAATATTCATTGTATTCTCAATATTCCACTCGTTTCTTTTTTTTAGTATTATTTAACCTCTTAATCCTTACAAAAAGTAACTTGTTGCCATGACCTTAACTGAACCGGATGTTGGCCATTTTGAATGTATTGTGGCGTTTGGCACATTTTTTGCCATTTCCACGGGTCGCACTTTAACAAACTCCTCCTAGCAGGATGGTCCGTTCCACATAAAACTCGCTCAGCGTTCACAAAATACCTTAACGATGAAAATGTATCAAAATTGTGATTTTTCCTACAGACATGGGGGGGGTGTCATCGGACTTGGTTTTGAATCCTTGACCTTCATTGGTATACCTTAGCCCCACCCCTTCTTCTGATTGGTCGATATTTGATAGTTCCTATTTTTTGCTATAACCTTTCAACGGTTTGTCGTAGAAACTTGTGGGTGGTGTCATTTGACTTTATTCAGAGCCCTTGCCATTCATTGTGTAACTTAGTAACTTAGCCCCCTTAACCCCTCTTCTGATTTGTCAATATTTGATAGTTCCTATTTAGTCCTATAACTTTTCAACGGTTTGTCATACAGAGATGAGGGTGGTGTCATTGGAGTTGGTTCAGAGTCCTTGTTCTTCATTGGTGTAACTTAGTCATTCAGTACAGTTACTTAGGTCTTCTCCCAGTTCTGATTGGTCGATATTTGCCTGTAACTTGCACGCACGATTGCACGCACGATTATTATGTCATTATGTAAAAATTAATAGAGAACAGGTCTTATAATAAAATTATGTCATTATTTGTTAGGTTTTTTTTGTCATTGATATTTTGCTATACTTGACCCACTTTTAGTAGTCTAGTCATCTCTTAAAATGCACAGCAAAATTGTTGCTTTCTTTCGCACAACAAATTTGTAATTCATTTGCGGGGCATTAATTGGGGAACTAGATGTAAATTTCAATCCACAAACTGGATTTCTTTCAACCTCAATAGTTTTAGTTTTCCTTTTTCTTTGTTTCCAATCCAGTGTTGCATCATCAGTCTGGTCTCCCTGTCTTACCAACAGTAGATGAACATAGAAGCTTGGTTAAACCAAAACAGCACAGCTGTGACCAGTGTGGACAACGCTACCATGCCTTGTCCGACCTTAAAAGACACCAGATAATTCACACAGGAGAGAAACCCTATGGATGTGATCAGTGTGGACACCACTTCCCTCAAATGTCAAGCCTTAAAACACACCAGAGAATTCACACTGGAGAGAAACCCTATGGATGTGATCAGTGTGGACAACACTTCTCTCAAATGTCCTACCTTAAAAAGCACCAGAGAATTCATACTGGAGAGAAACCCTATGGGTGTGATCAGTGTGGACAACACTTAACTTGCATGTCCAGCCTTAAAAAGCATCAGAGAATTCACACTGGAGAGAAACCCTATGGATGTGATCAGTGTGGACAACACTTCTCACAAATGTCCTACCTTAAATCACACCAGAGAATTCACACTGGAGAGAAACACTATGGATGTGATCAGTGTGGAAAACACTTCTCTGAAATGTCCACCCTTAAATCACACCAGAGAATTCACACTGGAGAGAAACACTATGGATGTGATCAGTGTGGAAAATACTTCTCTGAAATGTCCACCCTTAAATCACACCAGAGAATTCACACTGGAGAGAAACCCTATGGATGTGATCAATGTGGACATCACTTCTCTCAAATGTCCAACCTTAAACAGCACCAGAAAATTCACACTGGAGAGAAACCCTATGGATGTGATCATTGTGGAAAACACTTCTCTCACATGTCCAGTCTTAAAAGCCACCAGAGAATTCACACTGGAGAGAAACCCTATGGATGTGATCAGTGTGGACACCACTTCTCTCAAATGTCAAGCCTTAAAACACACCAGAGAATTCACACTGGAGATAAACCCTATGGATGTGATCAGTGTGGACAACACTTCTCTAGAATGGACAGCCTTAAAACACACCAGAGAATTCACACTGGAGAGAAACCCTATGGGTGTGATCAGTGTGGACAACACTTCTGTGAAATGTCCAAACTTAAAAAGCACCAGAGAATTCACACTGGAGAGAAACCCTATGGATGTGATCAGTGTGGACAACACTTCTCTCAAATGTCCTACCTTAAAAAGCACCAGAGAATTCATACTGGAGAGAAACCCTATGGGTGTGATCAGTGTGGACAACACTTAACTTGCATGTCCAGCCTTAAAAAGCATCAGAGAATTCACACTGGAGAGAAACCCTATGGATGTGATCAGTGTGGACAACACTTCTCACAAATGTCCTACCTTAAATCACACCAGAGAATTCACACTGGAGAGAAACACTATGGATGTGATCAGTGTGGAAAACACTTCTCTGAAATGTCCACCCTTAAATCACACCAGAGAATTCACACTGGAGAGAAACACTATGGATGTGATCAGTGTGGAAAATACTTCTCTGAAATGTCCACCCTTAAATCACACCAGAGAATTCACACTGGAGAGAAACCCTATGGATGTGATCAATGTGGACAACACTTCTCTCAAATGTCCAACCTTAAACAGCACCAGAAAATTCACACTGGAGAGAAACCCTATGGATGTGATCATTGTGGAAAACACTTCTCTCACATGTCCAGTCTTAAAAGCCACCAGAGAATTCACACTGGAGAGAAACCCTATGGATGTGATCAGTGTGGACACCACTTCTCTCAAATGTCAAGCCTTAAAACACACCAGAGAATTCACACTGGAGATAAACCCTATGGATGTGATCAGTGTGGACAACACTTCTCTAGAATGGACAGCCTTAAAACACACCAGAGAATTCACACTGGAGAGAAACCCTATGGGTGTGATCAGTGTGGACAACACTTCTGTGAAATGTCCAAACTTAAAAAGCACCAGAGAATTCACACTGGAGAGAAACCCTATGGATGTGATCAGTGTGGACAACACTTCTCTCACATGTCCAGTCTTAAAAGCCACCAGAGAATTCACACTGGAGAGAAACCCTATGGATGTGATCAGTGTGGACACCACTTCTCTCACATGTCCAGTCTTAAAAGCCACCAGAGAATTCACACTGGAGAGAAACCCTATGGATGTGATCAGTGTGGACACCACTTCTCTGAAATGTCCACCCTTAAAGGACACCAGAGAATACACACTGGAGAGAAACCCTATGGATGTGATCAGTGTGGACAACCCTTCTCTCAAATGTCCAGCCTTAAAAAGCACCGGAGAATTCATACTGGAGAGAAACCCTATGGGTGTGATCAGTGTGGACAACACTTCACTTGCATGTCCAGCCTTAAAAAGCAAAAGATAATTCACACTGGAGAGAAACCCTATGGATGTGATCAGTGTGGAAAACACTTCTCTGAAATGTCCACCCTTAAATCACACCAGAGAATTCACACTGGAGAGAAACCCTATGGATGTGATCAGTGTGGAAAACACTTCTCTGAAATGTCCACCCTTAAAAAGCACCAGAGAATTCACAGAGAACCCCTTTTATTGTAATGTTTGTGGAAAAAGCTTTCAATCACTCCAATGATGTAGATATTCATGTTTGTACACATATGCGAGATACATTTGAACTGAACTGAATATGTAATGTGTTTTGTGTGAACAGTATGAGAAGATCTTATAGAGGCAGATAAACATCAGAACATCCACATAAAAGTGGTGCAAGATGATCTATTTCTGTGGTTCTGTGTGAACACAAACACTGGCTGATGATTGGCTGATCACCCAATAGCAATGATTTGATTGGCTGAGCACAGAATGTGATGTATGATGATAAGAGCGCCCCTCACTTCACACAAGTCACACGTGTCATTTTTGAAGGGCGCCAGCCCCTCCTATGTCCAGCTTTGAGGGTTTGTTTAAACACAAACATTGAAGACAAAGTGAGGACGCATACTGATAAGTGTGCCCTTAACTTCACACGAGTGTGATTTTTGGATTAATGTGTTGATTAATTGAAAGTAAACTTACCATAAATAATTGTTGTGCAATCACAAATAAAGGCAAACAAGTCGAGAGGTGTTTTTTTTTCTTTTTTAGCTTTACTGTGTGTTCATTTCAGCCAATTACATGAAATCCTCTTTTGAAGGCAATAACACACCTTGTAATATAGAGTGTCTCAGTCCCGCCCCCTTTCATGACCACGAGCAGCCCGGAAGATAATTTCCATTAATTTCCCCCCATAGACGTTTCATAAAGTATTTATTTAAAGACCTGTAAGACTCGGACAAAGACAACTCGGATGGTGACAAATCATGACAAACACATTTTTTTGGGGCCGAACAAATAATTAGAAGAAAAACAAAAAATGTTTTTATTGTCATGATTTGTCCGAGTTTGTTCGAGTCTTTTAAGTTCTTTAAAACCCTCTTATGGCCACCCTAATTAACAGTGGATTGTGCCTTCTACCTGCACTATTCATGTTTAATTCATCATTTTAATGCCAATATAAAAATCCGTGACATACACACTATATCTCATTCTAACACGGTAATCCTATAGTATTAGAGACCCAGTCCTGATGGTGGCGGTAACTTCACCATTATGCCGATTTTGAGCGAATAGAGCAATTCCGGTTCTACGGATCACGACATCCGCTAGTTTTCTTCACTGTGTTACACAGTCAGATGTCCGGGATGCTAAGCTATCATCGGTTATTTTAATAACTAAGTTAAGTAACTAAATTAAGCTCTAATCAATCCCCAAATATCACATTTTACGCAGCGATGCACATAAAGACCGCACGTGCGTGCAAGAGCGTGCACGTGAGGATTTCGGACGGTTTTAGGTAGATTACATCGGCCGTTAGCCAAACTAGCCAAATGTTGCTACTGTACATTTTGCTACATTAAGCCCCCGATTATAGGGAATTAAATGAAATAAATCTCTCTGTGAGAGACAAATTGGACACACGCGTTCCACACCCCCACGGGGAGTGCAGTGCCCGGTGTCGAGTCGGTCAGACTCACGGTTGTCCAGAACCGCCACAAAAGAACTCTCTATCCGGGCTCTGGACCTGATCTCCATATGGAGCTGTTCTGTTCTGATATCATTCTGACATCTGCACAGACTCCATATTTGGGCATGCCTGACAAATAACTCAGACATACTGTAACTGTGGTGGGGCATGCATTTCACTGGCCTACATAGCTACTGGCCCAATGAGCACTGCTCTAGAACTGTAAACACCTAGCTACTGGCCCAATGAGCACTGCTCTAGAACTATAAACACCTAGCTACTGGCCCAATGAGCACTGCTCTAGAACTGTAAACACCTAGCTACTGGCCCAATGAGCACTGCTCTAGAACTGTAAACACCTAGCTACTGGCCCAATGAGCACTGCTCTAGAACTATAAACACCTAGCTACTGGCCCAATGAGCTGCTCTAGTACTGTAAACACCTAGCTACTGGCCCAATGAGCTGCTCTAGTACTGTAAACACCTAGCTACTGGCCCAATGAGCACTGCTCTAGAACTATAAACACCTAGCTACTGGCCTAATGAGCACTGCTCTAATACTGTAAACACCTAGCTACTGGCCCAATGAGCACTGCTCTAGAACTATAAACACCTAGCTACTGGCCCAATGAGCACTGCTCTAGAACTATAAACACCTAGCTACTGGCCCAATGAGCACTGCTCTAGAACTATAAACACCTAGCTACTGGCCCAATGAGCACTGCTCTATACTGTAAACACCTAGCTACTGGCCCAATGAGCACTGCTCTAGTACTGTAAACACCTAGCTACTGGCCCAATGAGCACTGCTCTAGTACTGTAAACACCTAGCTACTGGCCCAATGAGCACTGCTCTAGTACTGTAAACACCTAGCTACTGGCCCAATGAGCACTGCTCTAGTACTGTAAACACCTAGCTACTGGCCCAATAAGCACTGCTCTAGTACTGTAAACACCTAGCTACTGGCCCATTGAGCACTGCTCTAGAACTGTAAACACCAGTAAGACGCCCTGAGGGTGAGAAGTGACCATATATGGAGATCTAAGCTAGGGTGGCAGCGGGGGCAGTGTCTTGAGTGTACAGGGTTTATATTTATTTTAGGGTTATTGGCCATATATGGAGCGTGTCACAATCAAGGCGTGACGGACTGACTGACCGGTTTTGCAGGTATTTGCGACCTGCGACCTACGACCTACGGTCGCAAATATTGACCTGAGCAGAGCAGTAGGAGCTCGGACCGGGGCGATCGGAGGTCAGACTGGAGCGATCGCAGAGCTGAATGGAAGGTGGACGTCACCATCCTGGGGGGACTCGCCGCTCAAGACCGGAAGATCGAAAACAACACGGAGAGACTCAATGCCCTGCAAGGTTTGTTGAGGGCCAGAGACATAAGAGACGAATGAGCCATTACATTCCCTCGCTCAAAATAAGAATTGGGATCCCCCCCCCTCTGCTACATTGTCCTCCAGAAGAGAAAAGACAGTGCTGAGGGAGAGCTCCTCCACCCCCCATATCTTAATAACCCATATCTTCACGGACACCTGTTGTTGTGACTCTGGACTGGCACGAGCGAGGACGTCTCTATAGCAACTTGTTGCTATCTTCCACCACGAGAACTGACCTTGCATGCATTCCAGAAGAACTCTCCAGGCTAACTCTCACACACACACACACACATGAACTCATGGACTAATAAGTCACATACACTCCCACACACACCCGCCTCCCATCCCACCCCCTCCCCCCGCTCTGTTTCAATCCCCCCCCCCCCCCCCCCCTCTCGGGCTATCTTTTTTCCCCTCCCCTCACGCAGTTTCTTCCTTGATGGAATGGTGTGGAAGTAGTGCTTTTTTATGCCCATAACCACCCCCCCCCCCCCCCCCCTCACCCTGAAATGTGCCTGCACGAACAAGTATTACCAACCTTACTTGAAATGTGATGTCGTCTTATGCAGTACATATACAGTATTGAGTAAAATACAGTATTGATTAAAATACAGTATAAAATACAGTATTGAGTACAACTGAACAACATGCTATGTACAGTAAATAACATCCTGCACATTTAAAATTGTTAACGCAACAATACAGTAAAATGATGCTGCTCACACAACTGACTCAGCTTACCACACACGTGCGTGCGTGCGTGCGTGCGTGCGTGCGTGCGTGCGTTGTGGTGTGTATTATGTATGGTGTGGAATTACATTCAATCATTGTGTTGTGATTGCCCTGTGACATCACTGATGTGCCAATAAATACATACAATCTGTGTGTGCGTGCGCGCGCGCACGCACGCACGCACGCACGCACGCACGCACGCACGCGCGCGCGACAACGACACAAACTCACACAACACACTCACGCTACAACACTATACCTTAGGCCAGTACGGGGTCTACAAACTGCAGGTTGGGACACCTAAGGGGTCCCCAACATTTTTTGGGGGGCAGGGGGTACCCACCAGATAATTTATTTAAAGTTGCAGTTTACACGTCCAAACTTTGAAATATAAATGTGTGGTCAATGTGTTCCAAGTATTCCATAAAGTAGTTTTAAATATAAATGTGTTCAATATGCTGTCGAGTTTTAACACACGCACACACAAACAAAATCAAATAAAATGTACCTTATCTTAAGTGTTGTTTGAGTAATATGTCGCATTGAATGAAGTGGTTGAAATAAGACTTAGTTTTTAAATGAGAGTTACTTGAATATGTTGTATTAAAAACATTTAGTTTCAACATGGCCAGCAAGGCTGGTTAGAACCCAGAAGCATTTCCAAGGGTCAAGTTGAGCCAGACAGAGCTTCTATGCAGGAGATGGGAGTGAACTATGTAAGGGATAATATCTGGATAGGTGGTCATTGTCGGGAGATAATTCACCCACAGGGAGTTTAACCAATTCTGGACAGGAACCCCTTTTGGTGTTTTAACTAAGCATTTTATTATACTTTAGCTATTGAAAAATAGCAGATCTACAAGCTACAAGTCTCAAACTGTGAGAGTGATATATTTGTGCAACATATATACCGTAGTATCCAAAAGGACCTTAACTATCTCTTTTTGTTTTTCAAAGTATCAACATTCTATTCCACACAGCCAACTAACTGTCACATGTTACTGTAAATATTACACACATTATTTTTCCTCTTTCCTCAAACAACAATATTCTGGCAGAGGTCCTTTTCCTGTGCTGTCATTAAAATGCTTTACTAGGCATATAAAAATAACAAATAGCTACAATTCATGGTCATAAGTCCATACAGCATAATTAATGATACATGAAACATAATACATATTTGGTTCATAGTTGATCTCATGTGGGGTAATAAAACATTTAAAAACATTGTGATATTCTGAGGCAGAACAAAGTTCCCTGTCTGTCAGTATAGCTAGGCTGGACCATGATTGATTGATTGATTGATTGATTGATTGATTGATTGCATGTCATGGAACAGGTGGTGCAAACATTTAGTCTCACTCAGACTCTGGTCTGCATGAAGGAAGGAGGAAGAACACTTGCAGTTATTTAGTGTGATACGAACTGTTAAAATAAGAAAGACGTCTGAAGCCAAAGCAGACTCTCAGGAACATTCTAAAGACTTTAAGAGACTCCAGAATCAAGGATCTCTTTTACACAACAATAAGCGACCAACGAGGTATTCTATTTTTAGAGTTATCTTTGTTTTGTTTTGTGTTGTTTTGTTTTGTTTGATGGACACGTTCAGCTGCGCTTTGCGCATTTCTACATGTTTGTATTTTCATGTGTTTCATTTGTTTGGTCAATATTATGTACTGTGCAATTTGTTGATTATTGTTTGTTATTTTTTGTGTGAACATACAGTTCTCACGGCATGACATGGAGGGATGAGAAGAATGCCTGAAATAAATGCCTGTTTATAAAGAACCCGACCTGTGTTGTCAATGTTGTGAGAAGAGCTACAATCTATGAACTGAAAACGTCATGAAAGACATGAATGATCACAATGACACCTTTTTCAATTAATCAGTTGTAAAGTAACTAAGTACATTTACTTAAGTACTGTACTTACCTGAGTACAGTTTTGAGGTATTTGTACTTTACTTAAGTCGAGTGTCACATTTTCTGTACTTTTACTTCTTCTCCACTACATCTCAGAGCCAAAATTTTAACTTTTACTTCACTACAATAATCTGAAATGTTTAGTTACTTTAGAGATTCTATTGCCACTCAAGCACTATAGCCTATACATTTTGGCCATTTGGAAATAGCCGATCTACAAGTGCAGAATGCGTCACGATATTCAAAAGATTTTGTACACATTTTGAACTTGTGAAATGGGACATTCTGCAATATTAGTACTTTGAATATGTTGTTTCAAGTTTGTTTATTTGATCATCCTCACAACAGAACCAACACAACCATACAACAACATGAAGACACTTACATCGCTAGAGGTGATCAAAAGGAATAGGCTGAAGCCGAAGAAGTGCCTATCCTATCGTACAACAAAACATTATGGTTTAAATAATTAAAGATTCTGCAAAGTTCGATCCGAGCAAAATAGTTGCCAGAATTCAGAATACATAAACCAAAATCAATTTCACAACCACCATTCCACCTCTATCCAAAGCCAAATGTCAGTCTCAAACTGTGAAAGTGATATATTTGTGCAACATATATACCGTAGTATCCAAAAGGACCTTAACTATCTTTTTTTGTTTTTCAAAGTATCAACATTCTATTCCACACAGCCAACTAACTGTCACATGTTACTGTAAATATTACACCTATTTTTCCTCAAACAACCATATTCTTTTCCTGTGCTGTCATTAAAATGCTTACTAGGCCTATAAGAAATACTAAAATAACAAATAGCTACAATTCATGGTCATAAGTTCATAACGCATAATTAATGATAATGTCATGAAACATAATACACATTTGGTTCATAATTGATTTCAAGTGAGGTAATACAAACATTAAAAACATTATGTGATATTCTGAGGCAGAACAAAGTTCCCTGTCTGTCAGTAGAGCTAGGCTGGACCATGATTGATTGACTGACTGACTGACTGATGCATGATTGCATGTCATGGAACAGGTGGTGCAAACATTTAGTCTCACTCAGACTCTGGTCTGCATGAAGGAAGGAAGAAGCACACTTGCAGTTTTTTTACTGTGATACGAACTGTTAAAATAAGAAAGACGTCTGAAGCCAAAGCAGACTGTCAGGAACATTCTAAAGATGTTAAGAGACTCCAGAATCAAGGACCTCTTTTACACAATAACAAATAAGCGACCAACGAGGTATTCTATTTTTAGAGTTATCTTTGTTTTGTTTGATGGACACGTTCAGCTGCGCTTTGCGCATTTCTACATGTTTGTATTTTCATGTATTTGTTTGGTCAATATGATGTGTGTGTGTGACTAACTCACTAACTTTACTAATAAAACCCAATGACATCATTTTATTGAATGATCATTATGAATGATTAAATACTCTCCAGCAAAGAGAGGTGCTGTACTTGAGCTTCTGTTATCACCTTGTTATGGTTTCTCTAACGCTGCAAGGTTACTGAACACACTGTAGGTGGTGAGAACTGTAAACCCATTCATACACAGACACACCATGTTTGAATGTGAACTATTAAATATGCTGTACAGTTAGAGTATTAGCAGTACAGTACTACAGTTAGATATTTTATTAAATGTTGTTTTGAGAAAATATATTGTCGATGAAAGGGGGGGGGGCAACCTTTGTGAGTTTTGTTTCCTAAACTACAGATGGCGTTAAACTTAAAGTACTAAAAGTAAAAGGACTCTTACTGCAGAAAGTCCCATTCCACAAGTTCAAAATGTGTGCAGAATATTTTGAAAATAGCCAATCTACAAGCTCACAATGCATCGCAATCATGCGATGCGACACATTGCGAGCTTGTAGTTCGGCTATTTTCAAATGGTCGAAATGTATTATAGGGTTGAAGTGGTTAATCAAAATGTAGGTCCCCAAAGTAACTAGTACAAATACCAGTAAAGTACAAATACATTGGAATTGGAAGGGTTTTCTTGTATATAACTTAGTAATTATTGCTAGTGACATTTGTGTAGAACAACTCTTGAAAACAAACTATTGCATTGTGGGTTTGAGCCGACAGGTCCAATATAGTTTTTGTTATTTTCAAATTATATATGTCATGTGATCTACATCATCCAAGGCCTGCACATGAAGCCACTAGGCCCTGTGGAGACATCCAAGGCCTCCACATGAAGCCACTAGGCCCTGCTGAGACATCCAAGGCCTCCACATGAAGCCACTAGGCCCTGTGGAGACATCCAAGGCCTCCACATGAAGCCACTAGGCCCTGTGGAGACACCCAAGGCCTCCACATGAAGCCACTAGGCCCAGTGGAGACATCCAAGGCCTCCACATGAAGCCACTAGGCCCTGTGGAGACACCCAAGGCCTCCACATGAAGCCACTAGGCCCTGTGGAGACATCCAAGGCCTCCACATGAAGCCACTAGGCCCTGTGGAGACACCCAAGGCCTCCACATGAAGCCACTAGGCCCTGTGGAGACATCCAAGGCCTCCACATGAAGCCACTAGGCCCTGTGGAGACATCCAAGGCCTCCACATGAAGCCACTAGGCCCTGTGGAGAAGTCCAAGGCCTCCACATGAAGCCACTAGGCCCTGTGGAGACATCCAAGGCCTCCACATGAAGCCACTAGGCCCTGTGGAGACACCCAAGGCCTCCACATTAAGCCACTAGGCCCAGTGGAGACATCCAAGGCCTCCACATGAAGCCACTAGGCCCTGTGGAGACACCCAAGGCCTCCACATGAAGCCACTAGGCCCTGTGGAGACATCCAAGGCCTCCACATGAAGCCACTAGGCCCTGTGGAGACACCCAAGGCCTCCACATGAAGCCACTAGGCCCTGTGGAGACATCCAAGGCCTCCACATGAAGCCACTAGGCCCTGTGGAGACATCCAAGGCCTCCACATGAAGCCACTAGGCCCTGTGGAGACATCCAAGGCCTCCACATGAAGCCACTAGGCCCTGTGGAGACATCCAAGGCCTCCACATGAAGCCACTAGGCCCTGTGGAGACATCCAAGGCCTCCACATGAAGCCACTAGGCCCTGTGGAGACATCCAAGGCCTCCACATGAAGCCACAGCATAGCACATGTATTATAGAAGTACTAAACACAGGTGGTTTTCACCTGGACGATTATATATTTGCAATTTTCATAATGTTGCTGATGTCTGAGGTGGGCGGGTCTTTCAGTGCCTTCATGATGCTCAGTGACATCATAATGTTGCTGATGTCTGAGGTGGGCGGGTCTTTCAGTACCTTCATGATGCTCAGTGACATCATAATGTTGCTGATGTCTGAGGTGGGCGGGTCTTTCAGTACCTTCATGATGCTCAGTGACATCATAATGTTGCTGATGTCTGAGGTGGGCGGGTCTTTCAGTACCTTCATGATGCTCAGTGACATCATAATGTTGTTGATGTCTGAGGTGGGCGGGTCTTTCAGTACCTTCATGATGCTCAGTGACATCATAATGTTGCTGATGTCTGAGGTGGGCGGGTCTTTCAGTGCCTTCATGATGCTCAGTGACATCATAATGTTGCTGATGTCTGAGGTGGACGGGTCTTTCAGTGCCTTCATGATGCTCAGTGACATCATAATGTTGCTGATGTCTGAGGTGGGCGGGTCTTTCAGTGCCTTCATGATGCTCAGTGACATAATGTTGCTGATGTCTGAGGTGGGCAGGTCTTTCAGTACCTTAATGATGCTCAGTGACATCATAATGTTGCTGATGTCTGAGGTGGGCGGGTCTTTCAGTACCTTCATGATGCTCAGTGACATCATAATGATGTCAGAGGTGGGCGGGTCTTTCAGTACCTTCATGATGCTCAGTGACATCATAGAAGGTAGGTTTGTTCTCTGCCCACATCCCTGTTTTTCCTACAGGCAGGTGTTATGGTGAATTTCCCCCGTGTTTAGTGATAGTGTGATAGAGAAAAAATCCCATACACCCACAATGGACTTTTTTATTTTTTACTTCACTGGGCCATTCTCACATGTTTTAGGAATGGGTGGACCAAAGGAGAAGTTCCCAACTTCATTTCTAAAATTAATTTCCACGTTTTTCACCGAATTTTCCACCCATGAAATCTATGTTTTTTTTTTTTTGTGAAAAGTCATGATGAAATATTAAAGAAGAGTAGCTCAAGTTGCCATGTATTGCTGTACTTCAATATATTTTGATGATAAATATTTGTTGAGGGGTGCTAGCCCCTCCTATACACCAGTTTAATGTTTGTCTTTAGTTCAAAGTTTGTTTAGTAAACGCATCGACAATGAAGGGAAAATGTACGTAATAATGTTTCGTCATATTGTCTCTTTATTGGTAATGGCGTTTAATGTTTGTGTTTGCACTGTTTGTTTTACATCACCTAATCAACATGAGCTTTAATATATAAGCGCCCCTCACTTCACACGGGTGTGATTTTTTTCATGGGATATTTTACATTGGGTAAAATATACCCGTGTTTAGTGATGGTGTAAAAATATGTTTAGTGTTCTAGGGTTATGTGAAGCTTACACAGCAATCTCACCAGTTTCTTTCTAGAAGGTTGCACAGAGCGTGCCTGGGGGGAGGAGGGAGGGGTTTGTGAGGTTGTGATTGGTTGGGAGGGTTGCACAGAGCGTGCCTGGGGGGAGGAGGGAGGGGTTTGTGAGGTTGTGATTGGTTGAGAGATGGTTCCACCTCTCTCTCTAGTATGAGGAGAGTTGGTGGGTCTGTGTCAGTTCTCCACAACTGCTCCAGGATATCAACCGTTTCTGATCAGATCTGACTGTGGACTCCAGACTTCAGCTGAAGATTAACTCTATCAACCTCAACTCTGCTGAACAGCAGGAACACAAAGACCATGGTATGTTAATCGCTCTCCCTGCTATTTCCACCCCTGTCATATTATTGATAATTAAAACATAGCATTCTCAATATTCATTGTATTCTCAATGTTCTACTTTGTTTGTCTCAGAGTTCATTCACGCTAGAATATAAGTATTGTAGTATTATTTAAAGGACCACTTCACCACTTTTCAACTTGTCTTCATATAGTTTGTGCTCACTAAAGATCATGATAAAATAGCACAATGGTTTTCTACTCGGTCTGTGTCTCATAGGAGGGCTGTGGGCAGATCAGAAACCTGTCTGTGTCTCATAGGAGGGCTGTGGGCAGATCAGAAACCTGTCTGTGTCTCATAGGAGGGCTGTGGGCAGATCAGAAACCTGTCTGTGTCTCATAGGAGGGCTGTGGGCACATCAGAAACCTGTCTGTGTCTCATAGGAGGGCAGTGGGCAGATCAGAAACCTGTCTGTGTCTCATAGGAGGGCTGTGGGCAGATCAGAAACCCATCCACCAGTGACATCATCGATGGGCAATCCAAGCAAATAGAAACTTATAGCTTTCTATTCCTGAAAAGTTGCAATGCAAAAATGGAAGCCATTATTCTCACAATAATAAAAATCTAAATATTATTTCCAAACAAAAAATGTTTAAAATAAATCTGTCTAACGATGATGTCACCGGTGGAGGGGTTGCTGAACTGCCCACAGCCCTCCTATGAATCACAGACCGAGTAGAAAGTAATAGTGGTATTTTATCATGAACATTAGTGAGGACCAACTATATGAAGATAAATTGAAAAGTGGTCCTTTAACCACTTGAACATAGCTTAGGTTATTAATTATTATTATTATTATAATTAAAATTATAATTATTATGTGAAAAAATTATAATAGAAAATATAGCTTAGGCTCATAATAACATTATGTAACTAGAAAAAGTGCCCTTCTGGGCACAGGTCTCCACCAGGAGGATAGGAGTGTGTGTGATGTTTGGCAAAATGTTTAGGAGTAATATAATCATGTTTTGTGTGTGTGTGTGTGTGTGTGTGTGTGTGTGTGTGTGTGTGTGTGTGTGTGTGTGTGTGTGTGTGTGTGTGTGTGTGTGTGTGTGTGTGTGTGTGTGTGTGAGACACAGCTTGGCCTGTTGTAGCGCCACCATGAGGCTGATTTGAAAACTGTCAAGTGGCATTTTTTCCTCAGCCTAGTGGGAATATGCATGCACAGTTTCACCGAAATCGGATGCTGCGTTGAGTAGGTGTGGCGATTTGTACAAAACGGGTACAAAGCGGGCCAATCGTAGGCAATGAAGGTGGATTATGAGAAATCAAACAAACCCGTCTTGTTCACATGACTATGGAGAGCATGTGTACCGATTTGCGTGAAATTTGGATAACATCTGAAGGAGTAATATTAGAAAATGTGTTTTACATATGTCGGCCTCCTGGTGGCGCTATAAAGAGCAGATGTGAAACATTCCAGGCAAAGGTTTTTCCTTGGCCTCTAGGGAGTTGGCATACGAAGTTATATACAAATCCGTGCAGTTGGAGGTAAAAACACTTTTCGGCCAGTTATAGCGCCACCATGAGGCTGAGTTGAAAATGTTCACGTGGCATTTCTTCCTCGGCCTAGTGGGAATGTGCGTGCGCAATTTCACGGAAATCACACGATGTGTTCATGATTTGCAGCATTTTGTTTGAAACTGAACACTCCTGCGAACTTTGGAAGCCAATCTTAGCCAATCAGGATGGAGTCTGAGAAATCTGAAAGACCCGTTTGGTTGAATGGCTCTAGAGAGACTGTGTACCAATTTGTGTGATTTAGGTGTACTGTCCAAAAACTTGTTTTGCACAAAGCGGCCTCCTGGTGGCGCTATAACAGGCCGTTCTGGAAATTTTGGGGCAGAGGTTCATCGTTGGCATCCAGGGAGTGTGTGTGCAAAATGTGGCATCGGCCGGGTTAACAGTGCCGGAGATTAGCTGTTCACAGACAGACACACGGACGGACGGACGGACGGACGGACGGACGGACACACGGACGGACGGACGGAGTGCAAAACATACTCTCTCCCCATGCCTTCGGCCTGGTGGAGACAATTATATGTTAGTTTTATGTCATTGGTATTTAGCTACTTGACCCATTTGTCTAAGCCTGACACTTTCATTTTGTTTCACTTAAAAAAAAAAGAAGAAAAAAAAGAATATAATCGTTTCTGTAAAGAAACTATTTATCATACGCCGATTTAATAGCCAGATTGATACGGTCGTGAGTCACCGCAGTGGGGGCAGCCATGTTTGTTGTCTGACGCTGTCGAGTGACTGGGCTGATGGCCAATCAGCTGCTGTGATCCGATTTCCGAACAACACTAACGCCGCCGTAGTCAGAGACTCCAGACCTGAATGGCCAGAACATATTTTCTTAATGGGCGTGGCTAGCGATTCATGGCTGGAGCCAGGTTACACTTGTCTAGTAATTTCTTAAAATGCGCAGCAAAATTGTTTCTTTCTTTCTTAAAGTGCACAACAAATTTGGAATTCATTAATTGGGGAACTAGATGTAAATTTCAAGCCACAAAGTGGATTTCTTTCAACCTCTCAATAGTTGTTTTCCCTTTGTTTCCAATCCAGTGTTGCATCATCAGTCTGGCCTCCCTGTCTTACCAACAGTAAATGAACAAAGAAGCTTGGCTAAACCAAAACAGCACAGCTGTGACCAGTGTGGACAACGTTACCATGCCATGTCTGACCTTAAAAGACACCAGATAATTCACACTGGAGAGAAACCCTATGGATGTGATCAGTGCGGACAACACTTCTCTCACATGTCCAGCCTTAAAACACACAAGATAATTCACACTGGAAAGAAACCCTATGGATGTGATCAGTGTGGACAACACTTCTCTACAATGTCCAACCTTAAAGTGCACCAGAGAATTCACACTGGAGAGAAACCCTATGGATGTGATCAGTGTGGACAAGACTTCTCTAGAATGTCCCACCTTAAAAGCCACCAGAGAATTCACACAGGAGAGAAACCCTATGGATGTGATCAGTGTGGACAACACTTCGCTAGAATGGAAATCCTTAAAAACCACAAGATAATTCACACAGGAGAGAAACCCTATGGATGTGATCAGTGTGGAAAACACTTCTCTCAAATGTCCAGCCTTAAAATCCACCAGAGAATTCACACAGGAGAGAAACCCTATGGATGTGATCAGTGTGGACAACATTTCTCTCAAATGTCCAGCCTTAAAAGCCACCAGACAATTCACAATGGAGAGAAACCCTATGGATGTGATCAGTGTGGACAACACTTCTCTGACATGTCCAGCCTTAAAACGCACCAGAGAATTCACACTGGAGAGAAACCCTATGGATGTGATCAGTGTGGACAACACTTCTCTCACATGTCCGGCCTTAAAACGCACCAGAGAATTCACACTGGAGAGAAACCCTATGGATGTGATCTGTGTGGACGACACTTCTCTCAAATTACAAGCCTTAAAATCCACAAAAGAATTCATACCGGAGACAAACCATATGGATGTGATCAGTGTGGAAAACACTTCTCTAGAATGGAACACCTTAAAACACACAAGAGAATTCACACTGGAGAGAAACCCTATGGATGTGATCAGTGTGGACAACACTTCTGTGAAATGTCCAAACTTAAAAAGCACCAGAGAATTCACACTGGAGAGAAACCCTATGGGTGTGATCAGTGTGGACAACACTTCTCTGAAATGTCCAGCCTTAGAAAGCATCAGAGAATTCACACTGGAGAAAAACCCTATGGATGTGATCAGTGTGGACAACACTTCTCTCAAATCAACACCCTTGAAACACACCAGAGAATTCACACTGGAGAAAAACCCTATGGATGTGATCAGTGTGAACAACACTTCTCTGACATGTCATACCTTAAAAAGCACCAGAGAATTCACACTGGAGAGAAACCCTATGGATGTGATCAGTGTGGACAACACTTCTCTAGAATGGAACACCTTAAAGTGCACCAGAGAATGCACACTGGAGAGAAACCCTATGGATGTGATCAGTGTGGACAAAACTTCTCTCAAATATCCAGCCTTAAAGTGCACCAGAGAATTCACACTGGAGAGAAACCCTATGGATGTGATCAGTGTGGACAACACTTCTCTGAAATGTCCAGCCTTAAAAATCACTGGAGAATTCACACTGGAGAGAAACCCTATGGGTGTGATCAGTGTGGACAACACTTCTCTCGCATGTTCAGCCTTAAAAAGCATCAGAGAATGCACACTGGAGAAAGACCCTATGGATGTGATCAGTGTGGACAACACTTCTCTGAAATGTCGACGCTTAAAAAGCACCGGAGAATTCATACTGGAGAGAAACCCTATGGGTGTGATCAGTGTGGACAACACTTCTTTGAAATGTCCTGCCTTAAAAAGCATCAGAGAATTCACACTGGAGAGAAACCTTATGGATGTGATCAGTGTGGACAACACTTCTCACAAAAGTCCAACCTTAAACGACACCAGAGAATTCACAGAAAACCCCTTTCATTGTGATGTGTGAGAAAAAGCTTTAAATCGCTCCAATGATGTAGAAGTTCACATGTTTGTACACATATGTGAGATACATTTGAACTGAACTGAATATGCAATATGACAAAAAAAATCAACCAGGTGCTCGATGGAGATGCAAAGAATAATAATGTAAAGTAGGATCAGTGGGACTGGAATACTATGATCATACTTGCCCTGATGAAGACTCTGTTGGAGTCGAAACATGTCGGCTTATTTTAACTTTTACACAAACATTGAAGACATAAAGTGAGGACGCAGATTGTGATTGGCCGGGACGTGATGATGTATGACTGTTACCCCCTCCACCCGAGTCCGCAACCTCGGTGTCATCCTTGACCCCACCCTCTCCTTCCAGCCCCGTGTCAACCAGATCACCAAAACCGCCTTTTTCCAACTCCGCAACATCGCCCGCCTTCGTCCCATGCTACCCCACACTGCCGCTGAGACACTCATTCATGCCTTCATCACAGCACACTTAAAACCCACCTTTTCAGACTGGCTTTCACACACACACACACACACACACACACACACACACACACACACACACACACACACACACACACACACACACACACACACACCCTTCTTGTTTGTCCACTTTTGATTTATTTTCTAGTTTTGAACCTTTTAACTAGTTTTCTAATAAAATTGTTTTACTTCTGTTCTGTAAAGCGACTTTGGGTACCTAGAAAAGCGCAATATAAATTGTATATTGTTATTATTATGACGTATGATGATAAGTGTGCCCTTCATTTCACACAAGTGTGATTTTTGGATTAATGTGTTGATTAATTGAAAGTAAACTTACCATAAATAAAGGTGTTTTTTAAGCTTTCTTATGAGTACTGGGTGTGTTAATTTCAGCCAATTACATGAAATCCTCTTTGGAAGGCAATAACACACCTTGTATAATAGAGTCACAGTCCCGCCCCCTTTCATGCAGCCCGGAAGAGAATTTCCATTAATTTTCACCATAGACGTTTCATAAAGTATTTATTTAACGACCTGTAAAACTCGGACAAAGACAACTGGGATGGTGACAAATCATGACAATAAACACATTTTTTTGGGGCCGAAATAATAATTAGATAGAAGTGTACAGGGTTTGATGGGGTCAGATGAGGTCAGATCAACATATGGAATGAGTTTTGTATTGGCCATATATGGAGCGTGTCACAATGGAGGCGTGACGGATTGACTGACAGGTTTTGCAGGGTTTCATAGTACACTGTGACCTGTGGTCGCAAATAATAATAATCTACAAAGTAACTAAAGCTGTCAAATAATTATAGTGGAGTAAAAAGTGCAGTACTTGAGTAAAATACAGTATTGAGTAAAATATAGTATTGAGTACAACTGAACAACATGCTATGTACAGTAAATAACATCATGCATGTGTGCGTGCGTGTGTGCGTGCGCATATGTTTAACAGACAGTGTTGTTGTGATGTGATAAATCAGCTGCTATGAATAATTACTGAGACTGACAATGGAACCAACACACACACACACGCACACACAAACAAACAATGCTGCCATAGGCCAGTGGTCCACACACTGCGAGTCTGGACCCCTAAGGGGTCCCCAGCATTCTTTTGGGGGGGGGGGCAGGGGGTCCCCACCAGAAAATGTGTTTAAAGTTGCAGTTTACACGTCCGAATTTGAAATATAAATGTGTGGTGTGTTGTCAAGTATTCCATAAAGAAGTTTTAAATATAATGTGGTCAATATGTTGTCAAGTATTCCATAAAGTAGTTTTAAATATAAATGTGGTCAATATGTTGTCAAGTTTACCATAAAGGAGTTTTAACGCACGCACACACAAATAAAATAAAATAACATAGTGCCAAAATGTACCTTGTCTTAAGTGTTGTTTAAGTAATATGTCACATTGAATAAAGTGGTTGAAGTAAGACTTAGATTTTAAATGAGAGTTAATTGAATATGTTGTATTAAGCTATAAAAACATTTAGTTTCAACATGGCCAACAAGGCTGGTTAGAACCCAGAAGCATTTCCAAGGGGTCAAGTTGAGCCAGACAGAGTTTCTATGTAGGAGATGGGAGTGAACTATGTAAGGGTTAATATCTGGATAGGTCATCTGGATAGGTCATTGTCGGGAGATAATTCACCCACAGGGAGTTTAACCACCGAGGCTGAAATCTGTGAGTACCAAGACCTCCCCTGCATTCCTCCCCTACCCAAGGCCAAATGCTCGACTTAGTGGAAATACATTTTTCCTGCTCAAACTGTGAGAGTGATATTTGCAACATATACTGTATACCGTAGTATCCAAAAGGACCTTATCTTTTTTTTCCCTTCAAAGTATCAACATCCTATTCCACACAGCCAACTAACTGTCACATGTTACTGTACATATTACACATGTTAGTTTTCCTCAAACAACAATATTCTGGCAGAGGTCCTTTTCCTGTGCTGTAATTAAAATGCTTACTAGGCCTATAAAAAAATACTAAAATAACAAATTCTACAATTCATGGTCATAAATTCATAAAGCATAATTAATGATAATTTCATAAAACATAATACATATTTGGTTCATAATAATTTAATGTGAGGTAATAAAACATTTAAAAACATGACCAGTGTGAAACGTCTATGGGAAAAATGAATGGGAAATTGTCTTGTGCATTTCTACATGTTCGTATTTTCATTTACTGTATTTGTTTGTTCAATATTATGTACTGTGCAATTTGTTGATTATAGTTTGTTATTTTTTGTGTGAACATGCAGTTCTCACGGCATGACATGGAGGGATGAGAAGGATGCCTGAAATAAATGCCTGTTTATAAAGAACCCAACCTAGTATTGTAAAATGTTGTGAGAAGACCTACAATCTATGAACTGAAAACTGAAGTGTGTGTGTGTGTGTGTGTGTGTGTGTGTGTGTGTGTGTGTGTGTGTGTGTGTGTGTGTGTGTGTGTGTGTGTGTGTGTGTGTGCGTGCGTGCGTGCGGTTTTGAGGTATTTGTACTTTACTTAAGTTAAGTATGTCACATGTTCTGTACTTTTACTTCTACTCCACTACATCTCAGAGACATTTTTACTTTTACTCCACTACAATAATTTGAAAACTTTACTAGTTACTTTAGAGATTCCCTCCCCCCCCCCCCCCCCCCCCTTTTTGTGCAAAGTCATGATGAAATATTAAAGAAGAGTAGCTCAAGTTGCCATATATTGCTGTACTTCAATATATTTTGATGAGCAATATTTTTTGAGGGGCGCTATCCCCTCCTATACACTCTATTGTTAATGGTGTTTAATGTTTGTGTTTGCACCAACAATACATCACCTAATCAACATGAGCTTTAATATATTAGCGCCCCTCACTTCACACGGGTGTGATTTTTTTTCATGGAATATTTTACATTGGGTAAAATATAGCCGTGTTTAGTGATGGTGTAACAAGTGTTTTAGGTTTAAATGTGAAGTTTACAAAGCAATCTCACCAGTTTCTTTCTAGAAGGTTGCACAGAGCGTGCCTGGGGGGAGGAGGGAGGGGTTTGTGAGGTTGTGATTGGTTGAGAGGGTTGCACAGAGCGTGCCTGGGGGGAGGAGGGAGGGGTTTGTGAGGTTGTGATTGGTTGAGAGATGGCTCCACCTCTATCTCTAGTATGAGGAGAGTTGGTGGGTCTGTGTCAGTTCTCCACAACTGCTCCAGGATATCAACCGTTTCTGATCAGATCTGACTGTGGACTCCAGACTTCAGCTGAAGATGAACTCTATCAACCTCAACTCTGCTGAACAGCAGGAACCCAAAGACCATGGTATGTTACTCGCTCTATAATACGCCTCTTGATGTTGTGTACTCATACCTGACGAAGACCCACAGTGGTCGAAACGTTGTAACAAATAAAGAATCTTCCTGGGAGCTACAATTCAGTGTGCGGACATCCCTTCCTTTTTCATGTTACTCGCTCTCCCTGCTTTGATACCCCTGTCATATTATTGAAAAACACAGCATTCTCAATATTCATTGTATTCTCAATATTCCACTTTGTTTGTCTCAGAGTTCCTTCACGCTAGAATATAAGTATTGTGGTATTATTTAAAGGACCACTTCACCACTTTTTGGTCCTCACTAAAGATCATGATAAAATAGCACAATTGCTGTGGGCAGATCAGAAACCTGTCTGTGTCTCATAGGAGGGCTGTGGGCAAATCAGAAACCTGTCTGTGTCTCATAGGAGGGCTGTGGGCAGATCAGAAACCCCTCCACCAGTGACATCATCGATGGGCAATCCAAACTAATATAAACTTATAGCTTTCTATTCCTGAAAAGTTGCAATGCGAAAATCGAAGCCATTATTCTCACAATAATAATAATCTAAATATTTTTTTCAAAAGAAAAATGTTTAAAACAAATCTGTCTAACGATGATGTCACTGGTGGAGGGGTTGCTGAACTGCCCACAGCCCTCCTATGAGACACAGACCAAGTAGAAATAAATAGTGGTATTTTATCATGAACATTAGTGAGGACCAATTATATGAAGATAAGTTGAAAAGTGTTGAAGTGGTCCTTTAACACTCCCAACGCCCAGGACGAAGTTCTTTGTACTTTCTATTAGTAACGCCCGGCGCCCAGGACAAAGTATTGTCCAAAAGACGAAGTTTATTGATATGAGAACGGATCGCATGGCTCCACCAGCTAGGAGTGCCTGTTGGGCAATCCTCGGTGTTGCGTTATCTAAAACTCCCTCCCCTGTTTAGCTGATGAAAACGAAAATCTTAAAACATTAATAACTCGCGATCTAAATCATCCCGTCTAATTATGAAAAAGGATCCTGTGTTAGACGCCGCTCCGTGGTCCAGTCGCTAGTCACGATAGATTTATTCTTACCTCCCGTTGTTGTCGATCGACTCTAGAGTGGTGTGGCTATTGTTAGCTGCTACACACACATTCACAGCAACATCCGGTCCGTCCGGAAAAGGGGTCCGTGTTTATAAATCGAATGGGCGCTATAATGTAATGGATTAAATAACCCCGGGCAATTAAAGTATTTTAACCACTTGAACATAGCTTAGGTTATTAATTATTATTATTATAATTATGTGAAAAAAATATAATAGAAAATATAGCTTAGGCTCATAATACAATTATGTAATAGGCCTATCTCACAGCCCGCTTTTCACGCCCACTTCCGGTAAATAGTGGTGTCTTTAACATTAGCATTTACACGTTTTTTTCTCTGGAGAATCTAAGTACATTTTCTAATGTAAAAATGTGACAGACCAATATTATTATGAAGCAAACAAGATGGTAAATCAGCTCGAACAGATAGAACAAACCTTACCTTGAGAAAACAAAAGTTGTAGACTTCTTAAATTACCTCTGTTAACATGTAGCGTCTATGGAGTGACGTCACGCTATCACCACTAACCCCAAAAGGGGGCGTATTAAGGGGGGCGGGGAAATTCTGTGAGATAGGCTTATTATATGTTAGTTTTTTGTCATTGATATTTAGCTGCTTGACCCATTTGTCTTAGCCTGACACTCAGTCTTAATTTTCATTTTGTTTCACTTAAAAAATAGAAATAAATAAAAAATAATATATATATATATATTCAGACTGAAAGCCCTCCCCACGGCAGCAGTTTATGGGATGGGCGTTGTCAAAGCGCCAGTCTTCGGTGATTGGTTCATACCAACCAATCAGAATAGTAGGAAAGCAGATGACGTTGTTGTCAATCATGATGCTATGGCTAACCCGTTTGCTAACCAAACAAACACAGCCAACGAGCGCTACCAGCATGTGACCAAAAGCGGTAAAATATGTCCGATGATGATGTTTATAAAACCTGTCGTTTCTGTAAAGAAACTATTTATCATACGCCGATTTAATAGCCAGATTGATACGGTCGTGAGTCACCGCAGTGGGGGCAGCCATGTTTGTTGTCTGACGCTGTCGAGTGACTGGGCTGATTGCCAATCAGCTGATGTGATCGGATTTCTGAACAACACTAACGCCGCCGTAGTCAGAGACTCCAGACCTGAATCGCCAGAACATATTTTCTTAATGGGCGTGGCTAGCGATTCAGGGCTGGAACCAGGTTACACTTGTCTAGTAATTTATTAGAATGTGCAGCAAAATTGTTTCTTTCTTTCTTAAAATGCACAACAAATTTGGAATTCATTTACATGGCATTAATTGGGGAACTAGATGTAAATTTCAAGCCACAAAGTGGATTTCTTTCAACCTCTCAATAGTTGTTTTCCCTTTATCTGTGTTTCCAATCCAGTGTTGCATCATCAGTCTGGCCTCCCTGTCTTACCAACAGTAAATGAACAAAGAAGCTTGGCTAAACCAAAACAGCACAGATGTGACCAGTGTGGACAACGTTACCATGCCATGTCTGACCTTAAAAGACACCAGAGAATTCACACAGGAGAGAAACCATATGGATGTGATCAGTGTGGACAACACTTCGCTAGAATGGAAATCCTAAAAGCCACAAGATAATTCACACAGGAGAGAAACCCTATGGATGTGATCAGTGTGGACAAAACTTCTCTCAAATGTCCAACCTTAAAACACACCAGATAATTCACACCGGAGAGAAACCCTATGGATGTGATCAGTGTGGACAACATTTCTCTCAAATGTCCAGCCTTAAAAGCCACAAGATAATTCACACAGGAGAGAAACCCTATGGATGTGATCAGTGTGGACAACATTTCTCTCAAATGTCCAGCCTTAAAAGCCACAAGATAATTCACACAGGAGAGAAACCCTATGGATGTGATCAGTGTGGACAAAACTTCTCTCACATGTCCGGCCTTAAATCGCACCAGAGAATTCACACAGGAGAGAAACCCTATGGATGTGATCAGTGTGGACAACATTTCTCTCAAATGTCCAGCCTTAAAAGCCACCAGATAATTCACAATGGAGAGAAACCCTATGGATGTGACCTGTGTGGAAAACACTTCTCTCAAATGTCCAGCCTTAAAATCCACCAGAGAATTCAAACAGGAGAGAAACCCTATGGATGTGATCAGTGTGGACAACATTTCTCTCAAATGTCCAGCCTTAAAATCCACCAGAGAATGCGCACAGGAGAGAAACCCTATGGATGTGATCAGTGTGGACAAAATTTCTCTGAAATGTCCAGCTTTAAAAAGCACCAGAGAATTCACACGGGCAAGAAACCCTATGGGTGTGATCAGTGTGGACAACACTTCACTCAAATATCTCACCTTAAAAGCCACCGGAGAATTCACACTGGTGAAAACCCCTATGGGTGTGTTCAGTGTGGACAACACTTCTCTCACATGTCCGGCCTTAAATCGCACCAGAGAATTCACACAGGAGAGAAACCCTATGGATGTGATCAGTGTGGACAAAATTTCTCTGAAATGTCCAGCTTTAAAAAGCACCAGAGAATTCACACGGGCGAGAAACCCTATGGGTGTGATCAGTGTGGACAACACTTCACTCAAATATCCCACCTTAAAAGCCACCAGAGAATTCACACTGGTGAAAAACCCTATGGGTGTGATCAGTGTGGACAACACTTCACTCAAATATCCCACCTTAAAAGCCACCAGAGAATTCACACTGGTGAAAAACCCTAAGGGTGTGATCAGTGTGGACAACACTTCTCTCACATGTCCGGCCTTAAAACGCACCAGAGAATTCACACTGGAGAGAAACCCTATGGATGTGATCTGTGTGGACAACACTTCTCTCAAATTACAAGCCTTAAAATCCACAAAATAATTCATACCGGAGACAAACCATATGGATGTGATCAGTGTGGACAACACTTCTCTAGAATGGAACACCTTAAAAGACACCAGAGAATTCACACTGGAGAGAAACCCTATGGGTGTGATCAGTGTGGACAACACTTCACTCAAATATCCCACCTTAAAAGCCACCAGAGAATTCACACTGGTGAAAAACCCTATGGGTGTGATCAGTGTGGACAACACTTTTCTCACATGTCCGGCCTTAAAACGCACCGGAGAATTCATACTGGAGAGAAACCCTATGGGTGTGATCAGTGTGGACAACACTTCTCTCGCATGTCCAGCCTTAAAACGCACCAGATAATTCACACAGGAGAGAAACCCTATGGATGTGATCAGTGTGGACAACACTTCTCTCAGATGCAATACCTTAAACGCCACCAGAAAATTCATACTGGAGAGTTTGAACTGAACTTAATATGCAATATGACAAAAAAGAAAATCAACCAGGTGCTCGCTGGAGATGCAAAGAATAATAATGTAAAGTAGGATCAGTGGACTGGAATACTAAAGACAAGGCGGTATGATCATACTTGCCCTGATAAAGACTCTCTTTGAGTCAAAACATGTTGGCCTATTTATTTTTTCCCACCCTCTCCTAATTTTTTACTTTTTGAGTGCTCGGATCGCCGTCTTGTCTTTAGTGAATATGCAATATGTTTTGTGTGAACAGTATGAGACGATCCTATAGAGGCAGATAAACATCAGAACATCCTCATAAAAGTAGTGCATTATGATCTATTTTTGTGGGTCTGTGTGAACACAAACACTGGTTGATCACCCCATAGCGATGATTTGATTGGCTGAGCACGGAATGTGATGTATGATGATATGTATGTGTATGATGATATGATGATATGTATATGTATGATGATGTGAGTGCCACTCACTTCACACCAGTGTGATGTTTGAGGGGTGCCAGCCCCTCCTATGCCCAGCTTTGAGGGTTTGTTTAAACAGTGAGGACGCAGATTGTGATTGGCCGGAACGTGATGATGTATGATGACTGTCACCCCCTCCACCCGAGTCCGCAACCTCTGTGTCATCCTTGACCCCACCCTCTCCTTCCAGCCCCATGTCAACCAGATCACCAAAACTGCCTTTTTCCACCTCCGCAACATCGCCCGCCTTCGTCCCATTCTATCCCACACTGCCGCTGAGACACTCATTCATGCCTTCATCACATCCAGACTCGACTACTGCAATAGCCTCCTGTACGGCGTCACCACCAAGGTTCTCAAAAAATTACAGTACGTTCAAAACTCTGCCGTCCGCCTCCTCACCAGAACCCGGTCCAGGGACCACATCACACCTGTCCTCCGTCAACTCCACTGGCTCCCAGTCAAGTTCAGAATTGACTTCAAAATACTCACCATCACCTACAAAGCCCTCAACAACCAGGCCCCCCTCTACCTCTCTGAACTCATCAACCGCCATGTCCCCTCCCGCTCCCTCAGGTCAAGCACTGCCAACCAACTGGCACCCCACAAGTCCAACAAACAAACTTGGGGTGACAGGGCCTTCACAGTGGCCACGCCCCTTCTCTATGGAACTCACTCCCAACTCACATCAGAGCTGCCCCCACCTTTGAAATGTTCAAAACCCACCTTTTCAGACTGACTTTCCCTATACTACCCCCCGACACACACACACACACACACACACACACACACACACACACACACACACACACACACACACACACACACACACACACACGCCCTTCTTGTTTGTCCACTTTTGATTTTGTTTTCTAGTTTTTAACCTTTTAACTAGTTTTCTAATAAAATTGTTTTACTTCTGTTCTGTAAAGCGACTTTGGGTACCTAGAAAAGCGCAATATAAATTGTATATTATTATTATTATGACGTATGATGATAAGTGTGCCCTTCACTTCACACAAGTGTGATTTTTGGATTAATGTTTTGATTAATTGAAAGTAAGCTTACCATAAATAATTGTTGTTCAATCACAAATAAAGGCAAACAAGTCAAGATGTGTTTTTTTAAAGCTTTTTTATGAGTACTGTGTGTGTTAATTTCAGCCAAATACATGAAATCCTCTTTGGAAGGCAATAACACACCTGCCTGCCTGCCTGCCTGCCTGCCTGCTTGCCTGCCTGCCTGTGGTGTGGTGTGGTGTGGTGTGGTGTGTATTATGTGTGGTGTGTAATTACATTCAACCATTGTGTTGTGATTGCCCCTGTGACATCACTGATGTGCCAATAAATACATACTATCTGTGTGTGTGTGTGTGCGTGCGTGCGTGCGTGCGTGCGTGCGTGCGTGCGTGCGTGTGTGCATGCGCATATGTTTAACAGACAGTGTTGTGGTGATGTGATAAATCAGCTGCTATGAATAATTACTGAGACTGACACTGGAACAAACACGCAACGCACACACATGCACACACACGCACACCCACACACACACACACACACACACACACACACACACACACACACACACACACACAAACAACGCTACCATAGGCCAGTGGTCCACACACTGCGAGTCTGGACCCCTAAGGGGTCCCCAACATTTTTTGGGGGGGCAGGGGGTCCCCACCAGAAAATGTGTTTAAAGTGTGTCCAAACTAAATGTGTGGTCAATATGTTTTATTGACCACAATAGGAGTTTTAACGCACCCACACACAAACAAAATAAAATAACATAGTGCCAAAATTGACCTTGTCTTAAGTGTTGTTTAAGTAATATGTCACATTGAATAAAGTGGTTGAAGTAAGACTTAGATTTTAAATGAGAGTTAATTGAATATGTTGTATTAAGCTATAAAAACATTTAGTTTCAACATGGCCAACAAGGCTGGTTAGAACCCAGAAGCATTTCCAAGGGACAGAGCTTCTATGCAGGAGATGGGAGTGAACTATGTAAGGGATAATATCTGGATAGGTGGTCATTGTCGGGAGATAATACACCCACAGGGAGTTTAACCACCGAGGCTGATATATGTGAGTACCAACACCCCCCCTGCATTCCTCCCCTACCGGCCAAATGCTCGACTTAGTGGAGGAACATTTTTCCTGCTCAAACTGAGAGTGATATGTGCAACATATATACCGTAGTATCCAAAAGGACCTTAATTATATTTTGTTTTTCAAAGTATCAACATTCTATTCCACACAGCCAACTAACTGTCACGTGTTACTGTACATATTACACATATTAGTTTTCCTCAAACAACAATATTCTGGCAGAGGTCCTTTTCCTGTGCTGTCATTAAAATGCTTACTAGGCCTATAAAAATACTAAAATAACAAATAGCTACAATTCATGGTCATATAAGTTCATAAAGCATAATTAATAATAATTTCATGAAACATAATACATAATACATAGTGTGAAACGTCTATGGGAAAAATGAATGGGAAATTTGTCTTGTGCATTTCTACATGTTTGTATTTTCATTTATTTGTTTGTTCAATATTATGTACTGTGCAATTTGTTGATTATAGTTTGTTTTTTGTGTGAACATACAGTTCTCACGGCATGACATGGAGGGATGAGAAGAATGCCTGAAATAAATGCGTGTTTATAAAGAACCTGACCTGTGTTGTAAAATGTTGTGAGAAGAGCTACAATCTATGAACTGAAAGGTGTGTGTGTGTGTGTGTGTGTGTGTGTGTGTGTGTGTGTGTGTGTGTGTGTGTGTGTGTGTGTGTGTGTGTGTGTGTGTGTGTGTAATGAGTACATTTCACATGAAAGCACAACTCAATACAGAGACTGTTACTGTGGACGACACACTGATAAATTACACTTGTTTACAACGGGGTCCACCATGTTCAATTCATCAGAGTTGTGTGGGCCATGGTGGAAAGTATTACTAAGTACATTTACTTAAGTACTGTACGTACCTCAGTACAGTTTTGAGGTATTTGTACAATTGTACCTTACTTAAGTAGTGTGTCACATTTTCTGTACTTTTACTGCTACTCCACTACATCTCAGAGACAACTTTTACTTTTTATGTAGATATTTTAATTTACCACTTCAGCACATTTCGGCTATTTTCAAAAGATTTTGTACACATTTTGAACTTGTGAAATGGGGCATTCTGCAATATTAGTACTTTTAGTACTCTTACTTGAGTATACATTTTGAATATGGGACTTCTACTTGTAACAGAGTACATTTGGGGCGGCAGTGGATCAGCGGTAGAGTGGCCGGATGGATGGTAACCGCAAGGTTGCCAGTTTGAACCCGGGCTCCCCCAGAGTTATAGTGTCGAAGTGTCCTTGAGCAAGACTCTGAACCCCTAATTGCTACTGATGTGCAGGTTGGTGCCTTGCATGGTTTCCTCTGTCATGTGTGAATGGCTGAATGTAATGCACAGTCTAGGTAAACTACCTTGGATAAAGGAGCTATATAAATGCACCATTTACCATTTGACTGTAAATAGAGAGCCGGAAGTAATTCAGACATTGTTGAGATTTTTGCTTTGTAGTTTCATGCTGCCATTTTGAGGAGAAGTCACAGAGACTTCACTAATTTGAAATAATTCCACACTTCATATCATCGTCCTTTGTGGAAAACAGATGTGAATATTTGCTAATCATTGAATTGTATTTCTACAATTTACAATTTACAATTTAGGCATTTAGCAGACGCTCTTAATCCAGAGCGACTTACATTAAGCAATAACAAAAAAGCATGGCATACATCACATATATAAAAGTAGTTATCATGAAACATGCGTAAGCTAAGAACGTAACAGTGGAGTATCTATGTAAACTATACATACTATACTATATTATATATTATACATGTGTACTATAAAGTGATATGACTACATAAAAATGCAATTCTAGTGCTGTCTACGTAACCTGCTATAAGTCTGTTTAAAATACTATCTAAGTCTACATAACGTGCTATATTTAAAATACTATCTGAGTCTACATAAAGTGCTATCTAAGGGGCTAGTGCTACGGGCCATGGTGTAGTCTGAAGAGGTGGGTTTTCAGACTACGGCGGAAGATTGGGAGTGAGGCTGCAGTTCTGATTGTGATGGGGAGTGGGTTTCACTAGACCATGGGGTGGGCAACGTTGACAATGGAGAGAACCACTATAGTTCCACACTCACTCCAGAGGGCCACTATAGTTCCACACTCACTCCAGAGGGCCACTATAGTTCCACACTGCACTCCAGAGGGCCACTATGGTTCCACACTCACTCCAGAGGGCCACTATAGTTCCACACTCACTCCAGAGGGCCACTATAGTTCCACACTCACTCCAGAGGGCCACTATAGTTCCACACTCACTCCAGAGGGCCACTATAGTTCCACACTCACTCCAGAGGACCACTATAGTTCCACACTCACTCCAGAGGGCCACTATAGTTCCACACTCACTCCAGAGGGCCACTATAGTTCCACACTCACTCCAGAGGGCCACTATAGTTCCACACTCACTCCAGAGGGCCACTATAGTTCCACACTCACTCCATAGGGCCACTATAGTTCCACACTCACTCCAGAGGGCCACTATAGTTCCACACTCACTCCAGAGGGCCACTATAGTTCCACACTCAGTCCAGAGGGCCACTATGGTTCCACACTCACTCCAGCGGGCCGCTATGGTTCCACACTCACTCCAGAGGGCCGCTATGCTTCCACACTCACTCCAGAGGGCCGCTATAGTTCCACACTCACTCCAGAGGGCCACTATGGTTCCACACTCACTCCAGAGGGCCGCTATAGTTCCACACTCACTCCAGAGGGCCACTATGGTTCCACACTCACTCCAGAGGGCCACTATAGTTCCACACTCACTCCAGAGGGCCACTATAGTTCCACACTCACTCCAGAGGGCCACTATAGTTCCACACTCACTCCAGATGGCCACTATAGTTCCACACTCACTCCAGAGGGCCACTATAGTTCCACACTCACTCCAGAGGGCCACTATAGTTCCACACTCACTCCAGATGGCCACTATAGTTCCACACTCACTCCAGCTGGCCACATTGCATATTACTGTCGTAGCAAAAAATAGCCGATCTACAAGCTCAAACCGTGTCGCACCGCAACGCTGTTTGACCTTGTAGATCAGCTATTTTTGCTATATTTGAACTGAAATCCTGGATGTGGCCCCTGGGCCGCCAGTTGCCCATGTATGACTAGACCGTTAACTGGTCACCACTGATTGGAATGGATTTTTACACTTGTTTTATTATTATTATTAACCTTCCATTTTTCTCTGAAACAGGTAAATGTGTTGGTTGCAGAAGACACCCCTGTAACTTTTTTTCACATCCCAAGAATAATGTCCCAGTGAAAAAATGTGTTTTATGTTTCCAATTATATTTTGTGCATGTGGTTCTGCGTATGTGTAGCAATCAAACTTATTATTCAAATGACTATAACTAAATAACTAACTCACTAACTTTACTAATAAAACCCAATGACATTCATTTATTTAATGATTACATACTCTCCTGCAAAGAGAGGTGCTGTACGTGTGCTTCTGTTATCGCCTTGTTATGGTTTCTCTAACGCTGCAAGGTTACTCAACACTGGAGGTGGTGAGAACTGTAAACCCATTCATACACAGACACACCATGTTTGAACGTGAACTATTGTCTATTACATATGCTGTACAGTTAGATATTTTATTAAATGTTGGTTTGAGAAAATATATTGACGATGACGGGGGGAGGGGGCAACCTTTTTGTGAGTTTTGTTTGCTAAACTAGGCCTACAGATGGCGTTAAACTTAAAGTACCCATACTGCAGAATGTCCCATTTCAAGTTCAAAATGTTTGCAGAATCTTTTGAAAATAGCCGATCTACAAGCTCTGCAATTCGAAACTGGCCCCCGTAAAATCAGAATCCCCACCCCACCGCCCACCCCTTTTTCCCCTCACCGTATATGTTTCTTTTCCCTTTTTACCTCCTTTATGATGAATTCCTGTTCTGTTCTAGACTATAAGTGTCTATTTGTACGTCTCTAAATGTTTTGATGAATTGAACAAGGTGGACCCTCTTGTAAACAATTAAGTGTACTGCTTAATTGGGTCGTCCACTCACAGTTAACAGTCTTTGTATTGAGTTTGTGCTTGAAATGTACTGTAATTCTGCAAACTGTTAATACATATTTCAATCAATCAATCAATCACAATGCATCGCCATCATGCGATGCGACACATTGTGAGCTTGTAGTTCGGCTATTTTCAAATGGTCGAAATGTATTAAAGGGTTGAAGTGGTTAAATTAATGTATGTTTTTCTAATCAAAATGTAGGTCTCCAAAGTAACTAGTATAGGTAGAGAGCCTAAACTATTTGAAAAAAAAGGATGTGACCCCGCTAAATAAATTGATTGGACAGGATACTGGAGTATTACAAAAATTGTAAGAAGCAGTGTTTGAGAGAGTAAAAATGGGGAGAAGTGGTTCACAAAAACATCAAAACTAAAATCAAGGAAAAAGGGACAACAGTCCTTTACAGGGCCGTTTGTTCAACTTGAACCTATGAAGGACAAACAGAGTCAGTGATGTGCACAGAGAATAATAGCCTACATCCATATGCAATGGCCAGTTGAAATATACAGATTAAAATAGCAATTAGGCAACATCTATATACCATGTAATGCCCAACAGTCACCATTTAATGTAGCATAATATATGAACACAATACAAAGCACAAACATCAGTAATATAATAATACTAGGCAAGCCAACACAAGTATCACCTTACCAGGTATAGCTCTTATGTCTAAACACCTGAACTGTCTCTCAATGGTGTCATACAAGCAAGCATCTCCACCTGTAGCTGTTACAATTACATAGTACATGCAGGTTAGAGACCATGTGACAGAACGTTGCATATGATTCCCTCAACGTAAGAAACATCCAACATGCCATTTCATTGTTCCGCTCTGCATAATCGTATATATATGGTAGTACTCACATTCCTCCACGTTAATTGCCTACACAGTACTGGGGAAGCCACACCCCAAACATTGGAACATCCAAGGCTACACTACAGCGCACTGCAACAAGTGTGGTGTAGACCTGACAACATGAAAATACTCTCATTTTAGATCATACCAAAAACCCCAAAATCAATAGTTACATATAAAACGAGCATATAGGCTTACCAAATGACAAGTCTGCAGCCGAGTATACCTCTCTCACAACGCATGAACGTTACGGCGTTTGTGAGGACCCACAACTGATGTCCTGTCATCTGCCTGTTCAGAACACTCTTAAATATACGTCTCACTTAGGACTCTACTACCCTCTAGGGGTTACATTCTACCCCCCCATAATTGAATCGTCGCCCCGACGATTCACCATAAACATAGGGATAGTACAAGTTGCTAGGGAAGCCGCAGCCACCATACTCTACCATGCAGTCTGGGTTTCCTGCTCCGACCATGCCGACTGGGGGAGATGATTGGGGTTTGAGTGCTGTCCTGCTGTCTCTCGGGTGGTCCGCCGAGGCCTATAGTGCGAGTCGCCCACCTCTATAATGGTGTAACTTGGCTCTTCTAGACCCGGCGAAGATGGCCTGCTTGAGGTGGGAGAGTCAGTCATAGAATAATCATTATCAGAGTCATAAATACTATCATTGTCCTCCAGAATGACCTCATCATTGTCCTCCAGAATGACCTGATCATTGTCCTCCAGAATGACCTGATCATTGTCCTCCAGAATGACACATATTGATTCTCCATTTTCTGAATCTGAATCATCTGCTTCTTCCGAGTCAGACATCCTGGCCAGGGTCTCTGGTACTGCTCCTGCACCGACAGCCCTCATCTCCGACCGATGTACCTGCTTAACTGGGCCGTCCTGGTCAATAGGCACCACAGAGTAAACGGTCCCCAGGGCCCCCGGACATCTCACGACCCTGTACATACCCGGGCTCCAGACATCCTGAATTTTGTTTCTCCCTCTAACCTGATGGTTTTTCAAGTACACCAGCTCACCCTCTTGGAACCCCATGTCCTGTGTGCCGACATCATGTTTGAGGTTTCTACGCTCCAGTCGCTCCTGTAGACGTTCTCTCACTTGGCTGTAGGCCTCACTCAAGTTGTGTTGATGCTCCTGTATCCAGTCCTCCACGGATCCACCACTGGGTTCTTCACCGCTGCTGCCAAGCAAGAAATCAACAGGTAACTGTGGTTGACGACCAAACATCAAAAAGTATGGACTCACCCCTGTAGTCTGGTGTGCTGTGGTGTTATAGGCATACGTCAACTGAGAGAGGTATTGGGGCCAACGTTTCTTCTTATCTGGGGCCAGTGTGCGCAGCAGATCATGCAATGTCCTATTGAAACGTTCACATTGACCATTGCCATGTGGATGATATGCAGTGGTGCGACTTTTCTTGATGTTATAGAGCTTGCATAACTGTTGAATGATGTTACTTTCAAAATTTCTTCCCTGGTCTGAATGGAGACGACCTGGCACGCCGAGAAGATGGAACCAACTTCGGACCAACACATCAGCCACCGTGCTAGCACGCTGATCTCTTGTCGGGATGGCCAATGTGTACTTTGTGAAGACGTCAGTCAGGACCAGGACATTCTCCCTCCCATCACTTGCAGGCTCCAGCATGGTGAAGTCGATGGCCAAGATCTCATTGGGGCTGGAGGCCTGGAGTGTGCCCATGTAGGTTCTCACTTTTGGCCACACGGCCTTGGCTAGAATGCACCGCTCACATTCTCTGCACCATCTATCCACATCTCTCAGCATACCTGGCCAGAAGCAGCGGCTCCTCACCAGGTCAGTAGTACGGTCGACCCCCTGGTGGCCATGGGCATCATGGAGGCTGGTGAAAACTTCTTTCTGCAGCATCTGTGGCAGCAGCAGTTGGTGGACTTCCTTATTCCCATCTGAAGAATAGGTGAGGCGGTACAGGCATCCCTCCTTCTCCAACAAACGATCCCACTTCCGGATCAACTCTTTACTGTCCTTCCTTAGCCCCTCTTTCTCCCTCCCATCAGGCGGGCGCCCTCTCCGCCAGAGTGTCAAGACAGGGCCCACAACCGGGTCTGCGGCTTGTAGCGAGGCAAGGTCTGGTCGGATACAGCAGGGAAGGGTGGTTATCTCACTGCACGTGGCCTTCATCCACTCCTTCGGTCCAGCCAACTAACTGTCACGTGTTACTGTACATATTACACATATTAGTTTTCCTCAAACAACAATATTCTGGCAGAGGTCCTTTTCCTGTGCTGTCATTAAAATGCTTACTAGGCCTATAAAAATACTAAAATAACAAATAGCTACAATTCATGGTCATATAAGTTCATAAAGCATAATTAATAATAATTTCATGAAACATAATACATAATACATAGTGTGAAACGTCTATGGGAAAAATGAATGGGAAATTTGTCTTGTGCATTTCTACATGTTTGTATTTTCATTTATTTGTTTGTTCAATATTATGTACTGTGCAATTTGTTGATTATAGTTTGTTTTTTGTGTGAACATACAGTTCTCACGGCATGACATGGAGGGATGAGAAGAATGCCTGAAATAAATGCGTGTTTATAAAGAACCTGACCTGTGTTGTAAAATGTTGTGAGAAGAGCTACAATCTATGAACTGAAAGGTGTGTGTGTGTGTGTGTGTGTGTGTGTGTGTGTGTGTGTGTGTGTGTGTGTGTGTGTGTAATGAGTACATTTCACATGAAAGCACAACTCAATACAGAGACTGTTACTGTGGACGACACACTGATAAATTACACTTGTTTACAACGGGGTCCACCATGTTCAATTCATCAGAGTTGTGTGGGCCATGGTGGAAAGTATTACTAAGTACATTTACTTAAGTACTGTACGTACCTCAGTACAGTTTTGAGGTATTTGTACAATTGTACCTTACTTAAGTAGTGTGTCACATTTTCTGTACTTTTACTGCTACTCCACTACATCTCAGAGACAACTTTTACTTTTTATGTAGATATTTTAATTTACCACTTCAGCACATTTCGGCTATTTTCAAAAGATTTTGTACACATTTTGAACTTGTGAAATGGGGCATTCTGCAATATTAGTACTTTTAGTACTCTTACTTGAGTATACATTTTGAATATGGGACTTCTACTTGTAACAGAGTACATTTGGGGCGGCAGTGGAACAGCGGTATATGGCCGGATGGATGGTAACCGCAAGGTTGCCAGTTTGAACCCGGGCTCCCCCAGAGTTATAGTGTCGAAGTGTCCTTGAGCAAGACTCTGAACCCCTAATTGCTACTGATGTGCAGGTTGGTGCCTTGCATGGTTTCCTCTGTCATGTGTGAATGGCTGAATGTAATGCACAGTCTAGGTAAACTACCTTGGATAAAGGAGCTATATAAATGCACCATTTACCATTTGACTGTGATGGATATTTTATAGACATGGACACGTATATATCAATCAGTTGATATTTTAATAGACAGTTGACACACAGTGTCAGTGTGCACAGGACACAGAACTAAGTTAAGACATGCAATACTCTGTGTGTGTGTGTGTGTGTGCCAACTGCTTTAGAGTTATTTACAGCTAGTCCGTAAAAACAAAGCCTTTTGTTAAGAATGCGGCCAGGCACCCCAGGGGTCTGGGTGCTGTCTCTAATCTTGGTAACATCTCAAACTGCTAACCAACAGCTGTGTATGTGTGCAGGGAGCTCCAAGCTCTCTGCTTCTTCTCTGCTCCAGAATTGACATGAATCTACACTGTGTATTTGTGCTTAATCATTTAGACTGGTTAATAATATAGTTTGAACAATTTCATTACATGTGTTCGGCATACTTCATATATAGTATAGATATTGAATTAGTCTTATTTGGTATAAAACTTATAGAGTGACACATGAGCTGCATGCCATGTGTATGTCCCTCCCCTCCACCGGAAGATCCTGGGAGTTTCTAGGGAGGCGGGACTTAGAAGTTAGTAAGTACTGCAGTCGCTGTGAAACTAGCAGAGTCCACACTGATTAGCTATGATGTGACTCCATGTATTTCACGGGGCCTTCCGCCCGTGGAAAGCCTTGTACTGAGTTATTCTGTTCAATAAAGCTGATCAGAATGTGACGACAACCTGCTGGTCTTCTCCTTTCTTCCTTCGACGACCATCACTGCTAACGACACAATTTGGGTAACTTGGTGCTAAATATACATCATAAATGGAGCCCAACGGACTGGAGGAATGATGGTGTATAGTTTCTATGCCACGCTGAACGGACCTGCGACCTGCTGGGGGTCACTTTTGTGGCTCTGTGTCGTGGCGGTGATGGGGTGATCGAGGTGAGTTGGGGTGAAGAGGGGGGTCGTCTGCTCAGTGACAACGCGTGTTTTCATTCACCATTGTTTTATTTTTTCTGTAAACGCCAGGCGAGCTAGTCATAAACTTGTCTTTATCCCTTTATCTCGCATTTTTTACGACAATTAAGTACTTTCCTACTTTTTGATAGTCCGTCGTCAAGTGATGGCTGTCATGAAGCATACCTGGCCAAACGTGCAGAAGATATGGCGTGGCCATATAGAACAATACCTTTGCTTCGATTTGGGGGAGCGTGGATTCTGATATACCTTATAGGCTAAAGCGATTTCAAACGGCACACGTTTTTCGGGGAACCGGTGAGGTTGTGGATAGTAGCATGCAAACTACACAGTTGCCGCAGTGCTGTTCTGCCCCGCTGGGAGCTCCGGAAGGCGCGCGCGGTTTGCGAGCGTTTTTCATGACCAAGTTCTATTTGCGTGGCTGTTCTCGTATTACATGGGGTGCACAATATTTGGACGGTTTTGTGCGTTCCTGAGGGCAAGCCGAAGGTGTTTAGTAGGATAACTGGGCCCTGCGCTGCTGGGTGTATGGAATAGGAATCTGAAATTTTGGATGATTAATATTAATATTTATTAATATTGTTCTTCTGAGGTTGTCTGGATTACGCAAGGCCCAGTAGGACGAGCCGGCGAGCGTATTGCAAAACAGGGATTTTGTGACGTATATATATATACGATGCATAAGGTGCGCGCACTGCTGTGTACTTGTGTTTTTTTTTGCTTATATTGCTGCTGGGGGTATGTGCCTGCATTTCTGGTGATTGTTTGGTTATGATCACTTTGTGCTGGCACTATTTCCTCCTGGCGGTGATTTGTGGAAAAACACGGGTGTACGTTAAAATGTTTTACACCTTCGTATAAGTGGGGGTGGGGGGTCTCTGCTCGACGGGGTATGGGGTCCTTTGTTTAAGAAAAGTACAGGGGCTTTTGCTGAAACATCGCGTGGGTCTGTGTGGAAGTGCGGCTTTATTCTGGGATTAGATGAGTATTTCTCTTGTATAAGGGCTAGTTTGTTTTGAGCAGCGCTACACACAGATGCGTGGGATGTGATGGCAGAGTCGTATTCCTTTGTCCTGTGGACAAGGGTCTGGACAGGTAAAGTATGGCGATGTTATGTTGTTGCTACACTTTTGCCAATGATTTGTCGTCAGCGTACTGCTTTCCACGTTTGGGCGTATTGTTTTGGGGGTGTGGGTAACCTGTATGAGGAGCAAGTGTTTCCAGGAATCGGATCTTTTTTCGCTTTTTTAAATGTTTCTGCATTACTAAACGTGCGTCTTACATTCGATTAGGTTACGCTTTGCTTTTCATTGTGTTTATGGTTGCTCTTCCTGTGAGGCCTGAGTGGGACGTGCAGCGTGCTGATTTATTTTTGCTGTTTGTATCATTTGGGTGACGCTCATTTGGATGTGCTCATCTTGTTGTTAATATCTCTTCGTGGCCATTTTGGTTTTCCCAGTGGCATTGCGGCTCTTTGAGTACTGGCTATCCGGCGGCCGTACTGTCTTTGCTCCCGTTCGGGAGCGTTTCTTTATTTTTTACAGTCTCCTCAGACTTCCGGTATGTGATGCGGAATGTTTATTGTTTTTCGTTTGCGTTGTGGTTACGTTCCCTGTGATGTCTGTGATGTGGGGGACGTGCTGATTCGTTTTCGATATGTTTGTCATCTGTAGCAGGATTCACGACGACTTGTTGAGGTCTTGTTATTATTGTTTGGTCGCGGCCATGTTTTTACCCAGGAGGCCTTTGCGGTTTTTCTGGCCGTGCTATCTCTGTTCCCGGTCGAGAGGGGGGGGTGTCTTGTTTCTTTTTAGACTCTCTTCACACTTCCGGTATGTGATGCGGACTGTTTATGCTTTTTATTTTTTCACTTTCCATTGCAAGGGAATGTGGGGAAGTAGAATGCTTGAGCTAGAAGCGTTGTTTCTAAACTTGAGCTGGTTGTTCCCTTACGCCCGCTGCGTGCGTGCGCGTGTGCGTGTGGGTGTGCGCTCTTTCGGCGCTGTTTTATTTTTCTTTGGGGACTTTGAGTGACAGTTTGTCTTTGGCTTGACAAAGCCTATGGTTTTGGCGTGCGTGCGTGCGTGCATGTGCCTTGAGTGCGTGGTACGTCTGTGATATGCGTGTGTCAGTTGATTTGATCTGCTGACTGTATGACTGTACTGTACGTGTGTACTTGTGGATGGTTGTTTATGGTGCGTGCGTGCCTGTGCCTTGCGTGGGTGCGTCTGATGAGTGCGTGATGAGTATGTATGACTGTACTCGATGTGTGTAGTGCGTGCCTATGCCTGTGCGTGGGTGCGTGATGGATGCGTGTGTCGGTTGATCTGTTCTACTGACTGTATGACTGTACTGAGAGTGATGTTATGGATGGCGTAGCACTGTTTTCTGTGGTGATCTGATTCTTGTCATGAGCCATGATGGGTCATGGCTCAGGGGGGAGTAATGGGTTAATACATTTATGAACAAACTAGATAAATAAACGAAATTAATAGGAGGTTAACAAATAAACTGGATGCATGAACAAACTGGATGCATGAACTAAATTAGATAAGGGAACTATAATATGGCTATTCATGTACGTTAGAGTGTATAAATGTATAAGAGTGAAATTATATTTGAGAAATTATTTAAAGTGCATTTATGGACATTTTCTGTGTTAAAATGTGGAGCTAAGAGTAACCATTGGGCATATAGTAACCACGATAGCGAGTCTATTAACTTCACTGTAGGAATACGGTGTGGGGTTAGGTCCTGGTGAACATAGTAGCTATAATAATAGGGTGTTACCTCATTTTTGATCAGAGACTGTTTAAAGGTGGATTGACTTTTTTCTTAAATGAATAATATAGATATTACAGTAGGGAGGTTCATTTAAATTTTGACGGAGACAACAGCTCAGTCTATTTTGTTGTCTTGTGCTCAAAAACTCAGAGATTGGGGACAATTAAGGTTTAAAGAATGTGGGTTCAATTTGGGGGTCCGAATAAAATTTAGAAGGTAAATGACAAATGCATCTCAAATTGGAAATGGTTACATTTAGGTAAAAGTTAGGTATAGGTTAATTAGGGATTGTTAAAAATACAGTTCTTATTAGTAAAATGTATATATAGTTCTGCGTGAGTAATTTGATTCTGGGACAAAAACAGTTGCTTAGGGTGAACTCAGTATGGGGTTGGTTGTATGCAAATGAGTGTGTGGGTGATGGGGTAACTATTCCCTCCCCCATGTGTGTGTGTGTGTGTGTGAGATTGTGTCACGGAGTGAGAGAGTCTCCTTCTCCTATTGCAATGGAAGACAAATATTACTTCCACCTTGTTTGTTTGAGTGCATGAGTGAGTGAAACGACTGTGTGAAATGAGTGAGTTTGAAGGGTTGGAAAGTAATACTACTAAAACAGTGGTAGTATTTTTGAATCAACTCTGTGTGAGTGTGTGTACACAGGCAAGGGAACTTTTCATTGAAAAAAGGCATAGCAATGGTAGACTTGTCTACGGTTGATCTTTTTTATTTTGGTGGTGGATTTATGGTTTGGTACACCTTGAGTGTCAGAAGAAACGTATGTTTGCCAGGCCATATGAAGCTTGAGTTTGGGGTAGGCACCAGCCAGGGGTTCAATGAGAAGGTCACACAAGCCTGAGAGTGTTTGTGGTGTGAATGAAATTACGAGAATTGATTGAGAATAATGTATGGGTGAGTGAATGAATGATTGAATGTACTTCATACTAGACTTACTTAATTCAAGAAGGTTCTAGCTATGTCCGGTGAAATATTGCTAGTAGAAGCCATTCTAAAAGTGATAGTTAAATGAGTAAATACATACAGAGCTACGTGTGAGGAATTGCAACGACAATTTTAGCATGCTCTGACGGAATGTGCTTTTAGGGAAAGAGGGGGAGAGAGCTAAAATCCCTTCTCACCCTAAATAGTTTTAAGATAGAGAGCTTTAGGGCCAGGTGTGGACATCCTGTCCCTTCCTTATCTCCTATCACTGTCTGTTTTAAAAGACCCACTGAGCTGTCCTGCAGGCAGCTATTTATTGGGGGTGCTATTTAGAGAAACAGATGGGACAGTGTTTGAAGAAGGAGTGAAGAATGACTGATTGACCAATGACATGCAATGACATGTACACAAAGTGATGTCTGCTTTTGGAGTCTGATGTCAAGAGTAGATCGTAAGGACTACAGTTTCAAGGGAGGGTATTATGGTGTGAATCTGAAGTATTGGCTTTAGTTAATAGTGCCTGTTTGTGTGTCGGGTGATGAAGGCGACGGCTGACAGCCTTACTACATAACGGTGATCACAGGAATTCGTAACCCTGTGTTCTGAGCACGACTAGCTGGTAGCATGACGGAGGGGGATTTGACCCACATCGCTAGGAGTGGAAGTTTTAACCGAGGAGTCGAGAACCACGGTTGAACCTTTCAGGGTTAAAGCAATGTACCCCTCAGCTTAATCACCTGTCCTGCCCTATCATCAATACGTTTGGTGACATGACATCAGTGAATTTAGATAGTTCAGTGACACTATTATGGCCCTCATTTAATAGTCTCATTGTAATCTCTCAACACCATGGTTATTACATTCCTTTGCCATGCCAGAACTAGGGAGGTTAGCAAAGAGAATGAGATTAATGCCAGAGAGATCATCTTAGTGACCAGTAGCTTGTAGTGTCATCAAATATCCTAAGAAATTATTGGGGATATTTGTAGTGGGAGCCTGTATTTCTTCCTTTAAAAGGTGCGGAAGGAGAGGAGTCCATTCATGGATTCCTGAAGGTGTCGAAAGTGACATCTGACTGCACCAAAAGGATCACGGGGAGACCACCAGCGCCTACAGGAGGTCATCCCGAGGGCAGAGAGTCCAGGGGGGTGTCTACAGGCAGCTGTGACAACAGCGACAGAGGAGCTCCTAACTCAGCTTCTACCGTCGGAAATCAACAGCAGGTGACTTTCACAGACCTGTGTTCGCTACAGGAGAGGTCCAAGGGAGGCTACGGCCCACGGGCCGGTGCAAACTGGTTCTCCTTCTGCACTAGGAGGGAGGAGAGGTCCAAGCCAGACCGTTCCAATGTTCGTATACAATGGAGAAGAGGAGCGTTCCTGCTACAGGAGCGTTTCAATGCTTTTGCTGTCATGATTGACATGACTAAGCAACAAGCTGTCCACTAAGAGCCTTGTGATGCTCAAAGTGAGTTCTACTGAGTTCTGCTGTTGACTGCAGTTAAGCTGTGGTTCACGTGTGTGCTGTGACAACAAGCATATGGTGACAACGGTCTGCTTCAAACCTACAGATCTGAGAGCTATGTGCGAGTTCTGAGAATCAAGAATGATGTTCCAAGCGTTTTTATTCTGTAGGCGAAAAAAGAATTGTGGGAACCATTTCCCTAGCGCGTTGAACGTCTGAACAATTTGCGTCATGGAAAGAAAAAAAATCGTGGTTCATCTGCATTGTGATTAATGTTTGTATGTTGTATTCTGTGCTGACATAGGTCAAAGTAGATATAACAAGGTACTGAAATAGTACTGTTAAAGGGATGTTTGTTTTTATGATTAACCATTTTGTCATGCTATGAGTGTTAACTTTTCATTTACAGGATGTAACCAATATAGGAATTTGATTTAGTCTAAAATAGGATTTCAGTTAAAGGACAGGTATTTGAATGTAATCAATATAGGAATTTGATTTAGTCTAAATAGGATTTCAGTTAAATAAGGAGTTTAATTTCTGTTTAAATATGGTTCAGTTTCAGGTCTGTATAAGAGATACAACAGAACAAGCCCCATGCTTGTTCGGTTCTAATTTGATACAATTTAGGTAGTTAACAAGATGCTTCTGTGTCCAGGGAGGTCTATCACGTTGTACTATGGTTAAAATGATTAATTTGGCAATTTATTTTTGGAAAAATTAATTTGGCAGGTTATGACTTATGATGCTGTTATGGTATTGCAACAGGCGTAAGAGCCTGTTGAGGGAGGATGTGATGGATATTTTATAGACATGGACACGTATATATCAATCAGTTGATATTTTAATAGACAGTTGACACACAGTGTCAGTGTGCACAGGACACAGAACTAAGTTAAGACATGCAATACTCTGTGTGTGTGTGTGTGTGTGCCAACTGCTTTAGAGTTATTTACAGCTAGTCCGTAAAAACAAAGCCTTTTGTTAAGAATGCGGCCAGGCACCCCAGGGGTCTGGGTGCTGTCTCTAATCTTGGTAACATCTCAAACTGCTAACCAACAGCTGTGTATGTGTGCAGGGAGCTCCAAGCTCTCTGCTTCTTCTCTGCTCCAGAATTGACATGAATCTACACTGTGTATTTGTGCTTAATCATTTAGACTGGTTAATAATATAGTTTGAACAATTTCATTACATGTGTTCGGCATACTTCATATATAGTATAGATATTGAATTAGTCTTATTTGGTATAAAACTTATAGAGTGACACATGAGCTGCATGCCATGTGTATGTCCCTCCCCTCCACCGGAAGATCCTGGGAGTTTCTAGGGAGGCGGGACTTAGAAGTTAGTAAGTACTGCAGTCGCTGTGAAACTAGCAGAGTCCACACTGATTAGCTATGATGTGACTCCATGTATTTCACGGGGCCTTCCGCCCGTGGAAAGCCTTGTACTGAGTTATTCTGTTCAATAAAGCTGATCAGAATGTGACGACAACCTGCTGGTCTTCTCCTTTCTTCCTTCGACGACCATCACTGCTAACGACACAATTTGGGTAACTTGGTGCTAAATATACATCAACTGTAAATAGAGAGCCGGAAGTAATTCAGACATTGTTGAGATTTTTGCTTTGTAGTTTCATGCTGCCATTTTGAGGAGAAGTCACAGAGACTTCACTAATTTGAAATAATTCCACACTTCATATCATCGTCCTTTGTGGAAAACAGATGTGAATATTTGCTAATCATTGAATTGTATTTCTACAATTTACAATTTACAATTTAGGCATTTAGCAGACGCTCTTAATCCAGAGCGACTTACATTAAGCAATAACAAAAAAGCATGGCATACATCACATATATAAAAGTAGTTATCATGAAACATGCGTAAGCTAAGAACGTAACAGTGGAGTATCTATGTAAACTATACATACTATACTATATTATATATTATACATGTGTACTATAAAGTGATATGACTACATAAAAATGCAATTCTAGTGCTGTCTACGTAACCTGCTATAAGTCTGTTTAAAATACTATCTAAGTCTACATAACGTGCTATATTTAAAATACTATCTGAGTCTACATAAAGTGCTATCTAAGGGGCTAGTGCTACGGGCCATGGTGTAGTCTGAAGAGGTGGGTTTTCAGACTACGGCGGAAGATTGGGAGTGAGGCTGCAGTTCTGATTGTGATGGGGAGTGGGTTTCACTAGACCATGGGGTGGGCAACGTTGACAATGGAGAGAACCACTATAGTTCCACACTCACTCCAGAGGGCCACTATAGTTCCACACTCACTCCAGAGGGCCACTATAGTTCCACACTGCACTCCAGAGGGCCACTATGGTTCCACACTCACTCCAGAGGGCCACTATAGTTCCACACTCACTCCAGAGGGCCACTATAGTTCCACACTCACTCCAGAGGGCCACTATAGTTCCACACTCACTCCAGAGGGCCACTATAGTTCCACACTCACTCCAGAGGACCACTATAGTTCCACACTCACTCCAGAGGGCCACTATAGTTCCACACTCACTCCAGAGGGCCACTATAGTTCCACACTCACTCCAGAGGGCCACTATAGTTCCACACTCACTCCAGAGGGCCACTATAGTTCCACACTCACTCCATAGGGCCACTATAGTTCCACACTCACTCCAGAGGGCCACTATAGTTCCACACTCACTCCAGAGGGCCACTATAGTTCCACACTCAGTCCAGAGGGCCACTATGGTTCCACACTCACTCCAGCGGGCCGCTATGGTTCCACACTCACTCCAGAGGGCCGCTATGCTTCCACACTCACTCCAGAGGGCCGCTATAGTTCCACACTCACTCCAGAGGGCCACTATGGTTCCACACTCACTCCAGAGGGCCACTATAGTTCCACACTCACTCCAGAGGGCCACTATAGTTCCACACTCACTCCAGAGGGCCACTATAGTTCCACACTCACTCCAGAGGGCCACTATAGTTCCACACTCACTCCAGAGGGCCACTATAGTTCCACACTCACTCCAGAGGGCCACTATAGTTCCACACTCACTCCAGATGGCCACTATAGTTCCACACTCACTCCAGCTGGCCACATTGCATATTACTGTCGTAGCAAAAAATAGCCGATCTACAAGCTCAAACCGTGTCGCACCGCAACGCTGTTTGACCTTGTAGATCAGCTATTTTTGCTATATTTGAACTGAAATCCTGGATGTGGCCCCTGGGCCGCCAGTTGCCCATGTATGACTAGACCGTTAACTGGTCACCACTGATTGGAATGGATTTTTACACTTGTTTTATTATTATTATTAACCTTCCATTTTTCTCTGAAACAGGTAAATGTGTTGGTTGCAGAAGACACCCCTGTAACTTTTTTTCACATCCCAAGAATAATGTCCCAGTGAAAAAATGTGTTTTATGTTTCCAATTATATTTTGTGCATGTGGTTCTGCGTATGTGTAGCAATCAAACTTATTATTCAAATGACTATAACTAAATAACTAACTCACTAACTTTACTAATAAAACCCAATGACATTCATTTATTTAATGATTACATACTCTCCTGCAAAGAGAGGTGCTGTACGTGTGCTTCTGTTATCGCCTTGTTATGGTTTCTCTAACGCTGCAAGGTTACTCAACACTGGAGGTGGTGAGAACTGTAAACCCATTCATACACAGACACACCATGTTTGAACGTGAACTATTGTCTATTACATATGCTGTACAGTTAGATATTTTATTAAATGTTGGTTTGAGAAAATATATTGACGATGACGGGGGGAGGGGGCAACCTTTTTGTGAGTTTTGTTTGCTAAACTAGGCCTACAGATGGCGTTAAACTTAAAGTACCCATACTGCAGAATGTCCCATTTCAAGTTCAAAATGTTTGCAGAATCTTTTGAAAATAGCCGATCTACAAGCTCTGCAATTCGAAACTGGCCCCCGTAAAATCAGAATCCCCACCCCACCGCCCACCCCTTTTTCCCCTCACCGTATATGTTTCTTTTCCCTTTTTACCTCCTTTATGATGAATTCCTGTTCTGTTCTAGACTATAAGTGTCTATTTGTACGTCTCTAAATGTTTTGATGAATTGAACAAGGTGGACCCTCTTGTAAACAATTAAGTGTACTGCTTAATTGGGTCGTCCACTCACAGTTAACAGTCTTTGTATTGAGTTTGTGCTTGAAATGTACTGTAATTCTGCAAACTGTTAATACATATTTCAATCAATCAATCAATCACAATGCATCGCCATCATGCGATGCGACACATTGTGAGCTTGTAGTTCGGCTATTTTCAAATGGTCGAAATGTATTAAAGGGTTGAAGTGGTTAAATTAATGTATGTTTTTCTAATCAAAATGTAGGTCTCCAAAGTAACTAGTATAGGTAGAGAGCCTAAACTATTTGAAAAAAAAGGATGTGACCCCGCTAAATAAATTGATTGGACAGGATACTGGAGTATTACAAAAATTGTAAGAAGCAGTGTTTGAGAGAGTAAAAATGGGGAGAAGTGGTTCACAAAAACATCAAAACTAAAATCAAGGAAAAAGGGACAACAGTCCTTTACAGGGCCGTTTGTTCAACTTGAACCTATGAAGGACAAACAGAGTCAGTGATGTGCACAGAGAATAATAGCCTACATCCATATGCAATGGCCAGTTGAAATATACAGATTAAAATAGCAATTAGGCAACATCTATATACCATGTAATGCCCAACAGTCACCATTTAATGTAGCATAATATATGAACACAATACAAAGCACAAACATCAGTAATATAATAATACTAGGCAAGCCAACACAAGTATCACCTTACCAGGTATAGCTCTTATGTCTAAACACCTGAACTGTCTCTCAATGGTGTCATACAAGCAAGCATCTCCACCTGTAGCTGTTACAATTACATAGTACATGCAGGTTAGAGACCATGTGACAGAACGTTGCATATGATTCCCTCAACGTAAGAAACATCCAACATGCCATTTCATTGTTCCGCTCTGCATAATCGTATATATATGGTAGTACTCACATTCCTCCACGTTAATTGCCTACACAGTACTGGGGAAGCCACACCCCAAACATTGGAACATCCAAGGCTACACTACAGCGCACTGCAACAAGTGTGGTGTAGACCTGACAACATGAAAATACTCTCATTTTAGATCATACCAAAAACCCCAAAATCAATAGTTACATATAAAACGAGCATATAGGCTTACCAAATGACAAGTCTGCAGCCGAGTATACCTCTCTCACAACGCATGAACGTTACGGCGTTTGTGAGGACCCACAACTGATGTCCTGTCATCTGCCTGTTCAGAACACTCTTAAATATACGTCTCACTTAGGACTCTACTACCCTCTAGGGGTTACATTCTACCCCCCCATAATTGAATCGTCGCCCCGACGATTCACCATAAACATAGGGATAGTACAAGTTGCTAGGGAAGCCGCAGCCACCATACTCTACCATGCAGTCTGGGTTTCCTGCTCCGACCATGCCGACTGGGGGAGATGATTGGGGTTTGAGTGCTGTCCTGCTGTCTCTCGGGTGGTCCGCCGAGGCCTATAGTGCGAGTCGCCCACCTCTATAATGGTGTAACTTGGCTCTTCTAGACCCGGCGAAGATGGCCTGCTTGAGGTGGGAGAGTCAGTCATAGAATAATCATTATCAGAGTCATAAATACTATCATTGTCCTCCAGAATGACCTCATCATTGTCCTCCAGAATGACCTGATCATTGTCCTCCAGAATGACCTGATCATTGTCCTCCAGAATGACACATATTGATTCTCCATTTTCTGAATCTGAATCATCTGCTTCTTCCGAGTCAGACATCCTGGCCAGGGTCTCTGGTACTGCTCCTGCACCGACAGCCCTCATCTCCGACCGATGTACCTGCTTAACTGGGCCGTCCTGGTCAATAGGCACCACAGAGTAAACGGTCCCCAGGGCCCCCGGACATCTCACGACCCTGTACATACCCGGGCTCCAGACATCCTGAATTTTGTTTCTCCCTCTAACCTGATGGTTTTTCAAGTACACCAGCTCACCCTCTTGGAACCCCATGTCCTGTGTGCCGACATCATGTTTGAGGTTTCTACGCTCCAGTCGCTCCTGTAGACGTTCTCTCACTTGGCTGTAGGCCTCACTCAAGTTGTGTTGATGCTCCTGTATCCAGTCCTCCACGGATCCACCACTGGGTTCTTCACCGCTGCTGCCAAGCAAGAAATCAACAGGTAACTGTGGTTGACGACCAAACATCAAAAAGTATGGACTCACCCCTGTAGTCTGGTGTGCTGTGGTGTTATAGGCATACGTCAACTGAGAGAGGTATTGGGGCCAACGTTTCTTCTTATCTGGGGCCAGTGTGCGCAGCAGATCATGCAATGTCCTATTGAAACGTTCACATTGACCATTGCCATGTGGATGATATGCAGTGGTGCGACTTTTCTTGATGTTATAGAGCTTGCATAACTGTTGAATGATGTTACTTTCAAAATTTCTTCCCTGGTCTGAATGGAGACGACCTGGCACGCCGAGAAGATGGAACCAACTTCGGACCAACACATCAGCCACCGTGCTAGCACGCTGATCTCTTGTCGGGATGGCCAATGTGTACTTTGTGAAGACGTCAGTCAGGACCAGGACATTCTCCCTCCCATCACTTGCAGGCTCCAGCATGGTGAAGTCGATGGCCAAGATCTCATTGGGGCTGGAGGCCTGGAGTGTGCCCATGTAGGTTCTCACTTTTGGCCACACGGCCTTGGCTAGAATGCACCGCTCACATTCTCTGCACCATCTATCCACATCTCTCAGCATACCTGGCCAGAAGCAGCGGCTCCTCACCAGGTCAGTAGTACGGTCGACCCCCTGGTGGCCATGGGCATCATGGAGGCTGGTGAAAACTTCTTTCTGCAGCATCTGTGGCAGCAGCAGTTGGTGGACTTCCTTATTCCCATCTGAAGAATAGGTGAGGCGGTACAGGCATCCCTCCTTCTCCAACAAACGATCCCACTTCCGGATCAACTCTTTACTGTCCTTCCTTAGCCCCTCTTTCTCCCTCCCATCAGGCGGGCGCCCTCTCCGCCAGAGTGTCAAGACAGGGCCCACAACCGGGTCTGCGGCTTGTAGCGAGGCAAGGTCTGGTCGGATACAGCAGGGAAGGGTGGTTATCTCACTGCACGTGGCCTTCATCCACTCCTTCGGTCCAGCCAACTAACTGTCACGTGTTACTGTACATATTACACATATTAGTTTTCCTCAAACAACAATATTCTGGCAGAGGTCCTTTTCCTGTGCTGTCATTAAAATGCTTACTAGGCCTATAAAAATACTAAAATAACAAATAGCTACAATTCATGGTCATATAAGTTCATAAAGCATAATTAATAATAATTTCATGAAACATAATACATAATACATAGTGTGAAACGTCTATGGGAAAAATGAATGGGAAATTTGTCTTGTGCATTTCTACATGTTTGTATTTTCATTTATTTGTTTGTTCAATATTATGTACTGTGCAATTTGTTGATTATAGTTTGTTTTTTGTGTGAACATACAGTTCTCACGGCATGACATGGAGGGATGAGAAGAATGCCTGAAATAAATGCGTGTTTATAAAGAACCTGACCTGTGTTGTAAAATGTTGTGAGAAGAGCTACAATCTATGAACTGAAAGGTGTGTGTGTGTGTGTGTGTGTGTGTGTGTGTGTGTGTGTGTGTGTGTGTGTGTGTGTGTAATGAGTACATTTCACATGAAAGCACAACTCAATACAGAGACTGTTACTGTGGACGACACACTGATAAATTACACTTGTTTACAACGGGGTCCACCATGTTCAATTCATCAGAGTTGTGTGGGCCATGGTGGAAAGTATTACTAAGTACATTTACTTAAGTACTGTACGTACCTCAGTACAGTTTTGAGGTATTTGTACAATTGTACCTTACTTAAGTAGTGTGTCACATTTTCTGTACTTTTACTGCTACTCCACTACATCTCAGAGACAACTTTTACTTTTTATGTAGATATTTTAATTTACCACTTCAGCACATTTCGGCTATTTTCAAAAGATTTTGTACACATTTTGAACTTGTGAAATGGGGCATTCTGCAATATTAGTACTTTTAGTACTCTTACTTGAGTATACATTTTGAATATGGGACTTCTACTTGTAACAGAGTACATTTGGGGCGGCAGTGGAACAGCGGTATATGGCCGGATGGATGGTAACCGCAAGGTTGCCAGTTTGAACCCGGGCTCCCCCAGAGTTATAGTGTCGAAGTGTCCTTGAGCAAGACTCTGAACCCCTAATTGCTACTGATGTGCAGGTTGGTGCCTTGCATGGTTTCCTCTGTCATGTGTGAATGGCTGAATGTAATGCACAGTCTAGGTAAACTACCTTGGATAAAGGAGCTATATAAATGCACCATTTACCATTTGACTGTGATGGATATTTTATAGACATGGACACGTATATATCAATCAGTTGATATTTTAATAGACAGTTGACACACAGTGTCAGTGTGCACAGGACACAGAACTAAGTTAAGACATGCAATACTCTGTGTGTGTGTGTGTGTGTGCCAACTGCTTTAGAGTTATTTACAGCTAGTCCGTAAAAACAAAGCCTTTTGTTAAGAATGCGGCCAGGCACCCCAGGGGTCTGGGTGCTGTCTCTAATCTTGGTAACATCTCAAACTGCTAACCAACAGCTGTGTATGTGTGCAGGGAGCTCCAAGCTCTCTGCTTCTTCTCTGCTCCAGAATTGACATGAATCTACACTGTGTATTTGTGCTTAATCATTTAGACTGGTTAATAATATAGTTTGAACAATTTCATTACATGTGTTCGGCATACTTCATATATAGTATAGATATTGAATTAGTCTTATTTGGTATAAAACTTATAGAGTGACACATGAGCTGCATGCCATGTGTATGTCCCTCCCCTCCACCGGAAGATCCTGGGAGTTTCTAGGGAGGCGGGACTTAGAAGTTAGTAAGTACTGCAGTCGCTGTGAAACTAGCAGAGTCCACACTGATTAGCTATGATGTGACTCCATGTATTTCACGGGGCCTTCCGCCCGTGGAAAGCCTTGTACTGAGTTATTCTGTTCAATAAAGCTGATCAGAATGTGACGACAACCTGCTGGTCTTCTCCTTTCTTCCTTCGACGACCATCACTGCTAACGACACAATTTGGGTAACTTGGTGCTAAATATACATCATAAATGGAGCCCAACGGACTGGAGGAATGATGGTGTATAGTTTCTATGCCACGCTGAACGGACCTGCGACCTGCTGGGGGTCACTTTTGTGGCTCTGTGTCGTGGCGGTGATGGGGTGATCGAGGTGAGTTGGGGTGAAGAGGGGGGTCGTCTGCTCAGTGACAACGCGTGTTTTCATTCACCATTGTTTTATTTTTTCTGTAAACGCCAGGCGAGCTAGTCATAAACTTGTCTTTATCCCTTTATCTCGCATTTTTTACGACAATTAAGTACTTTCCTACTTTTTGATAGTCCGTCGTCAAGTGATGGCTGTCATGAAGCATACCTGGCCAAACGTGCAGAAGATATGGCGTGGCCATATAGAACAATACCTTTGCTTCGATTTGGGGGAGCGTGGATTCTGATATACCTTATAGGCTAAAGCGATTTCAAACGGCACACGTTTTTCGGGGAACCGGTGAGGTTGTGGATAGTAGCATGCAAACTACACAGTTGCCGCAGTGCTGTTCTGCCCCGCTGGGAGCTCCGGAAGGCGCGCGCGGTTTGCGAGCGTTTTTCATGACCAAGTTCTATTTGCGTGGCTGTTCTCGTATTACATGGGGTGCACAATATTTGGACGGTTTTGTGCGTTCCTGAGGGCAAGCCGAAGGTGTTTAGTAGGATAACTGGGCCCTGCGCTGCTGGGTGTATGGAATAGGAATCTGAAATTTTGGATGATTAATATTAATATTTATTAATATTGTTCTTCTGAGGTTGTCTGGATTACGCAAGGCCCAGTAGGACGAGCCGGCGAGCGTATTGCAAAACAGGGATTTTGTGACGTATATATATATACGATGCATAAGGTGCGCGCACTGCTGTGTACTTGTGTTTTTTTTTGCTTATATTGCTGCTGGGGGTATGTGCCTGCATTTCTGGTGATTGTTTGGTTATGATCACTTTGTGCTGGCACTATTTCCTCCTGGCGGTGATTTGTGGAAAAACACGGGTGTACGTTAAAATGTTTTACACCTTCGTATAAGTGGGGGTGGGGGGTCTCTGCTCGACGGGGTATGGGGTCCTTTGTTTAAGAAAAGTACAGGGGCTTTTGCTGAAACATCGCGTGGGTCTGTGTGGAAGTGCGGCTTTATTCTGGGATTAGATGAGTATTTCTCTTGTATAAGGGCTAGTTTGTTTTGAGCAGCGCTACACACAGATGCGTGGGATGTGATGGCAGAGTCGTATTCCTTTGTCCTGTGGACAAGGGTCTGGACAGGTAAAGTATGGCGATGTTATGTTGTTGCTACACTTTTGCCAATGATTTGTCGTCAGCGTACTGCTTTCCACGTTTGGGCGTATTGTTTTGGGGGTGTGGGTAACCTGTATGAGGAGCAAGTGTTTCCAGGAATCGGATCTTTTTTCGCTTTTTTAAATGTTTCTGCATTACTAAACGTGCGTCTTACATTCGATTAGGTTACGCTTTGCTTTTCATTGTGTTTATGGTTGCTCTTCCTGTGAGGCCTGAGTGGGACGTGCAGCGTGCTGATTTATTTTTGCTGTTTGTATCATTTGGGTGACGCTCATTTGGATGTGCTCATCTTGTTGTTAATATCTCTTCGTGGCCATTTTGGTTTTCCCAGTGGCATTGCGGCTCTTTGAGTACTGGCTATCCGGCGGCCGTACTGTCTTTGCTCCCGTTCGGGAGCGTTTCTTTATTTTTTACAGTCTCCTCAGACTTCCGGTATGTGATGCGGAATGTTTATTGTTTTTCGTTTGCGTTGTGGTTACGTTCCCTGTGATGTCTGTGATGTGGGGGACGTGCTGATTCGTTTTCGATATGTTTGTCATCTGTAGCAGGATTCACGACGACTTGTTGAGGTCTTGTTATTATTGTTTGGTCGCGGCCATGTTTTTACCCAGGAGGCCTTTGCGGTTTTTCTGGCCGTGCTATCTCTGTTCCCGGTCGAGAGGGGGGGGTGTCTTGTTTCTTTTTAGACTCTCTTCACACTTCCGGTATGTGATGCGGACTGTTTATGCTTTTTATTTTTTCACTTTCCATTGCAAGGGAATGTGGGGAAGTAGAATGCTTGAGCTAGAAGCGTTGTTTCTAAACTTGAGCTGGTTGTTCCCTTACGCCCGCTGCGTGCGTGCGCGTGTGCGTGTGGGTGTGCGCTCTTTCGGCGCTGTTTTATTTTTCTTTGGGGACTTTGAGTGACAGTTTGTCTTTGGCTTGACAAAGCCTATGGTTTTGGCGTGCGTGCGTGCGTGCATGTGCCTTGAGTGCGTGGTACGTCTGTGATATGCGTGTGTCAGTTGATTTGATCTGCTGACTGTATGACTGTACTGTACGTGTGTACTTGTGGATGGTTGTTTATGGTGCGTGCGTGCCTGTGCCTTGCGTGGGTGCGTCTGATGAGTGCGTGATGAGTATGTATGACTGTACTCGATGTGTGTAGTGCGTGCCTATGCCTGTGCGTGGGTGCGTGATGGATGCGTGTGTCGGTTGATCTGTTCTACTGACTGTATGACTGTACTGAGAGTGATGTTATGGATGGCGTAGCACTGTTTTCTGTGGTGATCTGATTCTTGTCATGAGCCATGATGGGTCATGGCTCAGGGGGGAGTAATGGGTTAATACATTTATGAACAAACTAGATAAATAAACGAAATTAATAGGAGGTTAACAAATAAACTGGATGCATGAACAAACTGGATGCATGAACTAAATTAGATAAGGGAACTATAATATGGCTATTCATGTACGTTAGAGTGTATAAATGTATAAGAGTGAAATTATATTTGAGAAATTATTTAAAGTGCATTTATGGACATTTTCTGTGTTAAAATGTGGAGCTAAGAGTAACCATTGGGCATATAGTAACCACGATAGCGAGTCTATTAACTTCACTGTAGGAATACGGTGTGGGGTTAGGTCCTGGTGAACATAGTAGCTATAATAATAGGGTGTTACCTCATTTTTGATCAGAGACTGTTTAAAGGTGGATTGACTTTTTTCTTAAATGAATAATATAGATATTACAGTAGGGAGGTTCATTTAAATTTTGACGGAGACAACAGCTCAGTCTATTTTGTTGTCTTGTGCTCAAAAACTCAGAGATTGGGGACAATTAAGGTTTAAAGAATGTGGGTTCAATTTGGGGGTCCGAATAAAATTTAGAAGGTAAATGACAAATGCATCTCAAATTGGAAATGGTTACATTTAGGTAAAAGTTAGGTATAGGTTAATTAGGGATTGTTAAAAATACAGTTCTTATTAGTAAAATGTATATATAGTTCTGCGTGAGTAATTTGATTCTGGGACAAAAACAGTTGCTTAGGGTGAACTCAGTATGGGGTTGGTTGTATGCAAATGAGTGTGTGGGTGATGGGGTAACTATTCCCTCCCCCATGTGTGTGTGTGTGTGTGTGAGATTGTGTCACGGAGTGAGAGAGTCTCCTTCTCCTATTGCAATGGAAGACAAATATTACTTCCACCTTGTTTGTTTGAGTGCATGAGTGAGTGAAACGACTGTGTGAAATGAGTGAGTTTGAAGGGTTGGAAAGTAATACTACTAAAACAGTGGTAGTATTTTTGAATCAACTCTGTGTGAGTGTGTGTACACAGGCAAGGGAACTTTTCATTGAAAAAAGGCATAGCAATGGTAGACTTGTCTACGGTTGATCTTTTTTATTTTGGTGGTGGATTTATGGTTTGGTACACCTTGAGTGTCAGAAGAAACGTATGTTTGCCAGGCCATATGAAGCTTGAGTTTGGGGTAGGCACCAGCCAGGGGTTCAATGAGAAGGTCACACAAGCCTGAGAGTGTTTGTGGTGTGAATGAAATTACGAGAATTGATTGAGAATAATGTATGGGTGAGTGAATGAATGATTGAATGTACTTCATACTAGACTTACTTAATTCAAGAAGGTTCTAGCTATGTCCGGTGAAATATTGCTAGTAGAAGCCATTCTAAAAGTGATAGTTAAATGAGTAAATACATACAGAGCTACGTGTGAGGAATTGCAACGACAATTTTAGCATGCTCTGACGGAATGTGCTTTTAGGGAAAGAGGGGGAGAGAGCTAAAATCCCTTCTCACCCTAAATAGTTTTAAGATAGAGAGCTTTAGGGCCAGGTGTGGACATCCTGTCCCTTCCTTATCTCCTATCACTGTCTGTTTTAAAAGACCCACTGAGCTGTCCTGCAGGCAGCTATTTATTGGGGGTGCTATTTAGAGAAACAGATGGGACAGTGTTTGAAGAAGGAGTGAAGAATGACTGATTGACCAATGACATGCAATGACATGTACACAAAGTGATGTCTGCTTTTGGAGTCTGATGTCAAGAGTAGATCGTAAGGACTACAGTTTCAAGGGAGGGTATTATGGTGTGAATCTGAAGTATTGGCTTTAGTTAATAGTGCCTGTTTGTGTGTCGGGTGATGAAGGCGACGGCTGACAGCCTTACTACATAACGGTGATCACAGGAATTCGTAACCCTGTGTTCTGAGCACGACTAGCTGGTAGCATGACGGAGGGGGATTTGACCCACATCGCTAGGAGTGGAAGTTTTAACCGAGGAGTCGAGAACCACGGTTGAACCTTTCAGGGTTAAAGCAATGTACCCCTCAGCTTAATCACCTGTCCTGCCCTATCATCAATACGTTTGGTGACATGACATCAGTGAATTTAGATAGTTCAGTGACACTATTATGGCCCTCATTTAATAGTCTCATTGTAATCTCTCAACACCATGGTTATTACATTCCTTTGCCATGCCAGAACTAGGGAGGTTAGCAAAGAGAATGAGATTAATGCCAGAGAGATCATCTTAGTGACCAGTAGCTTGTAGTGTCATCAAATATCCTAAGAAATTATTGGGGATATTTGTAGTGGGAGCCTGTATTTCTTCCTTTAAAAGGTGCGGAAGGAGAGGAGTCCATTCATGGATTCCTGAAGGTGTCGAAAGTGACATCTGACTGCACCAAAAGGATCACGGGGAGACCACCAGCGCCTACAGGAGGTCATCCCGAGGGCAGAGAGTCCAGGGGGGTGTCTACAGGCAGCTGTGACAACAGCGACAGAGGAGCTCCTAACTCAGCTTCTACCGTCGGAAATCAACAGCAGGTGACTTTCACAGACCTGTGTTCGCTACAGGAGAGGTCCAAGGGAGGCTACGGCCCACGGGCCGGTGCAAACTGGTTCTCCTTCTGCACTAGGAGGGAGGAGAGGTCCAAGCCAGACCGTTCCAATGTTCGTATACAATGGAGAAGAGGAGCGTTCCTGCTACAGGAGCGTTTCAATGCTTTTGCTGTCATGATTGACATGACTAAGCAACAAGCTGTCCACTAAGAGCCTTGTGATGCTCAAAGTGAGTTCTACTGAGTTCTGCTGTTGACTGCAGTTAAGCTGTGGTTCACGTGTGTGCTGTGACAACAAGCATATGGTGACAACGGTCTGCTTCAAACCTACAGATCTGAGAGCTATGTGCGAGTTCTGAGAATCAAGAATGATGTTCCAAGCGTTTTTATTCTGTAGGCGAAAAAAGAATTGTGGGAACCATTTCCCTAGCGCGTTGAACGTCTGAACAATTTGCGTCATGGAAAGAAAAAAAATCGTGGTTCATCTGCATTGTGATTAATGTTTGTATGTTGTATTCTGTGCTGACATAGGTCAAAGTAGATATAACAAGGTACTGAAATAGTACTGTTAAAGGGATGTTTGTTTTTATGATTAACCATTTTGTCATGCTATGAGTGTTAACTTTTCATTTACAGGATGTAACCAATATAGGAATTTGATTTAGTCTAAAATAGGATTTCAGTTAAAGGACAGGTATTTGAATGTAATCAATATAGGAATTTGATTTAGTCTAAATAGGATTTCAGTTAAATAAGGAGTTTAATTTCTGTTTAAATATGGTTCAGTTTCAGGTCTGTATAAGAGATACAACAGAACAAGCCCCATGCTTGTTCGGTTCTAATTTGATACAATTTAGGTAGTTAACAAGATGCTTCTGTGTCCAGGGAGGTCTATCACGTTGTACTATGGTTAAAATGATTAATTTGGCAATTTATTTTTGGAAAAATTAATTTGGCAGGTTATGACTTATGATGCTGTTATGGTATTGCAACAGGCGTAAGAGCCTGTTGAGGGAGGATGTGATGGATATTTTATAGACATGGACACGTATATATCAATCAGTTGATATTTTAATAGACAGTTGACACACAGTGTCAGTGTGCACAGGACACAGAACTAAGTTAAGACATGCAATACTCTGTGTGTGTGTGTGTGTGTGCCAACTGCTTTAGAGTTATTTACAGCTAGTCCGTAAAAACAAAGCCTTTTGTTAAGAATGCGGCCAGGCACCCCAGGGGTCTGGGTGCTGTCTCTAATCTTGGTAACATCTCAAACTGCTAACCAACAGCTGTGTATGTGTGCAGGGAGCTCCAAGCTCTCTGCTTCTTCTCTGCTCCAGAATTGACATGAATCTACACTGTGTATTTGTGCTTAATCATTTAGACTGGTTAATAATATAGTTTGAACAATTTCATTACATGTGTTCGGCATACTTCATATATAGTATAGATATTGAATTAGTCTTATTTGGTATAAAACTTATAGAGTGACACATGAGCTGCATGCCATGTGTATGTCCCTCCCCTCCACCGGAAGATCCTGGGAGTTTCTAGGGAGGCGGGACTTAGAAGTTAGTAAGTACTGCAGTCGCTGTGAAACTAGCAGAGTCCACACTGATTAGCTATGATGTGACTCCATGTATTTCACGGGGCCTTCCGCCCGTGGAAAGCCTTGTACTGAGTTATTCTGTTCAATAAAGCTGATCAGAATGTGACGACAACCTGCTGGTCTTCTCCTTTCTTCCTTCGACGACCATCACTGCTAACGACACAATTTGGGTAACTTGGTGCTAAATATACATCAACTGTAAATAGAGAGCCGGAAGTAATTCAGACATTGTTGAGATTTTTGCTTTGTAGTTTCATGCTGCCATTTTGAGGAGAAGTCACAGAGACTTCACTAATTTGAAATAATTCCACACTTCATATCATCGTCCTTTGTGGAAAACAGATGTGAATATTTGCTAATCATTGAATTGTATTTCTACAATTTACAATTTACAATTTAGGCATTTAGCAGACGCTCTTAATCCAGAGCGACTTACATTAAGCAATAACAAAAAAGCATGGCATACATCACATATATAAAAGTAGTTATCATGAAACATGCGTAAGCTAAGAACGTAACAGTGGAGTATCTATGTAAACTATACATACTATACTATATTATATATTATACATGTGTACTATAAAGTGATATGACTACATAAAAATGCAATTCTAGTGCTGTCTACGTAACCTGCTATAAGTCTGTTTAAAATACTATCTAAGTCTACATAACGTGCTATATTTAAAATACTATCTGAGTCTACATAAAGTGCTATCTAAGGGGCTAGTGCTACGGGCCATGGTGTAGTCTGAAGAGGTGGGTTTTCAGACTACGGCGGAAGATTGGGAGTGAGGCTGCAGTTCTGATTGTGATGGGGAGTGGGTTTCACTAGACCATGGGGTGGGCAACGTTGACAATGGAGAGAACCACTATAGTTCCACACTCACTCCAGAGGGCCACTATAGTTCCACACTCACTCCAGAGGGCCACTATAGTTCCACACTGCACTCCAGAGGGCCACTATGGTTCCACACTCACTCCAGAGGGCCACTATAGTTCCACACTCACTCCAGAGGGCCACTATAGTTCCACACTCACTCCAGAGGGCCACTATAGTTCCACACTCACTCCAGAGGGCCACTATAGTTCCACACTCACTCCAGAGGACCACTATAGTTCCACACTCACTCCAGAGGGCCACTATAGTTCCACACTCACTCCAGAGGGCCACTATAGTTCCACACTCACTCCAGAGGGCCACTATAGTTCCACACTCACTCCAGAGGGCCACTATAGTTCCACACTCACTCCATAGGGCCACTATAGTTCCACACTCACTCCAGAGGGCCACTATAGTTCCACACTCACTCCAGAGGGCCACTATAGTTCCACACTCAGTCCAGAGGGCCACTATGGTTCCACACTCACTCCAGCGGGCCGCTATGGTTCCACACTCACTCCAGAGGGCCGCTATGCTTCCACACTCACTCCAGAGGGCCGCTATAGTTCCACACTCACTCCAGAGGGCCACTATGGTTCCACACTCACTCCAGAGGGCCACTATAGTTCCACACTCACTCCAGAGGGCCACTATAGTTCCACACTCACTCCAGAGGGCCACTATAGTTCCACACTCACTCCAGAGGGCCACTATAGTTCCACACTCACTCCAGAGGGCCACTATAGTTCCACACTCACTCCAGAGGGCCACTATAGTTCCACACTCACTCCAGATGGCCACTATAGTTCCACACTCACTCCAGCTGGCCACATTGCATATTACTGTCGTAGCAAAAAATAGCCGATCTACAAGCTCAAACCGTGTCGCACCGCAACGCTGTTTGACCTTGTAGATCAGCTATTTTTGCTATATTTGAACTGAAATCCTGGATGTGGCCCCTGGGCCGCCAGTTGCCCATGTATGACTAGACCGTTAACTGGTCACCACTGATTGGAATGGATTTTTACACTTGTTTTATTATTATTATTAACCTTCCATTTTTCTCTGAAACAGGTAAATGTGTTGGTTGCAGAAGACACCCCTGTAACTTTTTTTCACATCCCAAGAATAATGTCCCAGTGAAAAAATGTGTTTTATGTTTCCAATTATATTTTGTGCATGTGGTTCTGCGTATGTGTAGCAATCAAACTTATTATTCAAATGACTATAACTAAATAACTAACTCACTAACTTTACTAATAAAACCCAATGACATTCATTTATTTAATGATTACATACTCTCCTGCAAAGAGAGGTGCTGTACGTGTGCTTCTGTTATCGCCTTGTTATGGTTTCTCTAACGCTGCAAGGTTACTCAACACTGGAGGTGGTGAGAACTGTAAACCCATTCATACACAGACACACCATGTTTGAACGTGAACTATTGTCTATTACATATGCTGTACAGTTAGATATTTTATTAAATGTTGGTTTGAGAAAATATATTGACGATGACGGGGGGAGGGGGCAACCTTTTTGTGAGTTTTGTTTGCTAAACTAGGCCTACAGATGGCGTTAAACTTAAAGTACCCATACTGCAGAATGTCCCATTTCAAGTTCAAAATGTTTGCAGAATCTTTTGAAAATAGCCGATCTACAAGCTCTGCAATTCGAAACTGGCCCCCGTAAAATCAGAATCCCCACCCCACCGCCCACCCCTTTTTCCCCTCACCGTATATGTTTCTTTTCCCTTTTTACCTCCTTTATGATGAATTCCTGTTCTGTTCTAGACTATAAGTGTCTATTTGTACGTCTCTAAATGTTTTGATGAATTGAACAAGGTGGACCCTCTTGTAAACAATTAAGTGTACTGCTTAATTGGGTCGTCCACTCACAGTTAACAGTCTTTGTATTGAGTTTGTGCTTGAAATGTACTGTAATTCTGCAAACTGTTAATACATATTTCAATCAATCAATCAATCACAATGCATCGCCATCATGCGATGCGACACATTGTGAGCTTGTAGTTCGGCTATTTTCAAATGGTCGAAATGTATTAAAGGGTTGAAGTGGTTAAATTAATGTATGTTTTTCTAATCAAAATGTAGGTCTCCAAAGTAACTAGTATAGGTAGAGAGCCTAAACTATTTGAAAAAAAAGGATGTGACCCCGCTAAATAAATTGATTGGACAGGATACTGGAGTATTACAAAAATTGTAAGAAGCAGTGTTTGAGAGAGTAAAAATGGGGAGAAGTGGTTCACAAAAACATCAAAACTAAAATCAAGGAAAAAGGGACAACAGTCCTTTACAGGGCCGTTTGTTCAACTTGAACCTATGAAGGACAAACAGAGTCAGTGATGTGCACAGAGAATAATAGCCTACATCCATATGCAATGGCCAGTTGAAATATACAGATTAAAATAGCAATTAGGCAACATCTATATACCATGTAATGCCCAACAGTCACCATTTAATGTAGCATAATATATGAACACAATACAAAGCACAAACATCAGTAATATAATAATACTAGGCAAGCCAACACAAGTATCACCTTACCAGGTATAGCTCTTATGTCTAAACACCTGAACTGTCTCTCAATGGTGTCATACAAGCAAGCATCTCCACCTGTAGCTGTTACAATTACATAGTACATGCAGGTTAGAGACCATGTGACAGAACGTTGCATATGATTCCCTCAACGTAAGAAACATCCAACATGCCATTTCATTGTTCCGCTCTGCATAATCGTATATATATGGTAGTACTCACATTCCTCCACGTTAATTGCCTACACAGTACTGGGGAAGCCACACCCCAAACATTGGAACATCCAAGGCTACACTACAGCGCACTGCAACAAGTGTGGTGTAGACCTGACAACATGAAAATACTCTCATTTTAGATCATACCAAAAACCCCAAAATCAATAGTTACATATAAAACGAGCATATAGGCTTACCAAATGACAAGTCTGCAGCCGAGTATACCTCTCTCACAACGCATGAACGTTACGGCGTTTGTGAGGACCCACAACTGATGTCCTGTCATCTGCCTGTTCAGAACACTCTTAAATATACGTCTCACTTAGGACTCTACTACCCTCTAGGGGTTACATTCTACCCCCCCATAATTGAATCGTCGCCCCGACGATTCACCATAAACATAGGGATAGTACAAGTTGCTAGGGAAGCCGCAGCCACCATACTCTACCATGCAGTCTGGGTTTCCTGCTCCGACCATGCCGACTGGGGGAGATGATTGGGGTTTGAGTGCTGTCCTGCTGTCTCTCGGGTGGTCCGCCGAGGCCTATAGTGCGAGTCGCCCACCTCTATAATGGTGTAACTTGGCTCTTCTAGACCCGGCGAAGATGGCCTGCTTGAGGTGGGAGAGTCAGTCATAGAATAATCATTATCAGAGTCATAAATACTATCATTGTCCTCCAGAATGACCTCATCATTGTCCTCCAGAATGACCTGATCATTGTCCTCCAGAATGACCTGATCATTGTCCTCCAGAATGACACATATTGATTCTCCATTTTCTGAATCTGAATCATCTGCTTCTTCCGAGTCAGACATCCTGGCCAGGGTCTCTGGTACTGCTCCTGCACCGACAGCCCTCATCTCCGACCGATGTACCTGCTTAACTGGGCCGTCCTGGTCAATAGGCACCACAGAGTAAACGGTCCCCAGGGCCCCCGGACATCTCACGACCCTGTACATACCCGGGCTCCAGACATCCTGAATTTTGTTTCTCCCTCTAACCTGATGGTTTTTCAAGTACACCAGCTCACCCTCTTGGAACCCCATGTCCTGTGTGCCGACATCATGTTTGAGGTTTCTACGCTCCAGTCGCTCCTGTAGACGTTCTCTCACTTGGCTGTAGGCCTCACTCAAGTTGTGTTGATGCTCCTGTATCCAGTCCTCCACGGATCCACCACTGGGTTCTTCACCGCTGCTGCCAAGCAAGAAATCAACAGGTAACTGTGGTTGACGACCAAACATCAAAAAGTATGGACTCACCCCTGTAGTCTGGTGTGCTGTGGTGTTATAGGCATACGTCAACTGAGAGAGGTATTGGGGCCAACGTTTCTTCTTATCTGGGGCCAGTGTGCGCAGCAGATCATGCAATGTCCTATTGAAACGTTCACATTGACCATTGCCATGTGGATGATATGCAGTGGTGCGACTTTTCTTGATGTTATAGAGCTTGCATAACTGTTGAATGATGTTACTTTCAAAATTTCTTCCCTGGTCTGAATGGAGACGACCTGGCACGCCGAGAAGATGGAACCAACTTCGGACCAACACATCAGCCACCGTGCTAGCACGCTGATCTCTTGTCGGGATGGCCAATGTGTACTTTGTGAAGACGTCAGTCAGGACCAGGACATTCTCCCTCCCATCACTTGCAGGCTCCAGCATGGTGAAGTCGATGGCCAAGATCTCATTGGGGCTGGAGGCCTGGAGTGTGCCCATGTAGGTTCTCACTTTTGGCCACACGGCCTTGGCTAGAATGCACCGCTCACATTCTCTGCACCATCTATCCACATCTCTCAGCATACCTGGCCAGAAGCAGCGGCTCCTCACCAGGTCAGTAGTACGGTCGACCCCCTGGTGGCCATGGGCATCATGGAGGCTGGTGAAAACTTCTTTCTGCAGCATCTGTGGCAGCAGCAGTTGGTGGACTTCCTTATTCCCATCTGAAGAATAGGTGAGGCGGTACAGGCATCCCTCCTTCTCCAACAAACGATCCCACTTCCGGATCAACTCTTTACTGTCCTTCCTTAGCCCCTCTTTCTCCCTCCCATCAGGCGGGCGCCCTCTCCGCCAGAGTGTCAAGACAGGGCCCACAACCGGGTCTGCGGCTTGTAGCGAGGCAAGGTCTGGTCGGATACAGCAGGGAAGGGTGGTTATCTCACTGCACGTGGCCTTCATCCACTCCTTCGGTCCAGCCAACTAACTGTCACGTGTTACTGTACATATTACACATATTAGTTTTCCTCAAACAACAATATTCTGGCAGAGGTCCTTTTCCTGTGCTGTCATTAAAATGCTTACTAGGCCTATAAAAATACTAAAATAACAAATAGCTACAATTCATGGTCATATAAGTTCATAAAGCATAATTAATAATAATTTCATGAAACATAATACATAATACATAGTGTGAAACGTCTATGGGAAAAATGAATGGGAAATTTGTCTTGTGCATTTCTACATGTTTGTATTTTCATTTATTTGTTTGTTCAATATTATGTACTGTGCAATTTGTTGATTATAGTTTGTTTTTTGTGTGAACATACAGTTCTCACGGCATGACATGGAGGGATGAGAAGAATGCCTGAAATAAATGCGTGTTTATAAAGAACCTGACCTGTGTTGTAAAATGTTGTGAGAAGAGCTACAATCTATGAACTGAAAGGTGTGTGTGTGTGTGTGTGTGTGTGTGTGTGTGTGTGTGTGTGTGTGTGTGTGTGTGTGTGTGTAATGAGTACATTTCACATGAAAGCACAACTCAATACAGAGACTGTTACTGTGGACGACACACTGATAAATTACACTTGTTTACAACGGGGTCCACCATGTTCAATTCATCAGAGTTGTGTGGGCCATGGTGGAAAGTATTACTAAGTACATTTACTTAAGTACTGTACGTACCTCAGTACAGTTTTGAGGTATTTGTACAATTGTACCTTACTTAAGTAGTGTGTCACATTTTCTGTACTTTTACTGCTACTCCACTACATCTCAGAGACAACTTTTACTTTTTATGTAGATATTTTAATTTACCACTTCAGCACATTTCGGCTATTTTCAAAAGATTTTGTACACATTTTGAACTTGTGAAATGGGGCATTCTGCAATATTAGTACTTTTAGTACTCTTACTTGAGTATACATTTTGAATATGGGACTTCTACTTGTAACAGAGTACATTTGGGGCGGCAGTGGAACAGCGGTATATGGCCGGATGGATGGTAACCGCAAGGTTGCCAGTTTGAACCCGGGCTCCCCCAGAGTTATAGTGTCGAAGTGTCCTTGAGCAAGACTCTGAACCCCTAATTGCTACTGATGTGCAGGTTGGTGCCTTGCATGGTTTCCTCTGTCATGTGTGAATGGCTGAATGTAATGCACAGTCTAGGTAAACTACCTTGGATAAAGGAGCTATATAAATGCACCATTTACCATTTGACTGTGATGGATATTTTATAGACATGGACACGTATATATCAATCAGTTGATATTTTAATAGACAGTTGACACACAGTGTCAGTGTGCACAGGACACAGAACTAAGTTAAGACATGCAATACTCTGTGTGTGTGTGTGTGTGTGCCAACTGCTTTAGAGTTATTTACAGCTAGTCCGTAAAAACAAAGCCTTTTGTTAAGAATGCGGCCAGGCACCCCAGGGGTCTGGGTGCTGTCTCTAATCTTGGTAACATCTCAAACTGCTAACCAACAGCTGTGTATGTGTGCAGGGAGCTCCAAGCTCTCTGCTTCTTCTCTGCTCCAGAATTGACATGAATCTACACTGTGTATTTGTGCTTAATCATTTAGACTGGTTAATAATATAGTTTGAACAATTTCATTACATGTGTTCGGCATACTTCATATATAGTATAGATATTGAATTAGTCTTATTTGGTATAAAACTTATAGAGTGACACATGAGCTGCATGCCATGTGTATGTCCCTCCCCTCCACCGGAAGATCCTGGGAGTTTCTAGGGAGGCGGGACTTAGAAGTTAGTAAGTACTGCAGTCGCTGTGAAACTAGCAGAGTCCACACTGATTAGCTATGATGTGACTCCATGTATTTCACGGGGCCTTCCGCCCGTGGAAAGCCTTGTACTGAGTTATTCTGTTCAATAAAGCTGATCAGAATGTGACGACAACCTGCTGGTCTTCTCCTTTCTTCCTTCGACGACCATCACTGCTAACGACACAATTTGGGTAACTTGGTGCTAAATATACATCAACTGTAAATAGAGAGCCGGAAGTAATTCAGACATTGTTGAGATTTTTGCTTTGTAGTTTCATGCTGCCATTTTGAGGAGAAGTCACAGAGACTTCACTAATTTGAAATAATTCCACACTTCATATCATCGTCCTTTGTGGAAAACAGATGTGAATATTTGCTAATCATTGAATTGTATTTCTACAATTTACAATTTACAATTTAGGCATTTAGCAGACGCTCTTAATCCAGAGCGACTTACATTAAGCAATAACAAAAAAGCATGGCATACATCACATATATAAAAGTAGTTATCATGAAACATGCGTAAGCTAAGAACGTAACAGTGGAGTATCTATGTAAACTATAGATACTATACTATATTATATATTATACATGTGTACTATAAAGTGATATGACTACATAAAAATGCAATTCTAGTGCTGTCTACGTAACCTGCTATAAGTCTGTTTAAAATACTATCTAAGTCTACATAACGTGCTATATTTAAAATACTATCTGAGTCTACATAAAGTGCTATCTAAGGGGCTAGTGCTACGGGCCATGGTGTAGTCTGAAGAGGTGGGTTTTCAGACTACGGCGGAAGATTGGGAGTGAGGCTGCAGTTCTGATTGTGATGGGGAGTGGGTTTCACTAGACCATGGGGTGGGCAACGTTGACAATGGAGAGAACCACTATAGTTCCACACTCACTCCAGAGGGCCACTATAGTTCCACACTCACTCCAGAGGGCCACTATAGTTCCACACTGCACTCCAGAGGGCCACTATGGTTCCACACTCACTCCAGAGGGCCACTATAGTTCCACACTCACTCCAGAGGGCCACTATAGTTCCACACTCACTCCAGAGGGCCACTATAGTTCCACACTCACTCCAGAGGGCCACTATAGTTCCACACTCACTCCAGAGGACCACTATAGTTCCACACTCACTCCAGAGGGCCACTATAGTTCCACACTCACTCCAGAGGGCCACTATAGTTCCACACTCACTCCAGAGGGCCACTATAGTTCCACACTCACTCCAGAGGGCCACTATAGTTCCACACTCACTCCATAGGGCCACTATAGTTCCACACTCACTCCAGAGGGCCACTATAGTTCCACACTCACTCCAGAGGGCCACTATAGTTCCACACTCAGTCCAGAGGGCCACTATGGTTCCACACTCACTCCAGCGGGCCGCTATGGTTCCACACTCACTCCAGAGGGCCGCTATGCTTCCACACTCACTCCAGAGGGCCGCTATAGTTCCACACTCACTCCAGAGGGCCACTATGGTTCCACACTCACTCCAGAGGGCCACTATAGTTCCACACTCACTCCAGAGGGCCACTATAGTTCCACACTCACTCCAGAGGGCCACTATAGTTCCACACTCACTCCAGAGGGCCACTATAGTTCCACACTCACTCCAGAGGGCCACTATAGTTCCACACTCACTCCAGAGGGCCACTATAGTTCCACACTCACTCCAGATGGCCACTATAGTTCCACACTCACTCCAGCTGGCCACATTGCATATTACTGTCGTAGCAAAAAATAGCCGATCTACAAGCTCAAACCGTGTCGCACCGCAACGCTGTTTGACCTTGTAGATCAGCTATTTTTGCTATATTTGAACTGAAATCCTGGATGTGGCCCCTGGGCCGCCAGTTGCCCATGTATGACTAGACCGTTAACTGGTCACCACTGATTGGAATGGATTTTTACACTTGTTTTATTATTATTATTAACCTTCCATTTTTCTCTGAAACAGGTAAATGTGTTGGTTGCAGAAGACACCCCTGTAACTTTTTTTCACATCCCAAGAATAATGTCCCAGTGAAAAAATGTGTTTTATGTTTCCAATTATATTTTGTGCATGTGGTTCTGCGTATGTGTAGCAATCAAACTTATTATTCAAATGACTATAACTAAATAACTAACTCACTAACTTTACTAATAAAACCCAATGACATTCATTTATTTAATGATTACATACTCTCCTGCAAAGAGAGGTGCTGTACGTGTGCTTCTGTTATCGCCTTGTTATGGTTTCTCTAACGCTGCAAGGTTACTCAACACTGGAGGTGGTGAGAACTGTAAACCCATTCATACACAGACACACCATGTTTGAACGTGAACTATTGTCTATTACATATGCTGTACAGTTAGATATTTTATTAAATGTTGGTTTGAGAAAATATATTGACGATGACGGGGGGAGGGGGCAACCTTTTTGTGAGTTTTGTTTGCTAAACTAGGCCTACAGATGGCGTTAAACTTAAAGTACCCATACTGCAGAATGTCCCATTTCAAGTTCAAAATGTTTGCAGAATCTTTTGAAAATAGCCGATCTACAAGCTCTGCAATTCGAAACTGGCCCCCGTAAAATCAGAATCCCCACCCCACCGCCCACCCCTTTTTCCCCTCACCGTATATGTTTCTTTTCCCTTTTTACCTCCTTTATGATGAATTCCTGTTCTGTTCTAGACTATAAGTGTCTATTTGTACGTCTCTAAATGTTTTGATGAATTGAACAAGGTGGACCCTCTTGTAAACAATTAAGTGTACTGCTTAATTGGGTCGTCCACTCACAGTTAACAGTCTTTGTATTGAGTTTGTGCTTGAAATGTACTGTAATTCTGCAAACTGTTAATACATATTTCAATCAATCAATCAATCACAATGCATCGCCATCATGCGATGCGACACATTGTGAGCTTGTAGTTCGGCTATTTTCAAATGGTCGAAATGTATTAAAGGGTTGAAGTGGTTAAATTAATGTATGTTTTTCTAATCAAAATGTAGGTCTCCAAAGTAACTAGTATAGGTAGAGAGCCTAAACTATTTGAAAAAAAAGGATGTGACCCCGCTAAATAAATTGATTGGACAGGATACTGGAGTATTACAAAAATTGTAAGAAGCAGTGTTTGAGAGAGTAAAAATGGGGAGAAGTGGTTCACAAAAACATCAAAACTAAAATCAAGGAAAAAGGGACAACAGTCCTTTACAGGGCCGTTTGTTCAACTTGAACCTATGAAGGACAAACAGAGTCAGTGATGTGCACAGAGAATAATAGCCTACATCCATATGCAATGGCCAGTTGAAATATACAGATTAAAATAGCAATTAGGCAACATCTATATACCATGTAATGCCCAACAGTCACCATTTAATGTAGCATAATATATGAACACAATACAAAGCACAAACATCAGTAATATAATAATACTAGGCAAGCCAACACAAGTATCACCTTACCAGGTATAGCTCTTATGTCTAAACACCTGAACTGTCTCTCAATGGTGTCATACAAGCAAGCATCTCCACCTGTAGCTGTTACAATTACATAGTACATGCAGGTTAGAGACCATGTGACAGAACGTTGCATATGATTCCCTCAACGTAAGAAACATCCAACATGCCATTTCATTGTTCCGCTCTGCATAATCGTATATATATGGTAGTACTCACATTCCTCCACGTTAATTGCCTACACAGTACTGGGGAAGCCACACCCCAAACATTGGAACATCCAAGGCTACACTACAGCGCACTGCAACAAGTGTGGTGTAGACCTGACAACATGAAAATACTCTCATTTTAGATCATACCAAAAACCCCAAAATCAATAGTTACATATAAAACGAGCATATAGGCTTACCAAATGACAAGTCTGCAGCCGAGTATACCTCTCTCACAACGCATGAACGTTACGGCGTTTGTGAGGACCCACAACTGATGTCCTGTCATCTGCCTGTTCAGAACACTCTTAAATATACGTCTCACTTAGGACTCTACTACCCTCTAGGGGTTACATTCTACCCCCCCATAATTGAATCGTCGCCCCGACGATTCACCATAAACATAGGGATAGTACAAGTTGCTAGGGAAGCCGCAGCCACCATACTCTACCATGCAGTCTGGGTTTCCTGCTCCGACCATGCCGACTGGGGGAGATGATTGGGGTTTGAGTGCTGTCCTGCTGTCTCTCGGGTGGTCCGCCGAGGCCTATAGTGCGAGTCGCCCACCTCTATAATGGTGTAACTTGGCTCTTCTAGACCCGGCGAAGATGGCCTGCTTGAGGTGGGAGAGTCAGTCATAGAATAATCATTATCAGAGTAAATAAATACTATCATTGTCCTCCAGAATGACCTCATCATTGTCCTCCAGAATGACCTGATCATTGTCCTCCAGAATGACCTGATCATTGTCCTCCAGAATGACACATATTGATTCTCCATTTTCTGAATCTGAATCATCTGCTTCTTCCGAGTCAGACATCCTGGCCAGGGTCTCTGGTACTGCTCCTGCACCGACAGCCCTCATCTCCGACCGATGTACCTGCTTAACTGGGCCGTCCTGGTCAATAGGCACCACAGAGTAAACGGTCCCCAGGGCCCCCGGACATCTCACGACCCTGTACATACCCGGGCTCCAGACATCCTGAATTTTGTTTCTCCCTCTAACCTGATGGTTTTTCAAGTACACCAGCTCACCCTCTTGGAACCCCATGTCCTGTGTGCCGACATCATGTTTGAGGTTTCTACGCTCCAGTCGCTCCTGTAGACGTTCTCTCACTTGGCTGTAGGCCTCACTCAAGTTGTGTTGATGCTCCTGTATCCAGTCCTCCACGGATCCACCACTGGGTTCTTCACCGCTGCTGCCAAGCAAGAAATCAACAGGTAACTGTGGTTGACGACCAAACATCAAAAAGTATGGACTCACCCCTGTAGTCTGGTGTGCTGTGGTGTTATAGGCATACGTCAACTGAGAGAGGTATTGGGGCCAACGTTTCTTCTTATCTGGGGCCAGTGTGCGCAGCAGATCATGCAATGTCCTATTGAAACGTTCACATTGACCATTGCCATGTGGATGATATGCAGTGGTGCGACTTTTCTTGATGTTATAGAGCTTGCATAACTGTTGAATGATGTTACTTTCAAAATTTCTTCCCTGGTCTGAATGGAGACGACCTGGCACGCCGAGAAGATGGAACCAACTTCGGACCAACACATCAGCCACCGTGCTAGCACGCTGATCTCTTGTCGGGATGGCCAATGTGTACTTTGTGAAGACGTCAGTCAGGACCAGGACATTCTCCCTCCCATCACTTGCAGGCTCCAGCATGGTGAAGTCGATGGCCAAGATCTCATTGGGGCTGGAGGCCTGGAGTGTGCCCATGTAGGTTCTCACTTTTGGCCTCACGGCCTTGGCTAGAATGCACCGCTCACATTCTCTGCACCATCTATCCACATCTCTCAGCATACCTGGCCAGAAGCAGCGGCTCCTCACCAGGTCAGTAGTACGGTCGACCCCCTGGTGGCCATGGGCATCATGGAGGCTGGTGAAAACTTCTTTCTGCAGCATCTGTGGCAGCAGCAGTTGGTGGACTTCCTTATTCCCATCTGAAGAATAGGTGAGGCGGTACAGGCATCCCTCCTTCTCCAACAAACGATCCCACTTCCGGATCAACTCTTTACTGTCCTTCCTTAGCCCCTCTTTCTCCCTCCCATCAGGCGGGCGCCCTCTCCGCCAGAGTGTCAAGACAGGGCCCACAACCGGGTCTGCGGCTTGTAGCGAGGCAAGGTCTGGTCGGATACAGCAGGGAAGGGTGGTTATCTCACTGCACGTGGCCTTCATCCACTCCTTCGGTCCACCAATACTTGCCGCTAGCTGCCTGGGGACCGCCATACCAGGGGACGCCTCCTCCAGGGGTAGTCGAGACAAGGCATCAGCATTTGAGTTGGAGCGTCCTGGACGGTATTTGAGCGTGAAGTTGAAAGAAGCCAGCTCCGATGCCCAACGTTGCTCGATTGCTCCCAGTTTAGCAGTCTGCAAATGACAGAGGGGATTATTATCTGTGTACACTATAAAAGCATTTCCTAATAGGTACTCCCTGAACTTCTCACAGACTGCCCACTTGAGAGCCAAAAACTCTAGTTTCATTGAACTGTAATTTTCCATGTTCCGTTCCGTTCTCTTCAAGCTGCGACTTGCATAGGCAACAGGTCTGGGCTTCCCATCATGCTCTTGTGATAAGACAGCTCCCAGTCCTTGGTGGCTGGCATCGACTTCAAGGATAAAAGGTTTTGTAAAGTCTGCAAATGCCAATACTGGTGTTGTACAGAGCTTCTCACGTAGTGCCTGGAATGCTTGTTCACACTTCTCATCCCACCGAGGCAGTAATGGGATATTTGGGGTCTTACCCTTTCGAGGACTCAGTTGGCCAACCAGGTAGTGGAGCGGGGCAGCCAGTTTGGAGTAGCCCTCCACAAACTTTCTGTAGTATGATGTGAAGCCCAGGAATGAACGCAAGTCTCTCAGGTGTGTAGGCCGCCTCCAGTTGCGTACAGCAGCAACCTTCTCTGGATCAGTGGCCACCCCCTGTTCGGACACAACGTGCCCCAAGTATAACACCTGCTTCTGAAAGAAATGGCATTTAGACAGTTTGACTTTTAAGTTTTGCTCCTGGAGGCGTTTAAAGACCACCTCCAGTCTTTCCATGTGCTGCTGAACTGTTGAGGAAAAAACAATCACGTCATCCAAATATAATAGGACAGACTTGTGCCGCTGGTCGCCAAACAGTCGCTCCATCAGCCTTTGAAAGGTTGCTGGTGCATTGCATAGCCCAAAGGGCATCCTATTAAATTCAAACAGGCCAAAAGGAGTACAGAATGCAGTTTTTTTCCGGTCATGTTCTGCCATCTCTACCTGATTGTATCCACTGGCTAGGTCCAAGGTGGAGAACCAGCGGGCTCCCGTGAGGGCATCCAGGGACTCGTCGATTCTGGGTAGTGGGTATGCATCTTTATGGGTTTTGGCATTGAGTTGGCGATAGTCGACACACAATCGGATGCCCCCATCCTTCTTCTGTACCACCACAATTGGTGATGAGTAGGGGCTGCTACTTTCCCTAGCAACTTGACTATCCACCAACTGCTGAATGTGGGCTCGCACAGTTTCATACTGTGCTGGGGGGATCCTACGATATGGCTGGCGGACTGGAGCCGAATCTAATAATGGGATTTCATGAGTAATGAGTTTAGTACACCCCACATCACCCTCCCCCTTAGAAAAGATAGACTGATATCTAAATAGTAGCTGTTTAGCTTGGTTTGCATCCCCTTCTGACAGGTTTGTAAAACTAGGCATGGGAAAATCAACACCCTGGTCAATCACATCCTGAACCTCCTGTGAGGAAATCTGGGCTATATACTCATGTGAAAATTCATCAAATGACAGTTCCACAGTAGGACTTGAATGTCTCAGAGCTGCTTTTGCTATCTGCACAGACCCAATTACTCTACGTGGTGTAATCCACACATCTCTAGTACCCACATTTGTAACTGGAGCATAAAGGAGACCTCTCTCCGCCTTAACTAAAGCTGGTGAAATCAACAGACCTTCAGGGAGGGTACCTTCATCTGGGCCAAGGGGCTCCAATAAAAACTCAACAGTACTAGAAGATGGGAGCTGTGGGCAGGTGACAGGGATCATAGTTAATGTGCCTGCAGCTACATACACTGGTGTCTTGCCCTGAACCCTCACTTTGTAAGCCTCTGTAGAATTTAAAACTGCTTCCATTTTCTCACAATAGCGTAGGGCCAGTTTCCATGCTGGGTGGGCTGACTCAACCTGAGGAGTCTGAAACAGTGATGAACCATGTTGGCGAAACAAAGTATAGTAAAAATCCCTTACAATATTCATACCCAGAACTCCCGGAACACATCTTTTCTGCTCTTGGCCACTGGGAGTGGGGGGGATCTTTTACAACTAGGACTCCACAGTTAGGAACCTGTGTTCCATAGACATTTATAGTTATTGTTACATAACCAATATATGGAATATCGAGACCATTTGCCGCCTTAAGGCCTAGCCAACGGCATTCCTCAATATTCTGCTCACCTAACGCTGAAAAGTGCTCGTTAAAGAAACTCTCTGTGACAGTGGAAACCATTGACCCTGTATCAAGCAAGGAAGGAACGTCAACATCACACAGTTTCATTGATACCACAGGACAAGTACCAACCAACTTCTTAAATACCTTAGCACGGTCTGAGTGTTTAACATTTGAGCCCAATGCCCCCACCTCCAACATGTGGCTCTGCACGCTGGGAGGTTCTAGTTTTTTTGCTGTTCTGTCTCTTCTCCATGCTGCCCGTTGTCAGAAGTGACTGTAGCCTGACTATTCTGGTTATTTTTTCTACAAAAGCGAGCTATATGTCCTGCGTTATTGCAGCGAAAACAGATGGGCTGTCCCTCTGGAGACCATTGATACCGGGTGGCCTGTCTAGGCCTCTGCATGCCCCTGTTGTACCCACCCTGTGCCCCCAGAGTTTTAATCAACATATCTAGTTGCTCCTGCTGTTTCATTACAATTTCCTTCAGTTCTGAATACTCAGATTGCTTAGCATTGACTGCCTCACACGTTACTATAGCCTGGGTTTCATGAGAGTGAGACGTTGGGCGAGTGTACTTTACCCCCTGAGGCTGCCCCTCCTCAACCCAACGAATGGCCTCCTTCCTCAGGTCCAGGAGTGACACCCCAGGGGTCTGGCGCACAAGCCTTTTCAACTCTCTGCGAAGCATATGGTCCCGTACCCCTTCAGCAAACTGGTCTCGTAAAACCTGAGCAAAGTTGGGCATAGCATCAGAGTTAGATTTTTCTATTTTGTCCATGATAGACAACAGTGATAATGAAAATTCTTGTAAGGACTCACTTTCTTTTTGTCTACAATCAAAGAATTGACGTTGTAATGAAAAATAGGAGTTTGAGCAGGAATACAGTTCCGTCAGCACATCAGAAATTATTTTAGGATCTTCCCTTTCCACACGTGGCCTAAACTTTATCTCAGACCTTGCCTCCCCCTCCAAGTGATCATACATAAAGAGAGCTTTATCGGTTTCTGACATATGCCGACCCCTTGTGGAACACTCAACCTCTTCTATCCAGTCTTCTATGGACAAGGACCCAGGTCCACCAGAAAACTGTGGGCATTTTCTTTCACGGGGGATATACATGACCTCCCGGCGTTGGCTGCTCTCACCCTGAGCCCCATTACCTCGGCCAGGTGGTTCTTTGAGTCTCTCATTTTCCAATCTCATTTGTTCAAGCTCCTCCCTGAGCGTCGCCAGTTCCTCTTCCGCCATGACTGGTCCAGATGGTCAGCAGACAAACTTGTGGGCGACGGGGCGTGGTCTTCTTCGACTGCTGTCCCTTTCCCTTTTACAAATGGTTTACTAAAAAAAATAAACCTAAAATCAAGGAAAAAGGGACAACAGTCCTTTACAGGGCCGTTTGTTCAACTTGAACCTATGAAGGACAAACAGAGTCAGTGATGTGCACAGAGAATAATAGCCTACATCCATATGCAATGGCCAGTTGAAATATACAGATTAAAATAGCAATTAGGCAACATCTATATACCATGTAATGCCCAACAGTCACCATTTAATGTAGCATAATATATGAACACAATACAAAGCACAAACATCAGTAATATAATAATACTAGGCAAGCCAACACAAGTATCACCTTACCAGGTATAGCTCTTATGTCTAAACACCTGAACTGTCTCTCAATGGTGTCATACAAGCAAGCATCTCCACCTGTAGCTGTTACAATTACATAGTACATGCAGGTTAGAGACCATGTGACAGAACGTTGCATATGATTCCCTCAACGTAAGAAACATCCAACATGCCATTTCATTGTTCCGCTCTGCATAATCGTATATATATGGTAGTACTCACATTCCTCCACGTTAATTGCCTACACAGTACTGGGGAAGCCACACCCCAAACATTGGAACATCCAAGGCTACACTACAGCGCACTGCAACAAGTGTGGTGTAGACCTGACAACATGAAAATACTCTCATTTTAGATCATACCAAAAACCCCAAAATCAATAGTTACATATAAAACGAGCATATAGGCTTACCAAATGACAAGTCTGCAGCCGAGTATACCTCTATCACAACGCATGAACGTTACGGCGTTTGTGAGGACCCACAACTGATGTCCTGTCATCTGCCTGTTCAGAACACTCTTAAATATACGTCTCACTTAGGACTCTACTACCCTCTAGGGGTTACAAGGAGACCAGCTGTTCTTGCTGGAATACTACCCCCTGTTATTATGGGCTGCATCTCTTGTAAACCCATTCAGGACGGGAACCCCTTTTGTTGTTTTAAAAGCATTATTATGTTAGGCCTATACTTTAGCTGTGGAAAAATAACAGATCTACAAGCTCAAAGTGCGGAGCCGAGTGCCGTGCTACAAGCTTGTACATCTGCTATTTTTTGAAAAATCATGAAAATGTGTCGCAAATCTTTGAATATAGCTCAAACCTTTGCTTCTGGGGGGGTCCCTGGAAAAAAACATTTTTTCAGATGGGGGTCCGCTGCCAAATACAGATAGCCTACTTCTGGGGGTCCTTGACATGAAATAGTGTGAGAACCACTGATGTAGAAACAGGTTTTTCAGAAAACGGTCATGCCAAGAGGACAGTTCTACTGTGGCTGCTCCAAGGACAAGGTAGCCTAAACCATAACAAGATAGGCTATAATAACTCAAACAACGGCCACTAGGCCCTGTGGAGACATCCAAGGCCTCCACATGAAGCCACTAGGCCCTGTGGAGACATCCAAGGCCTCCACATGAAGCCACTAGGCCCTGTGGAGACATCCAAGGCCTCCACATGAAGCCACTAGGCCCTGTGGAGACATCCAAGGCCTCCACATGAAGCCACTAGGCCCTGTGGAGACATCCAAGGCCTCCACATGAAGCCACTAGGCCCTGTGGAGACATCCAAGGCCTCCACATGAAGCCACTATAGGCCCTGTGGAGACATCCAAGGCCTCCACATGAAGCCACTAGGCCCTGTGGAGACATCCAAGGCCTCCACATGAAGCCACTAGGCCATGTGGAGACATCCAAGGCCTCCACATGAAGCCACTAGGCCCTGTGGAGACATCCAAGGCCTCCACATGAAGCCACTAGGCCCTGTGGAGACATCCAAGGCCTCCCATGTTTAGTGATAGTGTGATAGAGAAAAAAATCACATGCACCCACAATGGACTTTCTTTTTTTCTTCACTGGACCATTCTCACATGTCCTGGGAATGGGTGGACAGAAGGAGAAGGTCCCAACTTCATTTCTAAAAATAATTTGCACGTTTTTCACCGGTTATTTCCCCCCCATGATAGCCTCTCATTCTGTGGAGCTTTATGATTACCAAATGAATTGGGAAAAAAGATAAAAACTATATGTCATGACATCACAGGTCCTCTCAAATGTTGGGTGACTGGCTCCCCGGCTAGTCAAAGGACAGAGCAGTAGACGTGTAGGAGGAAGGAGGGAGACCCGCACACTGACCCTTGCTGCTTCAAGAGCTTTTATTTAGATCAGGGGTGGACTACCTTACCATGGAGAGAGACACTATATTACCACACTCACTCCAGAGGGCCACGTTCCATAGCAAAAATAGCAGATCTACAAGCTCAAAACGTGTGACGCGTTTTGAGCTTGTAGATCAGCTATTTTTGCTACATTTGAATTGAAATCCTGAAAAATATTTTGCTATGTTTTAATTGGAATCCTGAATAGTAATATTTTTATTTAATTTGAAATGCATAGTTATAGTTATGTTAACTTTTTGAACTAAATACAAATAGGCCTACATTGGACATAAAAAATACATTTTATTACTAGAAATGAGCTGAAATCATATATCAGTATTGTGATATTGACTTGCCGACTGCATTAAGTGATGGTGAGGGCCGCATGTGGCCCCCGGGCCGCCAGTTGAACATGAATGATTTAGCAGATGAATAACGAGGTGAACAGCCAATCAGAATACATGCAATCAAAAACCGTTGACAAGATTCATGTGACTGTCTAAAACAGCATTGCCTCTGTTATATTCCATATGTATCATTGAAAATAACACATTACAATAATACCGGGAACATATATATATTTATATACAATGTCATGCCAGATAATAACACAATACATTTAACAGGGGGAGGAGGGAGGGGTGGAGCACATGTACACGTTTGTGAGGTTGTGATTGGTTGAGAGATGGTTCCACTCTCAGGCTCTCTAGTATAAAGAGTTGGTCCGTCTGTGTCAGTATAATAGAATGATATTTCTGATATTTCTGCATGATATTGAACTGCATACAGTGCCTGTGATATCGATCGATTGCTCATGCCTTCAGTGCATAGTATTTCTGCAGTGGAGAGAATTGACTAGTAATGCCTGTGAGCGATCGATTGCTTTCAGCCTGTCTAGATGGCTCAAGGCGGAGTCTCTGACGTAGTTCACCCGGCGATTGGACTTGTGACGGAGGAGGTTGTGTGTGGAGTTGAGTGAGACGGAGACTGAGAGACAAACAGCTGGGAATCGGGTTGCAACCAAACTGTACCGTGAGTGTAGCCATGGCTGACTCGTCAGATGGAGAGACTGTAATGGATCATACCAATGTTAAATATACAAGGAAACTGCTTGCATATGTAGAGGGAAGCAGTGGGGATGAGCAAAGTGGAAGGAAAGATAATAAACGGAGCAGAAAACAAAGCAATTCAGGGAGTAGTGATGACGCTAACACTCCCAAGGAGTGGAAAGTCATTATCACGCTTAGTAATGATAAAGGACACTTTCACCCCATTAAAGTTGCCAAAGAAATTGAAGCCAAAGTCGGAAAAGTGAAATACGCCAAACTGCTTAACAACAGACGAATCCTGATTTCAACGGGAAGTAAAACCCAACATGAATTACTTCTGAAGCTAACACAGCTAGAAGGAGGATCAGTCAAAACACATACCCCCGGATCTACAGCAAAACTGAGAGGAGTGATATCAAATGTCCCGTTGGAAATGGATATGGAAGAAGTAAAGCAAGAGATCAGTGGTGGAAAGGTACTAGAGGCCAAGCGGCTCCAAACCTATAAAGGAGGCATCAAAGCTGATAGCCTGTCTGTTCTGATAACTTTTGAGAAATCGCTACCCCCTGAGGTGAGAATGGGCTGGATCAACTTTAGGGTGAGGGAATTTGTCCCTGAACCGTTAAGGTGCTTTTCACTAGGAAAGACCAAACATCAGACATGAGTACCTTTTAGATGGTTTATTGAATAGATGTGGCGCGTGGACGTTTATGTACTCGTCGCATGGGGGAGGAGCATGGGACGTGAGGCATAAACGGCCACGGCAGGACAGGTGAGGGTGAAGCCAGCATGGTCATCGAAGGTCAGCACCACACGCTTTCTTGCAAGAGTGCGGTGTGCGGCTTAGATGGCCAGGGGCGGGAGGGGATGCCATAGCGGGCCTGATCATCCAAGGTCACGACCCCACGCAAGCGTGAAGGGTGCGGCTTGGGTGGTCGGGGCACGCAAGACATGGGGCGCCGGCGTGACCATCCAGGGGCATCACTACTCGCGAACGTGTAGCATGCGGCTTGGATTGTCAGGTCGGGGGGGGGATGCCATTAAAGGTGCTCAGCAAGAACATCGAAGGTCATCACCGCACGCGAGCGTGCAGTGTGCGGCTTAGATGGCGCGGGGCACGAATGGCATCGGGTGCTTGATCATCGAAGGTCAGCACCACACGCTTCCTTGCAAGAGTGCGGTGTGCGGCTTAGATGGTCAGAGCATAGGTGAGGGCGTGGGGCATGAATGACGTCGACGTGAGCACGGGACGTCGGCGACAGGGATCAGGGCGTGGGGCATGAATGACGTCGACGTGAGCACAGGACGTCGGCGACAGGGATCAGCATGAATGACGTCGACGTGAGCACAGGACGTCGGCGACGGGGATCAGCATGAATGACGTCGACGTGAGCACGGGACGTCGGCGACGGGGATCAGCATGAATGACGTCGACGTGAGCACGGGACGTCGGCGACGGGGATCAGCATGAATGACGTCGACGTGAGCACGGGACGTCGGCGACGGGGATCAGCATGAATGACGTCGACGTGAGCACAGGACGTCGGCGACAGGGATCAGGTTCGAGGGGGCGTGGACCCAGGTACTTTGGCTTAGGGGTCGAGGCGAGCGCCTGTGTGATTGTGTTGGAACCCCCTCTGGAACCTGCAGAGAAGGTGGGAGTAGGAGAGAAAAGGGAGGGAGGGAGGGTTACTGGAAACTGGCACACTGGCATTTTTTAAACTTGCGTTTAAATACCCCCGGTGGTAGGTGAGGGAGGAGTGGCCAGGTTGGTTGGAGGTGGGTGAGTGGTTGGCAAGGGTGGCAAGGGTGGAGTTGGCAGTGGCAGGTGGGTTGAGCTAGGTAGTCATCTGCTTGGCCAAACCTCCCGAACCTCAGTTGTTCCAACTCCATTTCACTAGGAAAGACCAAACATCAGACATGAGTACCTTTTAGATGGTTTATTGAATAGATGTGGCGCGTGGACGTTTATGTACTCGTCGCATGGGGGAGGAGCATGGGACGTGAGGCATAAACGGCCACGGCAGGACAGGTGAGGGTGAAGCCAGCATGGTCATCGAAGGTCAGCACCACACGCTTTCTTGCAAGAGTGCGGTGTGCGGCTTAGATGGCCAGGGGCGGGAGGGGATGCCATAGCGGGCCTGATCATCCAAGGTCACGACCCCACGCAAGCGTGAAGGGTGCGGCTTGGGTGGTCGGGGCACGCAAGACATGGGGCGCCGGCGTGACCATCCAGGGGCATCACTACTCGCGAACGTGTAGCATGCGGCTTGGATTGTCAGGTCGGGGGGGGGATGCCATTAAAGGTGCTCAGCAAGAACATCGAAGGTCATCACCGCACGCGAGCGTGCAGTGTGCGGCTTAGATGGCGCGGGGCACGAATGGCATCGGGTGCTTGATCATCGAAGGTCAGCACCACACGCTTCCTTGCAAGAGTGCGGTGTGCGGCTTAGATGGTCAGAGCATAGGTGAGGGCGTGGGGCATGAATGACGTCGACGTGAGCACGGGACGTCGGCGACAGGGATCAGGGCGTGGGGCATGAATGACGTCGACGTGAGCACAGGACGTCGGCGACAGGGATCAGCATGAATGACGTCGACGTGAGCACAGGACGTCGGCGACGGGGATCAGCATGAATGACGTCGACGTGAGCACGGGACGTCGGCGACGGGGATCAGCATGAATGACGTCGACGTGAGCACGGGACGTCGGCGACGGGGATCAGCATGAATGACGTCGACGTGAGCACGGGACGTCGGCGACGGGGATCAGCATGAATGACGTCGACGTGAGCACAGGACGTCGGCGACAGGGATCAGGTTCGAGGGGGCGTGGACCCAGGTACTTTGGCTTAGGGGTCGAGGCGAGCGCCTGTGTGATTGTGTTGGAACCCCAAAAAAGTATCTTACCCTCGGGTTACGAGACCATGGAGAGCTGGGCATTGTGCAGGTCCGGGGGACGACCACCGGCCGAGGATCTGGATCACGTGGTCGGGAACTCCCTTGCTCGAAGCCGTGGACGCTGCTCCGATTCTGAAGGAGTGGCCTGAGAAGTGTTCTGGGGAGATTCCCGCTTTGGTGAGGACCAGGCGGAGGTGGGAATGGAACCAGGTGCGGGTGGCGACTGAACCACTGTTGGTTATGAAGAGGGGATCCGATGGTGTAGCGCGCAAAGCTGGTCCGTTTTGCTGTGCTTGATGGTGAAGATGAGGGAGGAAGTGCTGTGGATGGTTAGGTCGGCCAGCCTGGGATGGAGAGCTGGGTCGAACCTGGAGTTGGAGGAGGTGAACTCCGAGCATCTCAAAAACCCAAAAGGGCTAAAAGGAACATGGCCTCGAGCGTGGCGTCGGTGTGGGGGTCTGAGTAGCCTGTGCGGAGGATGTGGATGCAGCTGGTTAGGATTTCGGCTGTGAGGGGTTGGCGTTGGGGGGGGAGTTTTGGCTCGATCCTCTGGAAGCCTTTGAGTAGGAGGGTGGTCTGAGGATGTTGTATGGATGGATGGGGAGAGCCGGTTATGAGTTTTGTGAAGAAGTTGATGCCGCACAGGTAGACTCGGATGGTTGATGACCTGGCGGTTGTGGAATGGAGGTAACTGATGTAGGAAGAGAGGGTGATGAGGTCCGAGGATGGGAAGTGGACGTGGAAGAGGGTGTGGAAGGACTGGAAGTTCTTCCAGGCTGTCCAGTAGGAGGAGAGGGTGGATGGGGCAATGCCTGCAGGATCATGTGCCGGGAGTGGGTGAGGAGGTGGTGAAACGGGTGGTTTAGGGGAAGGTCATCTCCGAAAAGGGTGGAACCGGGGTTGGTGTCGGGTCGGCCATGATGGGGAGTGAGGAAGATCTGCCTTTGTTGATGATGTGCACTGTAGTGAGGTTGTCGGAGTGGATCAGGATGGACCTGCTGGCCCAGGCTGCTGTTGTTGCGCTGTTGCTGAGCTGAGCAACGCGGGTGCCTGTTTGTTGGTGCAGTTGATGCGGGTGTGAGCTTTGCCACAGAAGGTGCAGATATGAAGCATGCGGCATGAGGACATGTCGCAGCCGCCTTCGTTGTAGTTGTTACATACCATCTTGCTCCCTATGAACAGGAGCGGACGGCCGCGCCTGTCTCTGGCGTGGCTGGGGGAGGGAAGGGGTTTGGTGGAGGTGGTGACGCTTAAGAGGGAGGGGATGGTGGAGCTGGTTTGGAATGGAGCATGGGGGCGGGGTTCTGGGGCTATGAAGGTGCAGAGGGTGGTGGGGTGGGTGGGGCAGTTGCAAAGACTGCAAGCTTCGGAGGTTTTTCCTGCAAAAATCCGGCAGTATAGCTCCAGGTCGAGGGAGCCCCAGTACGTGCCTGTATTAAATTGCTGGAGTCTGGAGGCGGCCCTGGCAGAGAATTGTCGATGATACTCATAAAAAAGGCTGCCTCCGAAGCGGGCGCAAAGGTCCATGCACAGGTAGAGGTGGTCATCGAGCTCTTGGCGGCGGGAAGGATAGGTGGTGCAGAGGATGTCGCGGAAAATGGAGAAGGCTAATACAAACTCGGTAGGTGTGAGGACGGAGGAAGTGGATGGGGAGAGGTCGCGGAGAGTGATGGAGACTCCTTCTACGGTGACGGATCGGTGTTGGGCGGTGCTGGCGGAGGGGCGGATGAGGGAGGAAAGGTCAGTGTCCATACCTTGGAGGATTTGGGATCGGAGGGATGAGGAGACCATGGGGGCGTTGAGGGCGATGGCTGATGGCGGGACGGGTGCTGGCGTGGCTGTAGCAAGGGAGAAGGAAGGAGGGGGGGGGGGGTTGGGGAACACTGGGTGGGGGGGGAGAAAAGACATGTTATATTGAGGGGCACTGGGCGCTGCTGGGGGATAGCCTAGTGTGGCTGGGGGACCTCCTAGGGCCGCTGGGGGACCTCCTAGGGAAGATGGAGCCTGGAATGGGAATGATAGGTTGTACTGGAGGAGGGGGGAGGTGGGGTGGGGGGGGTGGAGGTGGGGTGCTGCGGCCTGCTGGAAATAGGAGGGAGGGACAGGTGGGGCAGAAGGGAGAAAACCAGGTGGAATTAGTTTGGTAGTGTGTGGTGGATGGAGGGTACTGGCCGTTTGCATGGTAAATGGGGCTGAAGTGGCTGGAGCTCCTATGGTTGAGTGGTGGGAATGGAGATGGTGGGTGTCTGGGGAGAGTGAGTGTCTCTTGAATGTCACTGTGGCAGCGGAACGCTGCGTGACGTCACCGGAGCGGGACGGAGCCGCCGACTTTGTGGCGGCGCCGCCACGCGACGTGGCAGCCCGACGCGAGGGGTTTCCGCGACGCGACGGCGCTGCCTGCTGCGCGACGACGCCACCACTCGGCCGAGCGGACGCCCGGGAAGCGTCTCCTGGGCTGGGTGGATGACGCGTGACGTCACGGCTGTGCGACGAAGTCGCGTTGGCTGGCGAGGCTGCTGTTGTTGCGCTGTTGCTGAGCTGAGCAACGCGGGTGGATGTGAGGAGAGTAAACAAGGCAAGCTTGTTCGCTGAGCGGGTGAAGTTGATGCCCTTGGTGATGAGGGCTCGTTGAAGGCCGACTACGGTCCAATCCGACACGAGCGTTGGTGCTGGTAGGTTGGAGCCGCGCGGAGAGGCGACAGGAAGGCTGGTAGGAGAAGCCGCTGCTGCTTGAGCCTGCTGGCCGAGGCGGCGGGATGAGGTGCGGGATGGCTTGGGCTGCTGGACCGGTACCGGGTTCTGCTGGTGCCCGTCTCCTGACGGGGAGGAACGTGGACCCTCGTGGAACTCCCGGGGTGTCCGATCCATGGACGCGGCGGAACCGGGAGGCACGATCGCAACTGACCTGAGCCTACCGCGGAGGTGCTCTGGGGTGTCGGGCACGAAGAGGAGGTCGGCGGCGACGACGGCTCGGTGAGTACCGGTGTCGGCGGCGGCGGGTTCGTTGGCGGGTATGCCGACGAATAGATCCTCGTTGTCCGAGGCGTGGATATTCAGCTGGGCTGCCATGCTGAGTTGGATTGCAAGCTGAGGTGAGCTAGATAGAGAAAATATACACGTATATGTTCTCTTGGCGTTGGTGTGTGCTTTGTTTACTGGAAACTGGCACACTGGCATTTTTTAAACTTGCGTTTAAATACCCCCGGTGGTAGGTGAGGGAGGAGTGGCCAGGTTGGTTGGAGGTGGGTGAGTGGTTGGCAAGGGTGGCAAGGGTGGAGTTGGCAGTGGCAGGTGGGTTGAGCTAGGTAGTCATCTGCTTGGCCAAACCTCCCGAACCTCAGTTGTTCCAACTCCATTAAGTGCCAGAGAATGGGACATACAGCAAGCCAGTGTAAAGGGAAGCAGAGATGTGCGAAATGTGGAGGGGACCATGAATATGGCAAATGTGATAAGGATGCCAAACTGAAATGCTGTAATTGCGGAGGAGAGCACAGCGCAGCGTATGCTGGCTGTGGTGTTATTAAACAAGCCAAAGAAGTTCAGAAATACAAGACCATCAACAAGGTCTCATATGCAGAGGCAGTAAGGAGTGTTGGAGGGGAGAGCAGTTCACAAAACAGGCCACTAGTGCCTGAAAGCCAGCTCGCAGTGAGCCAACCGGTACCGAGAGACAGGCCGGCACCCAGTGCCAGACCAGTGAGCAGGAGAGAGCAGCCAAATAAGGCCATCACAGTAACGAAGCAACAGCCACTACCACAGCGATGCAACCACACATGTAAAGTAAAGGAAGACACCTTAATGGTGGAAAAAAAAGCAATTTGTAATTTTTATGTGTAACATTGTCAATGGAGTTATGCTACGCAGAGGGAAAAGTGATAGAATCAAGGCAGTGGTTGCAGCCGCAGTGGAATTTCTAGACATGAAAGATCTAAAGGCAGAAGAAATTGATGCAATGATGCGAGCTAGCGATGCTGTATGTCCAGATGCTATAAATCCATAATGGTGTTCCATATACTTCAATGGAATGCTCGTAGCTTAATTTCAAATGGCCAAGAATTTAAACGGTTTATAGGAAAATCAGAAATCAAACCAGAGGTACTGTGTATACAAGAGACATGGCTTCGCCCGCATCTGGACTTCATCATCCCTGGGTATGTATCAGAAAGGTTTGATAGGTGTGAAAATTATGGTGGAGGGTGTGCAACGTTTATCAGAGAAGGGTTAGCGTTCAGAAGAATCCCAGCAATGACAGAAATTGAAAATGTGGTAATCGAATTATGCAAGAAAGACGGGAATATCACGATAGTCAATCTATATAACCCGTGCAAACCATTAAACCAAGAAACATTAGGAAATGTAATAAATAGCCAAGGAAACGGAAGAGAAATATGGTGTGGAGACTTTAATGCACATAACAATCTATGGGGAAGTGATCACACAGATGGCAATGGTGATGTAGTAGAAGAAATGATTGATATAAGAGAATTAGTCTGCTTAAATAATGGGGGCGGCACAAGGCTTGATATACGAACCAATAAGTTATCATGCCTAGATCTCACACTAATTTCAAACAATTTGGCAAGCTCCTGTGAATGGACTATTAATGAGGATGCTAATTGTGGAAGCGACCACTTCCCAATAATGTGCGCAGTAAATATAGACATAGAAAGCCAAGAAATGTACAAACATAAGAAATGGTGCTTTGGAAAAGCCGAATGGCATACATTTAGGGAAATATGCTGTCAATCAGCAGAACTTAGTACAATGGAGGGAAATATTGAGGAAATCGCAAACGAAATATCACACCTAATCCTTAACGCAGCGTTGGGTAGTATCCCAATCAGGGAAATGGAGGGGAGAAGGAAAATAGTCCCGTGGTGGAATAAAGAATGCACCAAGGCTGTCAAAAGCCGAAATAAAGCACTAAGACAATTGAGGAAGGACCTAAACCAGGAAAACGTGATTGACTACCAGAAAAAAGGTGCTTTAGCCCGCAGAGTAATCAAGAGCAGCAAACGTAAAGCGTGGAGAGATTTCTGCTCAACAATAGGAAGAGAGGTTGAAATAGGAGATGTATGGGCAATGCTAAAAAAGATGAGTGGCAAAACTGCGAGTGTCAAAATCCCAGTGCTAATAGAGGATGGAGGTATGGCTATAACAGATAAGGAAAAGGCAAATATACTAGGAAAGAATTTTGCAAGAGTCCACAGTGGCAACCACCTTGACGAAACTCATAGACAAAGGAAAGAATTGGTTATAAAGGAAAATAGAGAAGTATACCAGCTGAAACCTAGAGAGGAAAATACATTAGATGCTGAAATCACCCAGTATGAATTACAATTGGCGTTACATGGAGTTAAGCAGTCTGCTACAGGAGAAGATCAACTCAGTTATACTATGTTCCAAAACCTCCCCGATGAAGTGCTAGAACTGGTAGCAAGGTTATTTAACAGAATATGGGAAGAAGGGAAAATGCCAAAGAACTGGAAGAGCGCAGTAATACTACCATTTAACAAACCTGGTAAAGATCCTAATAATGCCGGTAATTATAGACCAATAGCCCTAACGTCACATTTATGCAAGTGGATGGAAAAGATCTTAGTTAGAAGACTCAACTACTTTTTAGAGCAGAAAGATCTGCTGGCACCATACCAAAGCGGGTTTAGGAAAGGTCGGTCAACTATGGATGCTGTAGTCAAAGTAAGTAGTGAAATAGAAAAAACCTTTAAAATGAAAGAGATAATGGTAATTGTTTATTATGATATTGAAAAGGCCTATGATTCAATGTGGAGGGAAGGGCTATTAATTAAGCTGAACAAAATGGGAGTTAAAGGGTTGTTCTACAATTGGGTACTAGATTTCCTGAATGACCGAAGATTCAGGGTTAAAGTCGGATCAGAAATGTCGGAAGAATTTAAAATTGATAATGGAATTCCGCAAGGTAGCGTGATCAGCCCAGTACTTTTTAATGTAATGATTAATGACATTTTTATGAACCTTGATAGAAGGATCGGGTCAGCGCTTTACGCAGATGACGGGGCCATCTGGCTAAGGGGACAAAATGCTAAGCATGTAATGGGCCAAATGAAAGAAGCAATCAAGGGAGTAGAAGAGTGGTCATATAACTGGGGGTTTAAATTGTCTGTAAGCAAGTCGTGTTATATGATATTCACTAAAAAGAAAGGGGTGGGGACTCAGAACCTTACGCTATATGGACAAAGTATGGAAAAGGTAGACTGCTTTAAATACTTAGGAATATGGCTGGATGAGAGGGGGACGTGGAAAACACATGTAGAGAAAGTAGAAAGCAAATGTAAGAAAGTGAATAATTTAATGAGAGCAGTGGTGGGGAAAGAGTGGGGCGCTGACAAGCAAGCCCTAATGTATATATACAGAGCCCTGATGAGATCGAAGATAGATTATGGGTGCTTTGTATATGGAGCAGCAGCCGTGACCCACTTAAAAAGAATAGAAAAGGTACAAAACAAAGCACTTAGAATCTGTACGGGCGCAATGCGAACAACACCGATAAATGCACTGCAGGTCGAAGTAGGCGAAGCCCCCACTGACCTAAGGCGTGAGAAACTGATGCTCACGTATTGGAGCCGGCTACGGGGCTGTGGCGAAGAAAACCCCACCAAGGATGTGATTCAGGACTGTTGGGAACACAGTAAATTCACAGGTAGAGGACTCGGTTGGATCGCAAACGATAAAGCAATCGAATATAACATAGGAAGTGTAAAGTTTAATTCACCCACACTGAAAATTAGCACCCCCCCGTGGCTGTTTCCAAAACCTGATATAGACCTGAACATTCTAGAGCTAAAGAAAGAATGGGACAATAATGAAAAAGGTCAAAAGTCAAGCAAGTATGTAGAAAATAAATATTACAGCTACTTACAAATATATACAGATGGGTCTAAGGACGAAAAGGATAGAGTGGGCACAGGTGTTTATATACCAGAAATGCAGGTAAAGATATGTAGGAGAATCCCGGACAAACTGTCAGTTTTCACGTCAGAAATGATGGCAATAATAATTGGGCTTCAGTGGGTGGAAGAAGTTAGACCAGATAGAGTGGTAGTATGCGTAGACTCAGTATCGGCCCTGTTAAGCCTGCAGAGCCAGAAATCAACAAGGGAAGATCTGGTTATGGAAGTCCACCAATGCTTATTCCGGCTGTCCAGGATGGGTATAAAAGTCAGCTTATGCTGGATACCTGCACATGTGGGCATAGAGGGGAACGAGGAGGCAGACAAAATTGCCAAAACAGCACTCGAAATGGTAGAAATGATTGAGGTGCCTTTTGGCAAAGGGGAAGCTAAGGCCATACTGAAAAAAGAGTTACAGAAGAAATGGCAGAAGAGATGGGACAATAACAGTAGAGGAAGAACGTACTATAACATTCAGAAAGGCACCGATGCAAAAGGAGTAAGGAGAGGATTCCGAAGAGAGGAAACAGTCCTGACCAGACTCAGATTTGACCACACTGGCCTAAACAAGACCCTGTATATGGTAGGGAAAAGCCCCACAGACCGATGTCCAGAGTGCGACGACACGGAGAATGTGGAACATGTGATGATGTACTGCAGGAAATATGAGGAGGAAAGGACAATCCTGAAACAGAGGATGGCTGAGGCAAAGAGACAATGGAACATACCAGGTATCCTGGGAACATCAGGAAATGGAGTCTGTATGACACAGAAAGCAGTGATTAACTTCTTGCTGGAGATTGGAATCTACCACAGGATATAGGGATTAATACCCCACAATACTCAACACCAGTAGACTGTAATAAATAAAGAGTAAGGCGAATGGAGTTGGACTACACTCCGGTACAGTAGGTGGCGGTATACACCTTAACTAGGTAGCAACCCGCCATAAAACCCCCAAAGAAGAAGAAGAAGACGTAGTTCACCCGGCGCCGGCGGCCATCTTGCTTCGGGGCTACAGTACAGTATGTTCAATGGCAGCTCTAACAAAAACAGTCATAACTCCCTCAAATCTTGACGGATTTACAAACGGGTTAGTTCATTACACACGTTGTCAACGTGGATATGATTCAGGACGCGTATCTGCTTAATGTTGTGTTTTATACGAACCTCGTATAAAATCATATAAGTATGCGGACGTCTCTGACGTTTATAACAAACCAAACCGTTTGAAAATCGGTTGAAAATTGAGCAAGTTATGGTTATTTAAAAGTACATGCCCCATGGAGACAATGTTATGCTGCCCCGAGGTAAGATGGCCGCCACGTAGCGACGTCGCTCTCCATTGGCCAGAGCGCGGGTGAGCCATCTAGCAGCCATTGTTCTCTCCATTCAACACAAAGCTCTGAATGAGAGAAGACGTCTGCGTGTTGTTTCATACTATTCTCCCCTGTTTCAGGTAATTATTTGGGAAAACGTTATCCTCTGTGGATACATGCTGTTTCATGCTAGTCCTGCACTTTGGGTTTTATATGTTTTGTTGGGGAAAGAACATTATTAGAGTTTGTAGTGTTTATACTCACTGTGACCACAACATATACATATGAGCTAAGCTAAGCTAACGTAGCACAAGCCATGTCAGACTGCACGTCGCTGTTTGTGATGACGTGACGTCACTCACAGAAAAGAGGTTACAGTTAAAAAGAGGATTTGAGAAGATTATTAACTGAGATGTTTTGCTGGATGTTAGTATGTGTGGTCCGGGGTTTGATTTATAGTATGTTGTTTCACTAGACCATTTAAAGCTAACCTAACACTTAACAGGTTCTAAATACAAAAGTAAGTTACAGTAAAAATGGGACAACAACAACGATTTCCCCCAATATTACAATAGTTTATTAAGCAATTAATCAATAAAAGCAACACTGTATTGTACGAAATAATGAAAAGGTCATAAAACAGAAGAGAAGCTAAAATGTAATCAAATACTCAAACTACAGTGAGCAAAAGGGAAGCATACAAGGAAGATGGAGTGCACAATACCAAAGTGCAAGGGGGGGGAGGGAGTGATTGATTGATTTAAGTATTTATTAACAGTTTGCAGAATTACAGTACATTTCAAGCACTGTAAGCACAACTCAATACACAAACTGTCAACTGTGAGTGGACGACCCAAGCAGTACACTTGTTTACAAGAGGGTCCACCGTTTTCAATTCATCATAACATTTAGAGACGTACAAATATACACTTCTATATTACAGGAAATCATCATAAAGGAGGAAAAGACATATACAGTGAGGGGTAAAGGGGTGGGAGGGATTCAGATTTTAAGGGGGCCAGTTTCGAATTGCAGCCATCCGTAGGTGCCCTTTGAGATCGGTTTTGAAGGAGTCAAGGGATTCACATGTCTTAATGACTGTTGGTAGGGCGTTCCACATTTTTATGGCATAGGAGCGAAATTAATTTAGTCCCTTTGTGCTGAATCTGGGTTGCACATGGTTTGTTGAACTCCCTCTGGTGTTGTGGGTCTGGACTTCATTGACATTAAGGAAGTAATTAGACAGGTACATGGGTATCTTGGTGGTGTATCAAATCTTGTGGACCAGACCCATTGCAAGATGCTGTACTCTGTCGTCGACCCTAAGCCATTCCAGCCTGTCAGGGGTGAGATGGGTCCAGGGGGTGAGGCCTTGTAGTAGCCTGACCAGTTGGTTTTGGGAAGTCTGGAACCTTGTTTTAAGGGCCTTTGAGGTGCTGTGGTACCAAGAGGTACATGCATAGTCAAAGAAACCTTGTTCGAGGGCTCCTGTTAGGGTCTTCAAGGTGTTTTTGTTGACCAGTGAGGAGCTCCTGTATAGGAATCTTGTTCTTTGGTTGACATTCAAAGCAACCAAAGGTATGGCTCCCCCATATCTTGCAAGCATGATTGAACCCTACAAACCCTCCCGCGCACTCAGATCAGCCAACGCAGGAAAGCTGGAAGTACCCTCACTAAAAACGCCGGGACAACGCTCCACACGTCCCAAACTCTTCTCCCTTCTGGCCCCAAAACTGTGGAATGCACTCCCCGTTGCAATCAGAACTGCAGCATCACTCCCAATTTTCCGCCGTAGTCTGAAGACCCACCTTTTCAGACTCCATCATGGCCCATAGCACTTATCCTACCCCCTTAGATAGCACGTTTTAGACTTAGATTGCATTTGAAACAGACTTATAGCATGTCATGTAGACAGCACAATAATTGCATTGTATGTAGTCATAGCACATCATAGTACATATGTATAACATAGTATAGTATATATGTATAGTTAATATGTATAGTGTCATTATATAGATATGTTCTAGTTACGTTCTTAGCTTACGCATGTTTCTTGATAAATGCATTTTATATATGTGATGTATTCCCATACTTTTTGTTCTTGCCTAATGTAAATCGCTCTGGATTAAGAGCGTCTGCTAAATGCCTAAATTGTAAATTGACTTGTATTTGCCAGCATCCACCTCGTGTTTGATGTGGTCGCTCAAATAGAACAGGCATGTGTCAGTGGAGTGGGATGTTCTGAAGCCGGATTGAAATTTGTGGCAAGATACTTTTCAACCTGTTCATAGACATTTTTTTCCATCACTTTCGAGATGGAGCTAAGCATAGAAATAGGGCGGTAGTTGCCGGGGTCTAATTTGCTCTTTTTCTTGTGCAGGGGGGTTACTTTGGCCAGTTTGAAATCTTGGGGGACCTGTCCCTGTTTGATGGAGAGGTTTATTATGTGGGTGATGATTGGAGCTATAGAGATGGCAGAGTCTGAGAAATTTGGAGGGAATTTTGTCATGGTCAGTGGCCTTGTGGGGTTGAAAGGCCACTCAGTTTTTTTAGTACCTCCTCAGCTGTTACCATTGTCAGCTTAAAATCATCTTTACAAACACCTAGCTTTTTGTAGAAGGCTTTGATGTGCGCTACACCAAAGCGCCCAGAGTGGGAGGGCAGTTTGTTAACCAGCGTTTGTAAAGAAGATGTTTAAGTAGTTGGCTACATCAAGCTTGTCAGTGATGAGGGTGTCGTTCGATTTTATGTTTGTAAACCTGGGTTTTAGTTTCTGACCGCAGCCTAGCTGGTTGTTTAGTAGCTTCCAGAGCTCCCGAGGGTTGTTTTTGTTTTCCTCAGCTTTATCATGTATCATTGGAGCAACGCTGTGAGCCCAACCACCCAGGTCACTTCACCTATCCTGCAGCAGAAAAGAGAAGAGGATTGCAGTTTGTTCATAGCACTTAAGACAGCAGTTTAAATATTAAATCCTTCTTGGGGGAAATACAATCATTACAGAATGTAGAAACTAGTGCAATAATGGCCACCAAATAACGAAGTTAAACAAAAACAAACTCAAATCAATGTGAATCAACAAAACTCAAGCGTAACCAAACAGCAGTGGCAGTCAATGTCTTTCCCATGTGGGAGGCTCAGCACAAGGCAGGGTCGATATCAATGGAGCAGGGCCCAGGGCATTGCACAGCCGGCAACCTGTCACATTGTCACAACCAGACTGAAGGAGTCCTATAAAAAATACCCATGCTGGTTGGCTTTTATAGTGGGCCAAACAATTTAGGAAGCTGGAAGCGGGAGGAGCTCTGGCCTGTATCTCAACAGTAGGGACATTTCCGACTGGCTACATCTGCACAACTCTGAAGAACTGGGGCACAGTTATATAATTACTATTATCCTGTATTGCACTAATATTTCACGTGTACATTTATGTTGGTTGAAGCCACATTACAAATGAATTGGTGAAATATGCTAAGTAGGGATACACTGAAAGGGAAATTCTTGGCCGAAATCGAATATAGGAAACAGTTGGCCGAAAACCGAATATCTACCACTGCTGTCATGGCCGTACCTTAAAGCTACCTGATTTATGGCAAAATAAATGTTTATGGCAAAACTTAGGTTAAATAATAATCACTATTATGGGTCCATAAAACATTTATTCAGCTCTTTTGAATGCATTAATTGCATACACTATTCGGTGATATATTTTCTGCCTATTCGGTCCGAAACCGAATTGGACGAAACATTTTATCCATTTTCTGCCGAATATTTTCTGTGGCCGAATATTCGGTGCATCACTAATGCTAAATGTAGACAAGAAGAGAAGAAATGGGAGAAGTAATAATTCATGTGATAATTTATTTAGAGCTAAAAGTGTTGTATCTACAAGCTCATAGCGCGCCACCGAGTGGCGCGCTACGAGCTTGTAGGTCTGCTATTTTTGAAAAATGGTGAAAATGCGGCACAAATCTTTGAATATATATTCTTTCAGAAGACTTTTTTAAAATTTCGACGTTAGGTCTAAATGGGTTAAAATGCAATGAATGAATGAAAACAGTTAAAACTTAAAACGATTGATATTAATACATGCTTACCTATATCCAGTATTTACCTCAGGGTTCTGGAATGTAAGCTAAATGAAATAAGTGTTATTATGGACACCTAACTACCTATAAACTTACCTGGTTCTCGTCCTGTATCGTTAAAGATGATTCGTACGTACTGTGGTGTCTCCAGTGACAGCCACCATTCACCGGCATACGTTGCCATGGTAACCAGCAGCGCACCAAGCAGACAGACACCCTACGTCACGAGACGCGCTCTGGGTGTCGTTGTAGCCAACGCCTACCTACCGAACCTCCTACTCGGCCAGTCAGGGTTGATGCCGCCGCCTACTCGTCAGGTAACCACACTCACCTGCGAGCCTGAACGAGGACTATATAAACACAGACGGACTCGCGTGTCAGTGCAGGTTGGTTCACCACGTAGAGAGAGCTAGAGACGCAGCGCGCTCGTAGAGCGAGCCTTGGGTGGTAAGTGGCATAGAAATGCAGCGCCTCTCTGTACCACATTCCTATGCCTGATCCACACCCTCACCACTCTATCCATTCATAGGCTTCATGGAGCAGCAGCAGCAGCAGTCCTGACGCGGAGACGGAGAGCGGAGCAGCCGCGTCTATGGACGAATATATATAAAGTGGCCCGGTCGATCAATGCGAGGACAAGGAGCTCGCATCTCCCGGACGCCTTCATTCATCGCAGGTTGTAAGCCAACCTTTAATCTTACGTTCTATGGACGGCCATCCGAATAGAAGCTAAGGATAAAGAACTGTTAAAGAAGACGGGGTTTGACAATCCGAGCCTGGCCAGCTCCCAGGGACATTGTGTGAGAGCCTCGATCTGAAAGAAGAGATCGCAGGGGAAGAGACATTGAGACGCTATTATTATTATTACTATTTGGCCGAAGATATCGTATAGCGGTTTAAGGACCCACTCACTCAACCGTATCCGTCTGAAGATCCGGTTGGGCCGGGTTCCGTGTCCTAGACGCGCAGAAGAGAAAGCCTCTTCTAGACCCACCTGCGGCAGTCAGGCGGCCCGAGGGCGCCCCCTAGGGCTCTGCCGCCGTCCCTACTGCCCAAAAAGTGAAGTGCTAAGAAGAGGATTATTATCTGGTATTGCAACGTTGGTAGACCGCCCTGGGTGGACCCAGGGCCCCAACGGGTGTTTCTGTTGGTTTGTCAGTGTATAACTCTGTGCCCTCTCACCCTACAGACCGGACTCCAGAGGAGGACAGAGCCTCAACCCCCTGAACTTTGCCTCACCCTGTTTACTTCCCCATGTGAGAAACCCTGAGAAATAAAATCCGTGACTAGAAAAGTCCAGACCCTGGTTAACCTGAGCCCTGTGTTTGATTTGCACCAGAAGCACCACATTTGGTGGAGAACGTGGGTAATTTCGATCCAAATCATCGCTGGCGATGGAACACGCCAACGCCATTGCTGCCCTGCTTAGGAGCCAGGCAGAGCTCCAGAATGCGGTTAGGGACCTGGCGCGCACCTTCGAACGCGAGGGCGAGCAACGCCGCCCACGAGGGGGCACACTCACCAAGATGGGCCCAGAGGACGACGTGGAGTCGTACTTGGAGGTGTTTGAACGCACCGCCACCAGAGAGCACTGGCCAGCAGACGAGTGGGCCAACATCCTGGCCCCGTACCTGTCCGGAGAGCCCCAGCGGGCCTATACCGACATGCCCGCTGGGGAGGCCCAAAACTACGAACGGCTGAAGACGGCCATTTTGTCCAGCCTGGGCTACAGCCTCCCAGCCAGGGCCCACCGGTACCATCTCTGGTCATACACGCCCTCCGAAGCCCCCCGGCCCCAGATCGCAGGTCTAATGAGATTGGCACAGAACTGGTTAACCACAGGAGAGGATATGCCATGGATAGAGCGGATAGTAGTTGACCGGGCCGTCCGTGCATTGCCACCCAAGGCCAAAGAATACGCTGCCGGCATTAGCCCCACCTCCGTCGATGCCCTGGTGGCCCTGCTGGAGAACCACCAGGTGAGCATCGACATGGCGAAGCAAACGCGCAGTGAACCAACCCAGAAGGCCGACGACAGACAAGGACGAGAGAAGCGACGGCAGCAACCGACACCCTCTCGGTCCCAACCCCCTGCGGGTCAGCAGAACGAGCGCACCCAGAAGGCCAGGAGATGTTATGTGTGTGGTCAAGGAGACCACCTCTCCTGGGCTTGCCCGGACCGGCCCCGCGACGCGGATGCCTCTATGGCGTCGGCCGCCAGTCTCGACCACGGCCGGCCCTGCCTCCACACGGGGGGCAGCCTCCGACGCGCCACCATCCCGGTGCGGGTGGACGGAACCGATACCCACGCGCTGGTGGACTCCGGCAGCGTGGTGACGCTGGTGAGGGCGGACCTCGCCACCAGTACCGGGCCCCGGAGCCTCCCGGTCACCTGTGTACACGGAGACGTGCGCCGCTACCCAGTGGCACGGCTCCAGGTGCAGACCCCACGGGGCGACGCCCAGGTCACAGCGGGCGTGGTCCCCGACCTCCCGGTGCCCCTTCTGATTGGCACCGACTGCTCACTGTTCAAGAAGTACTGGCGGGCCAGGCCCCCGGGGGGCCGACGCCGGAGGGGTCGACGAAGTGCTGGCCCCCGCCTAGCCTGCCCGGCGCTCGCCGGGACCCCGTCCGAGCCCTCATCTGACGCCCCCTCCCCAGACACCGAGCGGTCCGGGCCCAGCAACCTGGCCCTCCCGCCCGCCGACGCACCAGAGAGAGAAGCAAGCGACGACCCGTTCACTCACTTCCCAGAGCTTGACACGCCGCCAGCCCATCTCCAAGGGAAGTTCGCCAGCGGCCAGTGGACCGACCCGAACCTGGCGCCGGCTCGGAACCACGTGTCCGCCGTCGACGGCGTCCTGAACCCTGGGGTGAGTGAAATTTCCCTACCACACTTTGTAGTGAAGCGGGGCCTGCTATACCGGTGTTATAAGGACAAGGCAGGCGAGCTTGTAGAACAGCTGTTGGTCCCGAAAGAATACGTCCTACGGGTGATGTATTTGGCTCACTCACACCAGCTAGGTGCCCACCTAGGGGTCCAAAAGACCTATGATAGAATCGTCACTCGCTTCTATTGGCCGGGAGTGAAGAGCGCGGTCGAGCGCTTCTGTAGAGCGTGCCCAGAGTGCCAGCTGGTGGCCCCCCGTGCAGTAGCCCATGCGCCGCTTATACCCCTACCAATCCTAGACGTTCCGTTCTCACGCATTGCGATGGATATAATCGGCCCGTTGCCTAAATCAGCCAGAGGCCACAAGTATATCCTAGTTATAGTTGACTACGCGACGCGCTACCCAGAGGCCATCCCGTTGCGCACCGCCACGGCCAAAACTGTTTCACACGAGTTAATGATGCTATTTAGCCGGGTGGGTGTCGTGGACGAAATCCTAACGGATCAGGGCACATGTTTCGTGGCACGCCTCATGACCAGCTTGTACAGATGGCTAAAAGTGAAACAGATTCGAACCTCCGTCTACCACCCGCAGACGGACGGGCTGGTTGAAAGATTCAACCAGACATTAAAAAAAATGCTAAAAAAAGTAGCAGAGGAGGACGGAAAAGATTGGGACCGCCTCATCCCGTATGTTCTGTGTGCCATACGAGAGGTTCCCCAGGCCTCGACCGGCTTCTCTCCGTTCGAGCTCCTCTATGGGAGGAGACCCCGCGGCCTCCTAGACCTCGCTAAAGAGGCTTGGGAGAGCCAGCCCTCGCCATTACGCAGCGTGATAGAGCACGTTGTCACACTCCAAGAACGCGCAAAACGCGTGTGGCCACTGGTGCGCGAGCACATGCAGAAGGCACAGGCCGACCAAGCGCGCATATACAACAGAGGCGCGCTCATACGAGAATTCAAGCCCGGAGAGCAAGTGCTAGTACTCGTGCCCACCACGGAGTGTAAATTCCTTGCCCGCTGGAAAGGACCTTACGAGGTGGTAGAGAAAATCAGCCCGGTAAACTACCGCGTCAGTCAGCCAGGAAGAAGGAGGGAGACGCAAGTATACCACATTAACATATTAAAAAAATGGCACGAACCCGAGGCCATCCCGTTACCTGCTCTCCTAACTGCTGTCTCTCCTCAGATCCCACCAGTGGCCGTGGGCGAGGACTTGTCCCCCCAGCAGGCGCAGGACGTCCGGGAGCTGTTGGACCGAAACACAGATGTGTTCTCCGAACTGCCAGGGCAGACCAATGTCGTCCAGCACGACATCGACACGCTGCCGGGCAAAGTCGTGCGCCTCCGCCCATACAGGATCCCCGAGGCCAGGAGGGAGGCGGTCCGCGACGAGGTAAAAAAAATGCTGGAATTAGGCGTGATAGAAGAGTCGTATAGCCCATGGTCCAGCCCCATCGTACTGGTCCCCAAACCAGACGGCAGCCTGAGGTTCTGCAACGACTTTCGGAAGTTAAACGAGATCTCCGCGTTTGACGCATATCCAATGGCGCGCGTCGACGAACTCGTACAGCGGCTCGGTCCCGCACGGTTCGTGAGCACCTTGGACTTAACAAAAGGGTATTGGCAAGTCTTGTTAACTCCCCGGTCCCGACCCAAGACTGCCTTCACTACCCCCGACGGGCTCTTTCAATATAAGACAATGCCGTTCGGAGTCCACGGCGCGCCGGCCACCTTCCAGCGCCTGATGGACAAAGTTCTCCGCCCGCACCGAGAGTACGCGGCCGCTTATATTGATGACGTCATCATTCATTCCGTTACTTGGTCCCAACACATAGAACGGGTGGAAGCGGTGCTGGCCGCGTTACGCACCGCGGGGCTCACCGCCAACCCAAAGAAGTGTCGGGTTGGTTGGACGGAGACGGACTACTTAGGCTATACTATAGGCCGGGGCTGCATACGCCCACAACAAAAGAAAGTGGAGAGAATACAGGCCTGGCCCCGACCCACCACCAAAAAACAAGTCAAATCATTCCTCGGCCTTGTTTCATACTATCAAAAGTTCGTGGAAAACTTTGCCACGCTGGCTGGCCCGCTCCACGACCTAACAAAAAAAAACCTGCCCCACCACGTATGTTGGACCGACAGCACCGAGGCTGCGTTCCAAGCGCTGAAAGCGGCACTATGCAGCGAGCCGGTACTGGTCACACCAGACTTTAGCCAGCCTTTCACGCTGCACACGGATGCATCCGGCACCGGCGTCGGCGCTGTGCTCGCACAAACAATAGAGGGCGACGAGCACCCGATCACATACATAAGCAGAAAGCTATTGAAACACGAGAGGAATTATTCAACAGTAGAAAAAGAATGCCTAGCGGTGAAGTGGGCAATTCACCACTTGCGCTATTATTTATGGGGACGGAGGTTTACGCTCATAACCGACCACGCACCACTCAAGTGGATGTCGACGAACAAAGATAGGAACGACAGAGTGACACGGTGGTTCGTTGAGCTGCAAAACTATAACTTCAAGGTGGAACACCGCCCAGGTAAAGAGCTAAAACACGCCGATGCACTCTCGAGGCGGTACGAAGACGGACAGGTCAGTGAAGCTTCGGGCGGGGGCGAGAAGCTTAGGGGGAGGATGTGTGGTGTCTCCAGTGACAGCCACCATTCACCGGCATACGTTGCCATGGTAACCAGCAGCGCACCAAGCAGACAGACACCCTACGTCACGAGACGCGCTCTGGGTGTCGTTGTAGACAACGCCTACCTACCGAACCTCCTACTCGGCCAGTCAGGGTTGATGCCGCCGCCTACTCGTCAGGTAACCACACTCACCTGCGAGCCTGAACGAGGACTATATAAACACAGACGGACTCGCGTGTCAGTGCAGGTTGGTTCACCACGTAGAGAGAGCTAGAGACGCAGCGCGCTCGTAGAGCGAGCCTTGGGTGGTAAGTGGCATAGAAATGCAGCGCCTCTCTGTACCACATTCCTATGCCTGATCCACACCCTCACCACTCTATCCATTCATAGGCTTCATGGAGCAGCAGCAGCAGCAGTCCTGACGCGGAGACGGAGAGCGGAGCAGCCGCGTCTATGGACGAATATATATAAAGTGGCCCGGTCGATCAATGCGAGGACAAGGAGCTCGCATCTCCCGGACGCCTTCATTCATCGCAGGTTGTAAGCCAACCTTTAATCTTACGTTCTATGGACGGCCATCCGAATAGAAGCTAAGGATAAAGAACTGTTAAAGAAGACGGGGTTTGACAATCCGAGCCTGGCCAGCTCCCAGGGACATTGTGTGAGAGCCTCGATCTGAAAGAAGAGATCGCAGGGGAAGAGACATTGAGACGCTATTATTATTATTACTATTTGGCCGAAGATATCGTATAGCGGTTTAAGGACCCACTCACTCAACCGTATCCGTCTGAAGATCCGGTTGGGCCGGGTTCCGTGTCCTAGACGCGCAGAAGAGAAAGCCTCTTCTAGACCCACCTGCGGCAGTCAGGCGGCCCGAGGGCGCCCCCTAGGGCTCTGCCGCCGTCCCTACTGCCCAAAAAGTGAAGTGCTAAGAAGAGGATTATTATCTGGTATTGCAACGTTGGTAGACCGCCCTGGGTGGACCCAGGGCCCCAACGGGTGTTTCTGTTGGTTTGTCAGTGTATAACTCTGTGCCCTCTCACCCTACAGACCGGACTCCAGAGGAGGACAGAGCCTCAACCCCCTGAACTTTGCCTCACCCTGTTTACTTCCCCATGTGAGAAACCCTGAGAAATAAAATCCGTGACTAGAAAAGTCCAGACCCTGGTTAACCTGAGCCCTGTGTTTGATTTGCACCAGAAGCACCACAGTACCTTGATTGTGAAGATGCTGCAATATGTTGTTTATCTATTGTTTTATTATTTGATAATTGATTCAATACAAAGCTTTGAATTAGAGAAGACGTCTGCGTATTGTTTCATACTATTCTCCCCTGTTTCAGGGGTACAACATCAGTTCTCCACAACTGCTCCAGGATATCAACCGTTTCTGATCAGATCTGACTGTGGACTCCAGACTTCAGCTGAAGATGAACTCTATCAACCTCAACTCTGCTGAACAGCAGGAACCCAAAGACCATGGTATGTTACTCGCTCTTCCTGCTTTTTCCACCCCTGTCATATTGATAATTTAAACACCGCATTCTCAATATTGATATATATTATTGTATTAATAAGTATCAATATTACACTTGTTTCTTTTTTGTAGTATTATTTAACCACTTAATCCTTACAAAAAGTATCTTGTTGCCATGACCTTAACTGAACCGGATGTTGGCCGGATGTTGTATTGTGGCGTTTGGCACAATTTTTGCCATTTCCACGGGTCGCACTTTAACAAACTCCTCCTAGCAGGATGGTCCGTTCCACATAAAACTCCTCCTAGCAGGATGGTCCGTTCCACATAAAACTCGCTCAGCGTTCACAAAATACCTTAACGATGAAAATGTATCAAAATTGTGAGTTTTCGTACAGACATGGGGGTGGTGTCATCGGACACCACCTTGACCTTCATTGGTATAACTTGAATCCTTGACCTTCATTGGTATAACTTAGCCCCACCCCTTCTTCTGATTGGTCGATATTTGATAGTTCCTATTTTTTGCTATAACTTTTCAACGGTTTGTCGTAGAAACTTGTCGGTGGTGTCATTTGACTTTATTCAGAGCCCTTGCCATTCATTGTGTAACTTAGTAAATTAGCCCCCTTAACCACTCTTCTGATTTGTCAATATTTGATAGTTCCTATTTAGTCCTATAACTTTTCAATGGTTTGTCATTACGGTTGGGATTCGTTAGGACTTTAACGGTTCCGGATCCTTCCCGGATCCCTCTTGACGGTTCCGGTTCCTAACGGTTCCCTTAACGAATCCTAATATAATTTTTTCCCCTTTTTTCTGACATAGATTATGCTTATATTATAACTAACCTAACCAAGTACATAATAAACACAAATTCATTAATTCAATTATTGAAAATGCACTTTACAATTATGAGGTGGCACTATTATTTAAACTTCACCACCACCACCACCACCAGCAGCTAGCCACCACAACAATATCATTGTTGCAATTTGTACTGTATATTGCAATTTGTACTGTATATTAAATATACAGTAGGCCTACACATTGCAGTAATGATATTGTTGTGGTGACAAATGTTGTCTTTAATGTTCAGATTAATTTAATATGAAGGACCCCTTACCCTAATGGAAACAAGCCATAGTGCTTTCTTGGATTATAAAATCCTTTTAGAAGACCTTGTATAGAGCTCCGAAGTCTGACGTCACTTTCAGTAGAGGTCGTCAATCGCCAGGTTCATGTATTTGTTTATTTGCATTGAGATCCCCAAACGGCGATTTTAGGTCGCTTCATATAAGAACTGTGTTTGAAAAATAAACCGACCACCTCGGCGTTTCTGTCAGGGGAGTGGCTGTGCGTCGTTAATGATGTCCATTCATATTTGATACAGCCAGTTTCTAGAGAAAATGGAATTAATGTGACCGCAAAAGCCTTGAAACTACATATGAATGCAATGTCGCTGAGCATATACGTCACGCCCAGCTGTCAACATATTGCGTTCCTGAGATTCCTCGTTGACGTAAGCTCAGCTGGTGGTGACTCGACTCGTACTAACCACGATACATTATATATCAATAAAATAAAAATAAAAATAAACATAATTAACGTTCAGTTTCTGTTGTGCGACGGGCTGCGGGCAGAAGCAGCCTACCCGGAAATGTAGTCTCTGGGTTGTTTGGCTCGTTTCTAACGCTTATTTTGTTACTCTTTGGGTATATTTGTACATTTCCACCTTCAGTCGATGCTTCATATCCATATGAGTGAAAAGGCCTGGGTGATCGGTTTATTTTTCAAACACAGTTCTTATATGAGGCGATCTAAAATCCCCCTATGGAGAGTACAATGCTTATAAAAACATACAGGAACCTTTGAGCTCACTGCCCTCTGCTGGTAGTAGAGGGCAGTGACGTCAGGACTTCGGTGCTCTATTGAACTGTATAGGCTACGTTCCTGTGCTTTTTTTCTGCAAACTGTTTATAAAGTAATCAATCTATGGAGGTATATGCACCTGATACCCAAGTGGAGGCACGCATTGCTGCTTGTCTGGCTGACATCTCGGCGTGGATGTCGACAAACCACCTGAAGCTCAACCTGGACAAGACCGAGCTGATGTTCCTCCCGGGGAAGGGCTGTCCGCACCGAGACATGGCCATCACCATTGATAATGCTGTGGTGACCTCAACTCGGACTGCGAAAAATATGGGTGTGACCCTGGACGATCAACTGACGTTCTCGGCAAACATCGCATCAGTGACAAGGTCCTGCAGATTCCTCCTCTACAACATCAGGAGGATTCGCCCCTTCCTCACGGAGAAGGCAGCCCAGGTGCTCATCCAGGCTCTCGTCATCTCCCGCCTGGACTACTGCAACTCCCTCCTTGCTGGTGCTCCGGCATCTGCCATCAGACCTCTGGAGCTTGTTCAGAAAGCTGCGGCTCGTCTGGTGTTCAACCGCCCCAAGTTCTCCCACACAACCATCCTTCTCCGTTCTCTACACTGGCTCCCCGTAGCGGCCCGCATCCAGTTCAAAACCCTGGTGTTAGCCTATAGGGCAGTGAAAGGAACAGCTCCTTCCTATCTCCGGGCTATGGTCGATGCCTACACCCCTGCCCGACCACTTCGGTCTGCCACCTCGGGGCGACTGATTGCCTCGTCACTCAAGGGTCCTTCTGGCCGATCCACACGGTCACGACTCTTTTCTGTTCTGGCCCCACAGTGGTGGAATGAACTCCCCACTGATGTTAGGACAGCAGAGTTACTGCCCATATTTCGCCGCAGGTTGAAAACCCACCTCTTCAGGAAACACTACCCTTCCTCTCTGCCTGACCTACTTGTTGTTAACTAGTTGTACGAACGTTTGTTTTCTATTGTTGTATTGTTTATTGGATCTTGTTTAGTCGATACACTTAATTGTTTTAGCTCATGCTCATTTGATTTAGCTATTTTGTCTCATCCGGTTAAGGAAATAGGTAGCTGATATATTGCACTTTTACCTTAGCGCTAGGTATACTCTTGGTTGCTTGTTTTTGCAGAAAATGCACTAAAGACTTCTGGTGATTAGTAGTTTTTGTTCCCTACCTATGTTGAATACACTTATTGTAAGTCGCTTTGGATAAAAGCGTCTGCTAAATGACTGTAATGTAATGTAATGTAATGTAAACGCTGGGCTCTCAACAGTCACGCGATTAATTTAGAGCCAAATCAAAAGTATTTGAGTTGCTTATAAGTTGTAAAAAATAAGTGCAGACAAAATGATTTGGCTCTATAGTTAACGTGATTCATAAAATATCAGACAAAGACGTTGAGTCATTGGCGTTCTAAATTAACACCATTAACAACAGTTGTACAATACGCCTAATGAAAAGCTCTGTAGATGTTAGTAGTTTTTATTTTCTATTACGTTACTAGCCTGGGGAAAGTAAACCAGCCTTGCATCAGATCGTCCCCCGCCGGCTGTGGTGGAGCTGCGGGGAGAGCGGGCACGGCTTTCCGCATGGCTCACAAACGCGATGTGCCTAGATTATTCTCGTGAGTTGTGGACTCGTGTAGGCATATTGATTTTGAGATGTTTCCTCAATGTGGACATGGTACAAGTTGCAACAACCTTTGCAGAGGGAACTATAGCATCGCATTTATTGCACTTTGCGTGCTCACTGCTCAGCCTCAGTCATTTCCCTCTCTGTTAACCACACTTTGGAGATCTGTGCGACATACTGTCCCACTCGCTCCGCGGCGGTCGCTGAATGCACAGAACAGTGGGCGTATCCTCCCCGACCCCACTCACTCTGTTGGTGGGGTGACGTCACACCAGGCTCTGCTTGCATGCACACACAGACACAGCGGAGCTAAATGACGACGGATGAGAACCGTTTGGGGAACCGTTAATAAAAAAACGATGGAACCGGCTCCGGATCCGCAATGTCGGAACCGGGTCTGAAATGGACCCGTTTCCGAATCCCAACCCTATTTGTCATACAGAGATGTGGGTGGTGTCATTGGAGTTGGTTCAGAGTCCTTGTTCTTCATTGGTGTAACTTAGTCATTCAGTACAGTTACTTAGGTCTTCTCCCAGTTCTGATTGGTCGATATTTCCCTGTAACTTGCACGCGTGATAGCACGCATGATTATTATGTCATTGTGTAAAAATGAATAGAGAATATAGCTTAGACTAGAAACAAATTTCAAGAAATTTGTTTCTAGTTTCTGGGCCTGCAACTCGCCAAGTCTGTGCAGCATTTGAGCCACGGACCACCATTTGATGACATTTAGCCTCTCAGACCCTGTAAGGGTCCATTTGGTTACATGTAAGCCAGGTCTCCCCATTGACTTTCAATGGGGTATTTTGTCTAAGTTTATTGCACATTACGTTGCCACCAACATTCTAATTCTAACATGCTAATACTAACATGCTAATACTATCATGCTAACATGCTAATGCTAACATATGCTAACATGCTAATGCTAACATGCTAATGCTAACATGCTAAGGGGTCCATTTGGTTTCGCTCAGGGGGACGGCCCGGTTCCGACGAGCCGCCCCGCGTCTAAAACGGTTGAGAAATGACAGAGTTACGTGTTTCCCCGATTTTCTCCATTGACTTTCAATGTGTGTGTGTGTGTGCATGCACATGTGTGCGTGCATGTGCGTGTGTGCGCGCGTGTGTGTGAGAGGTGGTCAACTTGACCTTGAATCATTAACAAAGTATCATTTTCACCTGGGCTAGTCTATGCAAATGCGAACACTATTGAAAGTTAAAAGCACACTGACTGTCTCATTGAGAGAACGCATGTCCGAACAAATTGCTCTGTCGCAAAAAGTAAAAGTCGAATGCGATTTTTGTTTTAGCCGTGAGTGACCCGAGACATTGAGGTACGCCGTAGAGACTGACACGGGAGTGGATTTCCACTCCTGTCCTGTCCCACTCCCACAGAAAAAATCCTGTCCTGTCCCAATCCTGGGCCAGAGTAAAAAAAAAATCCTGTCCCACTCCTGTAGAATGACTCCTGATCCCATCCCGCTCCCACTCAAAATGACTCCCACTCCCATCCCGCTCCTGTTTTTTTTTTTTTTTTCCACTACCGCATTGTGCCGATTATAGACGACTCTAATTATAAGATGACCCCCATTTTTCTAAGACTAATTTGTGGAAAAAGAACATTGAATGTCAATTAGTCTAGTCCCCAATAACAAAATAAATAGTCTTATATTCAGCACAATAGGGTAAGTTAGTCATTAAGGCAATCGATGGCGCTTTTTAAGAGTATTGTTTCATACCATTAAACAATGTGGCACCAGGAACAGTTAATGTGGTAATGGTATGTTATATATACCATAAGGCATATAATGCCTTAATCCAGTTTAAACAACAATCTTCAAAGGCCCCAACACATAAATATACCTATAGTCTTTCCATTATGGGCCAGCTGCTAAATCCCTGTTGCTATTTTGGAATGTATGTCAGTTAAAAAAACAAAACAGTCAGTCACACCACGCCTACGGTAACAGTACCTTAGTTGAATAAACCCAAACATGGCATTTAATGTTGCATTTTATTAAGAAATTGTTTCCTTAAAAAAAAAAAAAAACATTTCAAGGTGCAAGTTCTTATCAACTTATTTTAAATTGTAACCATTATTGGACAATGCATGAGACATCATAATCATACCCGAAGTCAACCTTCTGGCCTTAGTTGTCCAAACAGAAAAGTCCCATCTGATTGCATTAAACAAGTGCACAATGCGCAAATGCAGGCACATACCCTCCATAAACTGCACTATGCAGTTAAAGGTCTTGGACCGCAATGAACTTGCAAATAAAGTATATAGTACCTCAGTTGTGTACTGTAAACAAATAAAAGTGCATAGGTTTAAAGTGATTGTACAAATAAACAAAACAGTAATGTCTACTCTTTAGGCTTGAAAATCATCAAGAAAACACTGTTGAGAAACTTGGGATTAAGGCATTACCTTAAATATTCAGTTTACATACCTGAGTTTGGTAAACAAACATGAAGTGTATAATGTAGGTAGGGTTAAAGTGGCCTCTTTTTAAAAAAAAATACAATGCTCTTCAGCATATTTCAATATTTCCCCCTTTGCAAGAAAACACTGTCCAGAAACTTGGGGCTAACTGGGATAACTCTCCTCGAAGGAGGCATACGAACTTTAAATGTTGCTATGTAGGAACAAGAGTTTATCAACATTTTCAGGGTCGAGGTTTGTACGCCTCTCCTATCAGTCTCCCCGCAACACTGAAAGAGCGCTCTGACGGAGTACTTGTTGCTGGGATTGCCAGCAGCTTCTTGGCAACTGCCACTAGCCCACCTGACATCTCCTGCCAGACTTCAAGTAGAGACTGGCCACGGATCTTGGGGTTGCTGCTCAGGTACTGCAGCACCAACTGGCGGCCCGATGTCTCCAACTCACTACCACTGTCTTCCCTCTCCTCGTCTTCAACACAACTAGCAAAGAAGTTGTGCACCTCTTGAGAGGTCCCTGGCTCTGCCTCTGGTGGTGCACCTGCAACAAAGATAGATTGTTATAGAACAATGCCATTTGCTGTGAGTGTGAGTGAGAGAGAGAAGGGAAAACATTTTGTAATTATGTTAATGTTCAGTGAGTGCTGCTCTGCTGGCGCTACTATTCACCCTCTTCCTCCTCCTCCTCCTCACGGACTCTCACTCTCTCTTCTTGCCCTGTCGTTTTCGTGTGTTCTGCCAGGGTGTCGATGACCTCCACATAATCATGAGAGTTTTTCTCAGGAAACTCCTCAGGCTAGGAGAGAGAGCTGTGGCTACCTTATGGTACAGGTGGATTTTGAATTTCAACTCCACTGCATGGGCTAACTTTTCTTTCAGCTATGGGGTGGAGGAGTGAAATCAACATGATATGAAACATCATTATTGCTGGGCATAGATTTTCTCAGGCAGACATCGTACAGTTTAAGATTTATACAATTCTTAACTCAATACATAGTTTCTACTGAACGTTAGACTCAAAAATATTATTTTCTTAAGCCCTGTTATTGGATGGGACCAAGCTCCTGTTACTACCTGGCTGGCAGACCTGCTACTTACTTACCACAAACTAAACAATATTAAAAAATATCAGCACTGTATTATATTACCTCTTTCACAGTCGCACTGTCTCCATCCTCGATCACACACCCCTTCAGCAGGGTTGCCTTGGACGGCAGGACAAGTTGAAGGGTAGGCGACTTCTCAGCCGAGAGGTGCCTGGTAGCCTCATCAAAAGGTTTCAGGAGTTTGATGATCTCTTCAAGGAGTTCGGGATCTATGTTGTTGACGAAGCGGAGCTCTTTTCGCCGAAGGAGGATGTTGTGTAGCTTACCAGACTTCAGAGCATCGCTTATAGATTGGAGCATTGCAAGTCTGGTATTCCACCTCGTCTCCACTGCTTGTTTCAGTGACAGGTCCAGCTCCTTTTGTAATCTGAAATACAAAGAGACAGTACACAAGAAACATAGGGCTACAGTGATTACAAATCTACTGTAATTCTACTTTCCTAAATAATGATTCAATAAAAAAATAAATCAGTAAATTGCAGCAGCTATTTAATTGATGATTTCACCATTTAAATAAATATTTAAGCAGCCATAAGAGGCATGCATGACATGGTGAAATGTATCTTACCCTGCTCTTTTGAAGTGAGTGACGAGGGTCTTGGACTGCTTCAACAGGCTGATGACGCTGAGGTGTATGGGGTTTTTCTCGTCCAAGTTGTCAAAGACATACTTCAGGACCAGGTTGATATTGTGGCCCGCACAGGAGAGTCTGATGTAGTCTTTAAATGCTGCCACCACGTTCGAACCATTATCAGTGACATATACATTGTCTTTGCGCTGAATGCCAAATTCCTATGATAGGTCAAAGTAAAAGAGAAAAAAAGACAAACACAAACGCTTAGCAAATAGAAGCCCATACATTAGATATTAACAGAATAAGGATTATCAATAATTTTATTTCACTTTAATCAGAACACTCATTTCACTTTTAATTCAGAGCATTTTACAATAAAAAACAAATAGCACTATATATATATTAGGACAATACATACAGTTTACACATTCAGTATGATTTGCTTAACACATACATTAATACAGGGCAACACCAAGAGACGGATACCTGAAGGATTTCCTCCACCGTAGTCTTGATGCGGTCATGCGATTTGACCCCCTCCATCATCCTTGTGGCCAGGATGCGGTTTCTTATCTCCCAGTTAAAGATGTAATGAACTGTAACGGTGATGTAGTTGGCGTTTGTCTTCTCCTCTGTCCACAGGTCTGTGGTGACAGCATAGTCGCTGCACTAAACAAATTAAGTAGGCTGCATTAATTTTAAGTCCTAAAACTAAACATAACTATACTTTTTTACACTTTATACTGCATGAGATAAACGTGCATTTACATTATACAATTGTGCAACGTAACGTACCTGTTTGAACTCTTCCAAGAGGACTGTTTTCACTTTGTCATACTCTCCTTCAACGTGTCTACTGACAGTGCGAGCACAGGGGAGCAGGTCCTCTGCTTGAATGGCTCCTCCATATCTTGAACCAATATCAAGCAGCTCCTGGGCAACTGTAATAAATCCCTGCCCCTCTACGGTTGAAAAAGGTCGCAAGTCCTTGCTACACATTCTAGCTAGTTTGTTGGTTAGGGAAGACTTGGCACCAACAGGTAATTTACGTTTGACTAAAGAAGAAATCTTTGGCTGGTTTTCAGCGGTATTTGATTTGCATGCGTGTCTGATAAGACCACTTGTACCTCCCTCCGTCGTGTATTTTACTAGCACTACGCATTTTTTACAGGCTGCATACATAGTATTGTTTCCATTATGCTCAACTCTCATGAACCCTGTCAACAGTTTAGACTTCCCGACAAGTTCTCTGAGTCTAACAGACTGATCATTATTCCTCACTTTGCGCTGCAAAAGCTCCTTTTGGGCATCATCTCCCCCGCCGCCATCCATTTCCGTTGTTTCGTTATGTGCTACTGTCATGTGCTAGTGCTTCTCGTTGTTGTTGTTTCTGTTAGTGTTCAGTTTTCGCTTCTTTCCGGAGTCTCCGCATTTAAGTTCCGGCTACAAGCACTGATGGATTATGGGTATTGTAGTTCTTTTGACTTGCTAACGCAAGTCAAAAGAGTGTTGGCTCACTAAAAGATGACTACAAATATGGGTGCTTCTGTTCTTTTGGTTGGCGCCACGGCCAGCTGAAAATGATCAAGATAGATGTAATTCACGCTCCTGTACGCTCCCGTTGACTTTCATTCCCGTCCCGTTACGATCACGGGATTAATACAAATGTTAATCCCATTCCGCGTGATTCCCGCGGGAATCCCGTGACCCGCGGGAATCCCGACAAAATGTCAGTCTACGCCGTGTGCGATCGTGGTATTGGTACGATAAAAAACGTGGTTATAAGAGCGAGTTAAGAATTGTGTTTGTGATGAAAAAAATGCTGACTCATTCAGGCAGGTAACATGGAGTTTATGAGACATTATGATGGTACACCTGTCTCTTTCAGGGCTGTAGTTCACGTACTGTATGTATCTGGGCTATGGTTGTGACATTGCGTGAAAGAGGACTAGTGTGGCTACAAAATTACCGAAACCCATGCGTGTAAAGTGAATATTTTGGCCGTGAGGGCGATTTGTTCGGAGAATTTCGGTACAGTCTTCACAGTGGCTTCTCCCTCTGACCCGCTCTCTCTCTGGGCGTGCGACACAAGTCGAGATTATTGCTCAGACCACACACACTTTAAACTGCGACAGCGGGCAAACCGTGCAACGTATTCGAATTCCGTCTGAACCACGACAAAGTCGATGGCCTCGTGTGCTGTTTGACGGTTAAATCGTGTTTCCACGTAACAGTATGCCAGATCAATGTGGCTCCAAAGTAACGTGTCGTTTTCTGTTTTTACCCGCGTTTCCCCATTTACTTTGAATGGGGCATGTTTTGCGTCGTTTATTGCGAATTACGTCGGCACGGTAACGCGAATCGGAAAGAAAAGCACAAGCACACCATTCCCGGCGGAGCCGCACGTTTTGATGTATATATTGCAGGGCTTTGGCAAACCGTGCGGCCAGCCATAGCGGACAACGTTTCGCGTCTTGATTATTATTATTACGATTAAGTATGCGTTTCGGATTTCGGCCGGGAATGGTGTGCTTGTGCTTTTCTTTCCGATTCGTGTTACCGTGCCGACGTAATTCGCAATAAACGACGCAAAAAATGCCCCATTCAAAGTAAATGGGGAAACGCGGGTAAAAACAGAAAATGACACGTTACTTTGGAGCCACATTGCTCTGGCATACTGTTACGTGGAAACACGATTTAAACGTCAAACAGCACACGAGGCCATCGACTTTGTCGTGGTTCAGACGGAATTCGAATACGTTGCACGGTTTGCCCGCTGTCGCAGTTTAAAGTCTGTGTGGTCTGAGCAATAATCTCGACTTGTGTCGCACGCCCAGAGAGAGACCGGGTCAGAGTGAGAAGCCACTGGGAAGACTGTACCGAAATTCTCCGAACAAATCGTCCTCACGGCCAAAATATTCACTTTACACGCATGGGTTTCGGTAATTTTGTAGCCACACTCGTCCTCTTTCACCCAATGTCACAACCAAAGCACAGATCCATACAGTACGTGAACTACAGCCCTGAAAGCGACAGGTGTACCATCATAATGTGCCATAAAACTCCATGTTAACTGCCTGAATGAGTCAGCAATTTCTTTCATCACAAACACAATTCTTAACTCGCTCTTATAACCACGTTTTTTATCGTACCAATACCACGATCGCACACGGCGTACCTCAATGTCTCGGGTCACTCACGGCGACAACAAAAAGCTCATTCGACTTTTACTTTTTGCGATAGAGCAATTTGTTCGGACATACGTTCTCTCATTGAGAGTCAGTGTGCTTTTAACTTTCAATAGTGTTTGCATTTGCATAGTCTAGCTCAGGTGAAAATGATACTTTGTTAATGATTCAAGGTCAAGTTGACCATCTCTCACACGCGCACGCACATGCACTCACATGCACACATGTGCACGCACACACACACATTGAAAGTCAATGGAGAAAATCGGGGAAACACGTAACTGTGTCATTTCTCAACCGTTTCGGACTCGGGGCGGCTCGCCGGAACCGGGCCGCCCCCCCCTTGAGCGAAACCAAATGGACCCGTTAGCATTAGCATGTTAGCATTAGCATGTTAGCATTAGCTAATGCTAACATGCTAATGCTAACATGCTAATACTAACATGCTAATACTATCATGCTAACATGCTAATGCTAACATGCTAATGCTAACATATGCTAACATGCTAATGCTAACATGCTAATGCTAACATGCTAAGGGGTCCATTTGGTTTCGCTCAGGGGGACGGCCCGGTTCCGACGAGCCGCCCCGCGTCTAAAACGGTTGAGAAATGACAGAGTTACGTGTTTCCCCGATTTTCTCCATTGACTTTCAATGTGTGTGTGTGCATGCACATGTGTGCGTGTGTGCGCGCGCGTGTGTGAGAGGTGGTCAACTTGACCTTGAATCATTAACAAAGTATCATTTTCACCTGGGCTAGTCTATGCAAATGCGAACACTATTGAAAGTTAAAAGCACACTGACTGTCTCATTGAGAGAACGCATGTCCGAACAAATTGCTCTGTCGCAAAAAGTAAAAGTCAAATGCGATTTTTGTTTTAGCCGTGAGTGACCCGAGACATTGAGGTACGCCGTGTGCGATTGTGGTATTGGTACGATAAAAAACGTGGTTATAAGAGCGAGTTAAGAATTGTTTGTGATGAAAAAAATGCTGACTCATTCAGGCAGGTAACATGGAGTTTATGAGACATTATGATGGTACACCTGTCTCTTTCAGGGCTGTAGTTCACGTACTGTATGTATCTGGGCTATGGTTGTGACATTGCGTGAAAGAGGACGAGTGTGGCTACAAAATTACCGAAACCCATGCGTGTAAAGTGAATATTTTGGCCGTGAGGGCGATTTGTTCGGAGAATTTCGGTACAGTCTTCACAGTGGCTTCTCCCTCTGACCCGCTCTCTCTCTGGGCGTGCGACACAAGTCGAGATTATTGCTCAGACCACACACACTTTAAACTGCGACAGCGGGCAAACCGTGCAACGTATTAGAATTCCGTCTGAACCACGACAAAGTCGATGGCCTCGTGTGCTGTTTGACGGTTAAATCGTGTTTCCACGTAACAGTATGCCAGATCAATGTGGCTCCAAAGTAACGTGTCGTTTTCTGTTTTTACCCGCGTTTCCCCATTTACTTTGAATGGGGCATTGTTTGCGTCGTTTATTGCGAATTACGTCGGCACGGTAACGCGAATCGGAAAGAAAAGCACAAGCACACCATTCCCGGCCGAGCCGCACGTTTTGATGTATATATTGCAGGGCTTTGGCAAACTGTGCGGCCAGCCATAGCGGACAACGTTTCGCGTCTTGATTATTATTATTACGATTAAGTATGCGTTTCGGATTTCGGCCGGGAATGGTGTGCTTGTGCTTTTCTTTCCGATTCGCGTTACCGTGCCGACGTAATTCGCAATAAACGACGCAAAAAATGCCCCATTCAAAGTAAATGGGGAAACGCGGGTAAAAACAGAAAACGACACGTTACTTTGGAGCCACATTGCTCTGGCATACTGTTACGTGGAAACACGATTTAAACGTCAAACAGCACACAAGGCCATCGACTTTGTCGTGGTTCAGACGGAATTCGAATACGTTGCACGGTTTGCCCGCTGTCGCAGTTTAAAGTGTGTGTGGTCTGAGCAATAATCTCGACTTGTGTCGCACGCCCAGAGAGAGACCGGGTCAGAGTGAGAAGCCACTGGGAAGACTGTACCGAAATTCTCCGAACAAATCGTCCTCACGGCCAAAATATTCACTTTACACGCATGGGTTTCGGTAATTTTGTAGCCACACTCGTCCTCTTTCACCCAATGTCACAACCAAAGCACAGATCCATACAGTACGTGAACTACAGCCCTGAAAGCGACAGGTGTACCATCATAATGTGCCATAAAACTCCATGTTAACTGCCTGAATGAGTCAGCAATTTCTTTCATCACAAACACAATTCTTAACTCGATCTTATAACCACGTTTGTTATCGTACCAATACCACGATCGCACACGGCGTACCTCAATGTCTCGGGTCACTCACGGCGGAAACAAAAAGCTCATTCGACTTTTACTTTTTGCGATAGAGCAATTTGTTCGGACATACGCTCTCTAATTGAGAGTCAGTGTGCTTTTAACTTTCAATAGTGTTTGCATTTGCATAGACTAGCTCAGGTGAAAATGATACTTTGTTAATGATTCAAGGTCAAGTTGACCATCTCTCACACGCGCACGCACATGCACTCACATGCACACATGTGCACGCACACACACACATTGAAAGTCAATGGAGAAAATCGGGGAAACACGTAACTCGGGGCGGCTCGTCGGAACCGGGCCGCCCCCCTGAGCGAAACCAAATGGACCCGTTAGCATTAGCATGTTAGCATTAGCATGTTAGCATTAGTATGTTAGCATTAGCATGTTAGCATTAGCATGTTAGCGTTAGCATGTTATGTTAGCATGTTAGCATGTTAACATGTTAACATTAGCATGTTAGCATTAGCATGTTAGCATTACATGTTATCATTAGCATGTTAGCATTACATGTTAGCATTAGCATGTTATCATTAGCATGTTAGCATGTTAGCGTTAGCATGTTATCATGTTAGCATGTTAACATGTTAACATTAGCATGTTAGCATTAGCATGTTAGCATTAGCATGTTAGCATTAAAATGTTAGCATGCTAGCATGTTAGCATTAGCATGTTAGTATTAGCATGTTAGCATTAGAATGTTGGTGACAACGTAATGTGCAATAAACTTAGACAAAATACCCCATTGAAAGTCAATGGGGAGACCTGGCTTACATGTAACCAAATTGACCCTTACAGTGTCTGAGAGGCTATATGTCATCAAATGGTGGTCCGTGGCTCAAATGCTGCACAGACTTGGCGAGCTGCAGACACCCAGTCAAATTTCTTGAAATTTGTTTCTAGTTATTACTACGATTAAGTATGCGTTTCGGTTTTCAACCTGTGTTTCTGCCATTGCATGGCAGGCACCCAGAATTATAATAAAACTGTCATTATTTGTTAGGTTTTTTTGTCATTGATATTTTGCTATACTTGACCCACTTGTTTAGTTATCTCTTAAAATGCACAACAAAATTGGAATTAATTTGCGGGGCATTAATTGGGGAACTAGATGTAAATTTCAATCCACAAAGTGGATTTCTTTCAACCTCTCAATAGTTTTTTTTTTGTCTTTATCTTTGTTTCCAATCCAGTGTTGCATCATCAGTCTGGCCTCCCTGTCTTACCAGCAGTAGATGAACATAGAAGCTTGGCTAAACCAAAACAGCACAGCTGTGACCAGTGTGGACAACGCTACCATGCCATGTCTGGCCTTAAAAGACACCAGAGAATTCATACTGGAGAGAAACCCTATGGGTGTGATCAGTGCGGACAACACTTCTCTGAAATGTCGAAGCTTAAAAAGCACCGGAGAATTCATACTGGAGAGAAACCCTATGGATGTGATCAGTGTGGACAACACTTCTCTAAAATGTCCGACCTTAAAAAGCACCGGAGAATTCACACTGGAGAGAAACCCTATGGATGTGATCAGTGTGGACAACATTTCTCTCAAATGTCCCACCTTAAAAGCCACCAGAGAATTCACACAGGAGAGAAACCCTATGGGTGTGATCAGTGTGGACAACACTTCTCTCACATGTCCAACCTTAAAAAGCATCAGAGAATTCACACTGGAGACAAACCCTATGGGTGTGATCAGTGTGGACAACACTTCTCTCACATGTCCGACCTTATAAAGCATCAGAGAATTCACACTGGAGAGAAACCCTATGGATGTGATCAGTGTGGACAACACTTTTCTGAAATGTCCAGCCTTAAAAGGCACCAGAGAATTCACACTGGAGAGAAACCCTATGGGTGTGATCAGTGTGGACAACACTTTTCTGAAATGTCCAGCCTTAAAAGGCACCAGAGAATTCACACTGGAGAGAAACCCTATGGGTGTGATCAGTGTGGACAACACTTCTCTCACATGTCCGACCTTATAAAGCATCAGAGAATTCACACTGGAGAGAAACCCTATGGATGTGATCAGTGTGGACAACACTTTTCTGAAATGTCCAGCCTTAAAAGGCACCAGAGAATTCACACTGGAGAGAAACCCTATGGGTGTGATCAGTGTGGACAACACTTCTCTCAAATACACCACCTTAAAACGCACCAGAGAATTCACACTGGAGAGAAACCCTATGGGTGTGATCAGTGTGGACAACACTTCTCTCAAATACACCACCTTAAAACGCACCAGAGAATTCACACTGGAGAGAAACCCTATGGGTGTGATCAGTGTGGACAACACTTCTCTCACATGTCCGACCTTATAAAGCATCAGAGAATTCACACTGGAGAGAAACCCTATGGATGTGATCAGTGTGGACAACACTTTTCTGTAATGTCCAGCCTTAAAAGGCACCAGAGAATTCACACTGGAGAGAAACCCTATCGGTGTGATCAGTGTGGACAGCGCTTCTCTCAAATGTCCAACCTTAAAAGCCACCGGAGAATTCACACTGGAGAGAAACCCTATGGGTGTGATCAGTGTGGACAACACTTCTCTAGAATGGAACACCTTAAAGTGCACCAGAGAATGCACACTGGAGAGAAACCCTATGGATGTGATCAGTGTGGACAAAACTTCTCTCAAATATCCAGCCTTAAAGTGCACCAGAGAATTCACACTGGAGAGAAACCCTATGGGTGTGATCAGTGTGGACAACACTTTTCTGAAATGTCCAGCCTTAAAACGCACCAGAAAATTCACACCAGAGAGAAACCCTATGGATGTGATCAGTGTGGACAACACTTTTCTGAAATGTCCAGCCTTAAAACGCACCAGAAAATTCACACCAGAGAGAAACCCTATGGATGTGATCAGTGTGGACAGCGCTTCTCTCAAATGTCCAACCTTAAAAGCCACCAGAGAATTCACACTGGAGAGAAACCCTATGGATGTGATCAGTGTGGACAACACTTTTCTGAAATGTCCAGCCTTAAAAGGCACCAGAGAATTCACACTGGAGAAAAACCCTATGGATGTGATCAGTGTGGACAACACTTCTCTGAAATGTCGAGCCTTAAAAAGCACCAGAGAATTCATACTGGAGAGAAACCCTATGGATGTGATCAGTGTGGACAACACTTCTCTCAAATACACCACCTTAAAACGCACCAGAGAATTCACACTGGAGAGAAACCCTATGGATGTGATCATTGTGGACAACACTTCTCTCAAATGTCGAGCCTTAAAAACCATCATAGAATTCACACTGGAGAAAAACCCTATGGATGTGATCAGTGTGGACAACACTTCTCTGAAATGTCGAGCCTTAAAAAGCACCAGAGAATTCATACTGGAGAGAAACCCTATGGGTGTGATCACTGTGGACAACACTTCTCTAGAATGTCGAACCTTAAAACACACCAGAGAATTCACACTGGAGAGAAACCCTATGGATGTGATCAGTGTGGACACCACTTCTCAAAAATGGCCAGCCTTAAAACACACCAGAGAATTCACACTGGAGAGAAACCAGTGAACCAGTTGTGATCAGTGTGAACAACATTTCTCACAAAAGTCCAAACTTAAACGACATCAGAGAATTCTTAGATAACCCCTTTCATTGTGATATGTGTGAAAAAGCTTTCAACCGCTCCAATGATGTAGATAGAAGTTCACATGTTTGTACACATATGCGAGATACATTTGAACTGAACTGAATATGCAATATGACAAAAAATAAAATCAACCAGGTGCTCGATGGAGATGCAAAGAATAATAATGTAAAGTAGGATCAGTGGGACTGGAATACTAGGATTATACTTGCCCTGATGAAGACTCTGTTTGAGTCAAAACATGTTGGCATATTTATTTTTTTCCACCCTCCTAATTTTTAACTTTTTGAGTGCTCGGATCGCCGTCTTATCTTTACTGAATATGCAATATGTTTTGTGTGAACAGTATGAGACGATTCTATAGAGGCAGATAAACATCAGAACATCCACATAAAAGTCGTTCATTATGATTTATTTGTGTGGGTCTGTGTGAACACAAACACTGGCTGATGATTGGCTGATCACCCCATAGCGATGATTTGATTGGCTGAGCACGGCTGATGTATGATGATATGCATGTGTATGATGATGTGAGCGCCACTCACTTCACACCAGTGTGATGTTTGAGGGGCGCCAGCCCCTCCTATTCCCAGCCTTGAGGGTTTGTTTAAACACAAACATTGACGACAAAGTGAGGACGCAGATTGTGATTGGCCGGAACGACCAATTGACCTTATCTTAAGTGTTGTTTAAGTAATATGTCACATTGAATAAAGTGGTTGAAGTAAGACTTAGATTTTAAATGAGAGTTAATTGAATATGTTGTATTAAAGGTGATATAGACAAGTTTTCAGCCAAAAAAAATAATATATATATATATATATATATGGCCTTTTTTCCCTCTATCTTCCCCTATATTTTGATGCTGAGCTGTTTCCCTGTAGACAGACACTCTCCCTTTGGCTCCATCTATGTGTTTATATCTGTTTATATCCACTGGTGTTTATCCTACGGGACGTCGGGAGGGCGTATACTAGTGTGTGGGGAGGAGGGTGTGTGTGGGGGGTGAGGCGGAGTCTTAGCCAATCACAGCGCGAGGGTGCGTACAGGTACAGCCCGCATATCACCGGCCCAGGCGGCCATCGCTCTGTTTCCATTTCAAGAAAATAACTAGACATGGCGGAGTCAGTGGACGCTTCGACTTTAGCAAAGAAAAGAAAGATTTCTGAAAGCAAACGTGTGGCAGACAAAGCTCGACCCAAAACCAGAGTAAATCTGGGGGTTGCGTTTCCCCGATGGCGTGCGTTGAAGGAGAGGCTATCGATGACCATGGATATATCCAGCGACGCGGAGTTGGGAATGTATCTTTTAGACCAGTAAGTCTCTTTCAAACTTTTTCTTTCACACAACACGTAGCGCTCTCAATGTAAATCATACTCGTCTTTTATCTCAACTTTTATCGTGCCAAAGAGTCTGTTTTTCCAAATGCTACCGCTCCTGTTGGCTTACACGTACAGTACACTGATCATGTAAATAAATACGTATAACCACCGCATCATATATCGTAACGGAAGAATATACTGTACTCTAGAAATAAGCACAGACGCTAAACCATCAATCTTACATGGGGGGTGGGGTGGAGAAAAGAAAACAAAGACCCCGGTCGAGCGAATTGGTATGCTGTCTGTATGTAGTGTACCAGCGTCTCGATCTACCTATATTACCTATAAACTGGAAAAGTACTATTGCAACGTGTGCTGTTTCATATGAGCATTTGTTGAAGCCTCATATGGCGTTTTTAGGTCTGTGTAGACAATACCTACTTCATGAAATATATAATAATTCTGAGTTCAACGTTAGGTAACAGTACAGTTACAAAATATGCTCAATTGATTACAGTAAAAGCACTGGGGACTTGTTTGCAATGGTCTAATAACTAATTGTTATGGGTTCATTTGGTTGTGGCATGTCGGTGCATACAGTAACTTAGCCCAATGTACATAATGTAATGTCACCTCTCTGCTCAACATGTATTGCTCTTCTTGAGTGCAACAATAATTTGGTATGTTTTTGGTATCAAGCACAGGCCTCCATGCCTTAATTCACTGATTGTTGATTGTTGACAAATATGTTGAGTGACTGACTGTAACAAGTTATATGTTTTGACTGTCCCCAATAGATATGAGGGTGGGCCATCAATCTCAACACCCCAAAAGCGCCTCTATCTTCACAATGCCTGTCTCCAATTACAGAAGGTAGTGCTGCTGGACCATCTAGGTATGTACTGTTGTGTAGTAGCCGCAATTTGCAACTCTAGATTTTTTTATAATGGGATGAATCTAGAGTTGCAATACCCTCCATTGACTCCCCACTCATCATTTTGCGTTTGCGATCTGCTTGTCTTAAACGACGTTAAACTCACCAACATTGCAGCTGTAGTCCAAGCTTGAATTATTCTCTTTCAATCTGCCGAGCTTGTTTTTCATAAAAATCCCCCGTAGACATGTTATGAGCTACTTTCTGTCAAGAAGAAGAAATGTTGGAGTTTGGAAGCGCTCGTTTGAATTAAGGGGTCGAGCTGCTGCCTCCTGCATTATGTGCAAATGCGAAACAGATGCATGCAGGGACGTTCAGTGACTTACGACGAGCGCTTAGAAAAAGAATCACTTGCACAGAATTTCTTGACAGAAAGTAGCTCATAACATGTCTACGGGGGATTTTTATGAAAAACAAGCTCGGCAGATTGAAAGAGAATAATTCAAGTTTGGACTACAGCTGCAATGTTGGTGAAGACAAGCAGATCGCAAACGCAAAATGATGAGTGGGGAGTCAATGGAGGGTATTGCAACTCTAGATTCATCCCATTATAAAAAAATCTAGAGTTGCAAATTGCGGCTATGTTGTGTAGGTGCTACCTGTACCTGGTTGTTCATGGTACTGTATTTGTTGTATAATTCATGTGTGTTGTCATTCACTTTTGAGTACAGTAATGAATGACTGTAAATATAGCATATAGCCTACCTAAACTAGTGTAGACATTTATATCGCACATGTGCATGATTGAGCCTCTTTAGTAATATACACATGTTTAGCGTTTGAAACTGTTTTGTTTTAGAAATGTTCATGTTTGCATATTTTAGTTGCACATTGGTCATGGGTAACGGAAACTAATTATTTATGTTTTTGTTGTACAGAGAGGAACGACCACAGCGAACAGAAGAAGCTTTACTGAGTGATGTAGAGCCTCTTCCATGTTCCAGTGGCGAAGAAATGGAAGTAGTGGGGTGTCTGCAACAAAGGTTAGTCTACATTACAGTCCTACTCACATGCCTGTCTGAAATCTAGTATTATTTAATTCACCAACACATCTTTTTCTACCATTTCAGTTTTACATCATTGGTCATTGAAGAGGAACAGGAAGATGTGGTTGATTCACACTATAATGCCTTCATCAACACTGTGTAAGTCAAAGTGCATGTAATAACACAATCTGCATCGTATGCTTTGTCATCATAAATTGTATTGCAGATAATGTCAACTTGACACACATAATATGGTCTGAAATTATTCCACCTCTCCTATTAGTGTGGTTGCCCTAAAGGGCAACCAGACTATTGTAATTGTAACACTTTATTAGTGTGGTTGCCTATGGGCAACCATACTATTGTTCCCCTTACCTTTTATTTCTTTCTTTATTATTCTGTATAAACTTTATTTTGCCGTGCTACTCCTCCCACAGTTTTTGCCAAACATACTCGAGCCATATGTCAAATCGACCGGCTTCATCGGGAATCGTGTGCTTGTTGATTGATAAGAGAAATGTTGTATAGTTTAATTGATATTAATTAATTAGTGAATTCATTTTCCCCATTCACTTGAATGGGAAAATGGGAAAACTCAAATTTAACTATTTGTTTCTCTGAGACCGTAAAGGCTGTAGTTACAACACTTGGAGGGGAGGTTCATAATAATTATCAAAATTAATTAACATATAATTATATCGGTCGGCCTCATGGTGGCGCTATAACAGCCCACTTTACGTTTTGCATTATAACTCTTGAACGGTAGGTCGTAAAATTATTTTTTCCCTGGATTCCTTGAGTCATGACGCATCTCCCCATATAGGCCACGCCCATTTGCGTCAGGATAGATTTTCCGCCATTTTGAATTTTCTTCAAAACACACTTTTGGATCCTCCAGCTACAGATTTTGGCCAAATCTCACAAGAATCGGTACACATGATCTTCGGACCTATCCGATTAAAACAGCAGAGTCAGAATTTTGATAGTCCATATCGTTCGTCCGTAATCAGCTTCCAAAGTTAGTGGGAGGGGCCTATTTTACAAAAGACGGCACAAATCACGAACGGAATGTCCGATCCATCCCAAATTTTAATCAAATGTCGAGGGTGGCTTAATAAACACAGAGCCAATTGCCTATTCTATTTTCATCTATAGGGGGCGCCACAATTGCAAAAACACTTACCAGTTTGTTGCAAAAACATGATTTCGGGGGGGGGGGGGGGGGGGGGGGGGAAACCCTCCCAATTACTTACACATGATCACAAGGGTGACTTTAATTGGCTAGCAAAATTACCGGGAGAGGGGCCTATATTAGCGAGTGAGGCAACCACACTTTGAAATTTCCCAGAATTGCTTCTTTCTAGTTAGTGTGGTTGCCTATGGGCAACCATACTATTGTTCCCCTTACCTTTTATTTATTTATTATTAGTGTGGTTGCCTATGGGCAACCATACTATTGTTCCCCTTACCTTTTATTTCTTTCTTTGTTTTCTTTCTGTATAAACTTTATTTTGATGTGCTGCTACTCCCACAGTTTTTGCCGCACACACTTGAGCCATATGTCAAAACGACCGGCTTCATCGGGAATAGTGTGCTATCTCCTTGCTAAGACATCCGTTGTATAGTTTAATTGATATTAATTAATTAGTGGATTAAATTTCCCCATTGACATGAATGGGAAAATGCAAAAACTCACATTCAAGTATTTTTTCCTCTGAGACCGTATGGGCTACAGTTACAACACTTGGGGGGAAGGTTCATAATAATTACTAAAATTAATAACCTTAAGTATATTGATCGGCCTCATGGTGGCGCTATAACAGCCCACTTTACGTTTTGGCGTATAACTCTTGAACCGTAGGTCGTAAAATCAAAATTATTTTTTCCTGGATTCCTTGGGTCATGATGCATCTCCCCATATAGGCCACGCCCATTTGCGTCTAGATAGATTTTCCGCCATTTTGAATTTTGTTCAAAACCCACTTTTGGATCCTCCACCTACAGATTTTGTCCAACTCTCACAAAAATCGGTACACATGATCTCCGGACCTATCCGATTAAAACAGCACAGTCAGAATTTTGATCTTCCGTATCGTTCGTCCGTAATCGTCTTCCGAAGTTAGTGGGAGGGGCCTATTTTACAAAAAATGCCACAATTCACGCACGCAATGTCCGATCCATCCCAAATCCAAATCACATGTCGAGGGTGGCTTAATCAACGCAGAGCCAAAAGCAATTCCATTTTCATCCATAGGGGGCGCTACAATTGCAAAAACAATTACCCGTTTATTGCAAAAACATGATTTCAGGGGGGAAAAACACTCTGAATTACTTACACATGATCACAAGGGTGGCTTGACATTGTCATTGGCTAGCAAAATTACTGGGAGGGGCCTATATCAGCGAGTGAGGCAACCACACTTTGCAATTTCCCAGAATTGCTTCTTTCTAGTTTTTATTTTACTAGAGTAAGACAAAGTTTGTCCCACTACTAGTCCCACAGTTTTGACTGTACGCACTTGAGCCATATGTCAAATTGACCGTAAAAATCGTGTGCTTGCTCATTGCTAAGAGAAATATTGTATAGTTTAATTGATATTAATTTATTAGTGAATTAAATTTCCCCATTGACATGAATGGGAAAATGCGGAAAATCACGTTCAAGTATATTTTCCTCGGAGACCGTAAGGGCTATAGTTACAAAACTTGGAGGGATAATTCGTAATACTTACTAAAATTAATTAACTTATAATTATATCGGTCGGCCTCATGGTGGCGCTATAACAGCCCACTTTACGTTTTGGCTTATAACTCTTGAACCGTAGGTCGTAAATTCAAAATTCCTTTCTCCCTGTATTCCATGGGCCATGACGCATCTCCCCATATAGGCCACGCCCATTTGCGTCAGGATGGATTTTCCGCCATTTTGAATTTTCTTCAAAACACTTTTATTTTCTGATTCTACAGATTTTGTCCGAATCTCACAGAAATCGGTACACATGATCTCTGGACCTATCGGACCGCGTTTACATTTTTTTCAGATTTTTTGAATTTTTTTTGTCCGTATCGTTCGGCCTTAATCGTCGTCCGAAGTTAGCGGGAGGGGCCTATTTTACAAAAAATGCCTAAAATCACGAACGGAATGTCCAATCCATCCCAAATTTGAATCACATGTCTGGGGTGGTTTAATCAACCAAAAGCCAAAAGCAATTCCATTTTAATCCATAGGGGGCGCCGCAAATGCGAGAAATGTAACCGTTTGTCGCAAAAACATGATTTTTGGGGGATAAATCCCCTCCGAATTACTTACGCATGATCGCAGGGGTGACGTGACATTGTAATTGGCTGCCAATATTAGTGGGAGGGGCATATGTAAGCCACTGCGGCAACCACACTTTGCAATTTTTTAAAATTGCGACCTTTCTAGTTCATCACTAATGTGAATGTAACCCTTCTGTTTGTAGCATTTGCTTGACAGATGAAGAGTTGTTGGAAGATGATGTTGACCAGACGCACACTGCTGTTGGAGAATCTGATATTGACCGCACCATCACAGCTGATGAAGGAGAACAAGAGGACCTTGAACGCACTTTCACAGCTGATGAGGGACATGGTGATGCGGGAGATGCCACACTCACAGCGGACGATGAAGACTATCTAGAATACGGCTCTGATGCAGATGACGAAGAGTACGAGCAAATGCATGGGGAGGACAACAGTGGCGAAGACATATGTGCCACCTATTTCTTTGAGGTTAGTTTCTACAATTTAATTTCATGTAATTTTGATTTAATTTGATATGTTTTTTTCTAAGCAGTTCAACTTTGTGTATAACAGGTCTGGTGGTGGTTTCCAAACTACTCAGATTGACCTGAACACATTGCCTACTATCGGGATGGATGAACTGGTCTACGACCCCCCTGAACTGGAAGTTCACGATTCAGAGGATGTGTCTTCAGAAGAAGAAGGAGAGGAGGATATTGTAGGTCATCCGGCATACATAGTATATAAAAGCTCTCTCACTCGGCTCATCTCATTCCTGGAGCTGTCAATAAGGAGCTGTCCTGTCAAAAACTGTCAGGCACAGCCACCGTTTGCGGTGCAGTTCTCTACAAGAGGCTCTGCAGCCATAATCTCTTGGGTACGCCTTTCTTGTAATTTTCAATAATTTTTTTTGTTATATAGTTGTACTATTGTAGTTCATTAAAACTGTGTGTAATGTGTCATTGTTGTACTATATATTTTGTTATTTTACAGGTCTTTTCTGCCAGCCACATTGTGTGGTCATGGAACTCGCAACCAAAGTTGAAGTTTGGAATGCAAGCAGGGGATTTCATGATGGCAACCAACATTCTGCTGTCTGGCAATCATTTTGCTAAAGTGAAGCTGTTGTTCAAGCACATGAACATGGGCATAGTGGCAGACAAGACATTCTTCTAGATCCAAAACGCCTACTGTGTTGACACCATCAAGGAGTTTTGGGAGGAGAAGAGATCTGTAGTAATTCAGCGCCTGGCTACTCAAGACAGTGTAGTGGCCCTAGGTAAGGAACCTTCATTCTAATGTTCTCTAACCATTGATTTCTCTGTGTAATTGTTTCTATTTTATGTTTATATCATTCACATTTTACTTTGTGCAATTATGTTTTTTGTCAGCCGATGGAAGAATGGACAGCCCTGGTCACTGTGCTCAATATTGCTCTTACACCACCATGGACAACGACAGCAAGGACATCATAGCCCTGGTAACCATTGATAAACGGGAAACAGAGAGGAAAGCTGTGATCATGGAGAAAGAGGCATTCATTAGGACCATGGATCTACTGATGACTGAAATCAACCTCAAAGAGATCTGTACAGATGCACATGTGCAAATCTCTGCTCTTATGAGTAAGTACAACATGCAGCAAATTCTACATTCATACTGCTTCTTCTTCTTTCGTGTATCATCCTCAAATGTCCAACTCAGTATCGAGTAGCCACGCCCTCTCTGGTCTCTGGTCCCACGTGGAAGAGGCCGGCCTCCGAAGGAGGTCTGTACAGGGGGCAGGTGTTAATTATGTGCTCGGCAGATTGCTCAGGCTCGCCGCACTCGCATGCTGCACTGTCCGCCAAGCCCCACCTCTTCATTGCTGATTTGAAGCAGCCGACTCCAGTGCGCAGGCGGTTCAGTAGTGTCCACTTTTGGCGTGGTAGGTCCTTCAACACCATCACCCGGGTCAAGGATGTAGTGGTGCATACGGGAGGGCCCAGCAGACTCCCACTCCTGCTTCCAAGATGCCGCCAGCCATGCACTGGTGGATGAGTCCTCCGGGATGGAACGTAACATGTCTTGTGCCGCCTTGTTGTAAGGGTGGCGGGACTTGAGTCTGTTTGGAGGCTCTATTTCCACTGTAGTGTTGTGTAGGATGTGCCAGTCGTGTATTTTGGCTTTCCTTGCTAGCTTGATGGTAGCAGCCTCTCGTCGGAGGCCGGCCGGGGCAATTCCTGCAAGAACTGGAGGACTGGCAGGTAGGACACAGGAGTGGGCTTCAGGCAGCCAGTTATGGTTCGGAGAGAGTTGTTAATTACTGTGTCCACCTTTTGGACATGTGGGCTCCTACACCAGACTGGGGCACAGTCAGAGCCGGACTAACAATGGAACTAGGTGGAGCTTAAGCGCCAGGGCCCGAAGCTTGCAGGGCCCGGTACGAGACTATAGGTACAACTGTTGCTTCTGTCGAAAAATATAACGCAACACAGGAACCCCCGCTAGTGTTTTTGGTCTTCTCGTCTGACAGTTTCTGTAGCAGCCTGATACTAGCAGCAAGGGGGGGGGGGGGGGGTAGTCGGCCTGGGGGGGGGGGGGGGTTCCCGACGGCTGCGCGTCGCTTCCTCCTCCGACAGAGGGGAAGCGAGTAAGTGACGCCCCCTTGCTCAGGAAGGCCCCCTCTCTCAGACCGACCAACGTGTGGTGTTGTTGCGACAATAACATAGCCTACAGCCTATGTAAGAGGAATATAAACACAAGACCTTGGCGCAAAACTTCATATTTACCCTGCTCTAATGCAACAAAAGTGTGTTCTTACATCCTCCATTTCACGATTTCAGCACTCGTGAGTAAATGAATGTAATTGCTAATTTGCTATTATGAAAGTTTTCAGTGACGTTGCACCCACCACAACTTGGTTGCATTGTCGTCAATAATTAATCTGTCTTTAAAACGTTCTAATATTAATATAGCATATTGACATTGTCTGTTGGTACACACGTTATATGGACCATGTAACAACATGGTCAACAGCACTGTTTGCAAATGTAGCTACATTTGTTGGCCACAAAGACAATTTAGACAAAACATGCTGCTGCATGTTTATTGTTAATGACTGTATTAATAACCATAAAGTAATCTCCTAGTCCTTACATAATAGTTTAGCAGAGACTGAAGTTGGAAAGGCTGTGCCCAGTGCGGCTGTGTCTTGTGTGTCAGCGGGCAGCGCAGGCAGTAGTGGATATATGCGCTAAACGGCGAAATGCATGTTAATTAATTAATTGGCTGAATCTGTAGGGCCTTTTGATTTTGTGAAGCGCCAGGGCCTTGAGAGGGGTTGATCCGTCACTGGGCACAGTATTCAGCTGCAGAGAAGACCAGGGCTTGGTCATACTGCCATGTCATACTGTCATGCTAAATGTATATAAACTAATTTATATTTGTATTTATCCAAAGACAAGGGGAAATACAAGGATGCTGGCATATTCCACAGTCTGGACATGTGGCATGGTGCCAAAAACCTGGCAAAGAGGATCACTGCTGTAAGTTAATGTTTATATGATGTGCTCAGTCTTAGACTTGTGTTGTGTCAATTTAATTACAATATAGAATTTGTGACTGTAATGTCATTCTTTCAGGTTGGACAACAGAGTGGTATGAAACTTTTACTTGTGTGGGTGAAGGCTGTGGTAAATCACTTTTGGTGGTGCTGCAATAAAGCCTCAACCCATGAGGAATTCATGGTAAGAACACTAGATGAACATTTTAGAATTCTGTCTGTGTATAAACGATAACGTCACCCATCTTCTGCCGAGATTTGTGAAGAAAAACACTTGTATAGTACATTGGTGTGTTTTGTCTGATATAATTGTATGTTATCTTTCAGGAACGTTGGCTGGCTATATTGCATCATGTAGCGGATGAGCATGTCTGGGTGATGGGCACATGTGAGCATGACTGTCCCACAAAGCACCCGAAAGAATGGATTGTGCGGGGGTCCAAGGTTCACACCGCCCTCAAAAGTCTTGTGACAAGCAAACGTTGGCTGAACACTGTGTACAAGTACCTGAACTTCAGGTAATTGCATTACAGTTACTATATACTAGATTTCACCTTTTTATAGAATATTATACTTGGTTCAGACTCTCGGTCGGTATGTATTCACACAAAAATTAATTTTAGAAGGTTCTCCTGGTTATGTACAATGCTGGATAGAAAATGGACACAAACAATGCAGATAAGACAGATGTTGGAGCAGTTGGGCTTCATTGAAGTAGTGAACTAGCATACCATGACACTTGTCAACATGGTATCAACTGTGACAATCAACTGTGTGTGACTGTGTGTGTGTGTGTGCGCTACTTGCTCATTCACAGATCTACATCGGACCTGGAATCTTTTCAGAATTACATTTTGATGTATGCTTCAAAGAGGTTTTCATTCAGCCCCCCGGTCTATGAGGCGAGAACCATCCTTGCTGCTCTCTAGACTACAACCACAACAAGGGTCGTCCTCTCAGAATCAATGCAGCTGGAGGAATGAGGTTGGTTCACTGTACACAGTTTGAATGACACTTTGTAAATTTATATTAGGCCTACATCTAACCAGTCACACTGTCTGTCACATCATAGAACACTGGTACACAGGAATTGGGGGCTGCTTTTCCAAAATACAAAAAGTATATCAGTGTAATAAAGACTGATCTACCTTTATGACAACTTTATGGATTCATTTCCATTCATAATTTACGTATGTGAAAATGTCACACCAGCAAACATCTGGTGTGAGATAACTCTGGTGCCTCAGCATAATGTCTCATCTCTGTGTAAAAGCCTGATTCAGAAATGGTCCCATTACATCTGCATTTCCACCTTATGCCCACTAGGCTCATGACCTCCCCTGACAAGACTCCCTCTTTTCCAAAACCCCCTTATTGTACTTGAATAGTAAACTAATATCTCATCTCTTTTGCAGTAGGTGTAAGGTCTTCAAAAAAAGGTCCAATCGATGGACCACCTACATCCCGGAGCTGCAGAGGCGTATCCTTGACAAGAGAGTCTCATCTAACAAGGGCCTTCCTAAAATCATGAAGCTCAGAGCAGAAGACCCACGCCGATATGGACTGCTCACAGCTGTTCCTGCACCATCAATGGAAGAACTTCTCCAAGGCCATGTGAGGAGGGGTGATGACCAGGGTATGTCAACTGCATTACATGTTACAATATTTTTTTTTTACTCCTTGATTGCTCTTTCTTGTACACTTCATTCTATCCCTTTATTTCCTGTGCCTGCTGGGTTTTTGTTGTTTTGAATGTTACGCTATCTCTGCTGCTGCATTGTCTGAAGGAAGCCAAACAAAAATAAGTTTTACTCTTATGTACCTGTACACAAAATGTAACAATACAGTACAACCTTGAACTTACTTTTAATTTGGAAGAAATATCTGTGTTCTGGCCTATAACATTACTTATGTAAGTGTAGCAACTATTTACATGTAACAATATATATCCCCTTCCCCTCCACCCATCTTTTCTCCATAGGAGCACCGGACGTGACTCTCCGATCCGTTGACGAGATGGAATAGCAAGATGAATTGCTGAGGTAACAATAATTGAACACGACTACACGGATGGCTGTGTATGTTAGGGCCATTATTCCTATGCCTTTGTTATCTGATTTATCAAAATGATACATGGATTAAAGCAAAATAAAATGACTCAACGTGTTTGTAAGACCAAGTCCGAATGAGCAATTTATGAAATGGTATGACACACTGGCGCTTTTTGTAAACAATTAACACTTGTGTAATTATGTTCTAGTAATAGTGTTCCTGTTGTACATACCAGGTGAAAAAGATCACAGATTGAAGCTCCAACCTTTGCCTATATACAAAATATGCTATGAACATAAAAATGCTCTAATCTTCAATTCGTATACAAAAGTAGATAGCCTATCTACAAGCTCTCAATGCATCAGACGCATTGAGAGCTTGTAGATCAGCTATTTTCAGTGTGTGTGCAACACGATTCCTTAGCAGACATGCTGGCTTCTATGGAATCCAAATCAGTCATGGTGGCTGAGAACTATTTTTTATTCTTTGGGAAAAAACAACACTGGTTACCGTATTATTACTAGATAAATGAAAGGACAGACGTCCTAATAAGGTTTTGCCATCAAAATGGCATACATCTATATTACACAATTGTTTGACCTTATGTATTTGTCTTTTTTAGGTGCTGAATTCATCCTACTGTCCCCATACTTCATTGCTACAAAGGCCCGAGCTCTGAGCTCAGATCGACACCCTGCACACAAAGGCCCGAGCTCTGAGCTCAGATGGACACACTGCACACAAAGGCCCGAGCTCTGAGCTCAGATGGACACCCTGCACACAAAGGCCCGAGCTCTGAGCTCAGATGGACACCCTGCACACAAAGGACTTTGCCAAAGTGGGCTGCCTGATAGTGATACCAACTTTTATCGATACTGTATAGAGACTGTACATTTTCAGGAATCAACCTGATAAAAAATGACGTGTTTACAACTGTACATATTTTTTTTTTATGTGTTTTCATTTATTTTCTCATCACCAGCATCTTTTGTACAAATGTACATGTGTTTTGCCCATCGTTAAATAATTAAAATTGTTTCTTGTGGATTTGTTTGCTTCATTGACAGCCAGGTTATCAGAACAATATTGGGTACCATGAATTTGAAAGCAATGTGAAAATCAAAATGTTTTTTATTATCAATAAGACAGATTTTGCAAAATGTAAACAAGTAAAAATAATAGAATATATTCAAATTAAATTGCCACCGAAACAATACAAATTGTGCAAATGGTAATCAAGCTATTATTGCTCGGCCATTTTACAAATGTATATATGCAATACTAGAGAAAAAAGAATCCCGCACACTGTCTTCACTTACAGAATTAGATTCTGTAAGGTTGTTCAGACCTTCATCAGGCATGCCTGATGAAGGTCTGAACTGAAACGTTGCTCAATAAATCTATTTCTGTAAGTGAAGACAGTGTGCGGGATTCTTTCTGTTCTCCAGTTCAAGTTATCCGACGCACCTGTCCACTGTAGGTGTGCAGGACTTTCTCACAAATATAGTACAAAATCAAAAATGTGCAAAGGGTCTTCAAATATTACAAATAATAAAACGAGGTATATAATTAAAAACTAATTGCACAAAGTAAATAACGAAATTCTCCAGTTATCCGACGCACGGATGTTGGTAGGCACTAAGTGCATCAAAAACAAGTGCAGGTTCTCTGTCAAACAGAGCCAGGGAAAACTGTCTCATCTCCTCCATGTCCAAACTTTGAATAAGACTCTGAGGGATCAAATAACATGTGGGTGAATTGCAGTAGATCCACAGGGTACTGTGCATAAAGCAAACGTAATATTATTCTAATATATGGATTAGCATTGATGATTAGTCTGTGTTGCTACCTATAGTTTGAGAGGACAGGAAATGGACCAGAGACAATAGCTGCTGATAAGGCAGGAATGCATGGGGTTCAGGTTAGAAGGTCACAACTGCTAGGAATCCTAATGCAAATTTTATAGCTGCATGGAATGTAGGCCTGCACAAAACCCACAGTCCCACACACAGTATCTAGCGGCTGTATCCGATCGACTGGTCGACCGCGATCGACGTAATGGGCACCCCTGATAGCCTAATGATTCAACACAGACCCAGTGTAGTAGAACAATTAATGTGAATTCCACTGCTTACTTATTTTATTATCTGACATGATAATGTCATTCATACATGGAGGCAGGACACACACAAACACACACACACCAAACACACACACACACACACACACACAATATATAATACATAGATCTATCAATAAATCAATCACTGGTAAAACAAACCGGTGTGTGGACCCTTCTCTCTTCTTGGAGAGTAGCTATTCTTTGCTGCTCCTCTAAGGCAGCTACTCCTCGTCTCCCTCGCCCTCGCCCCCTCCCCCTTCCACGAGGAGGAGGAGGAGGAGGAGGTTCGATTCCCTCTGGGTGGACCATAGAGTGGACACCAACTCTCTCAGTCACCGCAGCTCGGCCTCTGCCTCTCGCTCGTCTTCCTCTCCCTCTGCCTCATGGCTGAGGGAAGTAGGGGTGCTGGGGGGGCTGTAGCACCCCCTCCCCCCAGGCACAGCCCCCCCTCGAACAGGAGAGAAAAGAAAAAAAAAGAGATTTAAATATGCTGTATCACAGTATTGGCACCTTATCCTGGTTAATTGCCTGTGTCAGTTCGTTCATATATAACTTGCATGTGGAGAGGGAAAGTAAAGGCCACGTTTGCGCGTGAAAATGCGCGAAAATGCGCGTGCATGATGCGCGTGCACGTGCATTTTTGCGGCGCGCGCTGCGCGCGCGCACCCTCAGGTACACGTTCAGCCCCTGCTAGTGTAAAGTACTTCCCACGGGCCTGTTCTCCCACGTTCTGGAGGCGGATTAACTGCGGGGTCAGCCTCAGCCCTCTCTTCCTCCACTCGAGGTGGACGTGTTCTACGGGGCTGAACGGGAGAACTTCCGTCGGATGAAGCATCGCCATGCATTTCTCCCGACTAAAAATAAAAAAAGTCAAATCAATGTTGGCTTGTTACACGTCGTTTGTCACACGACAGACTACGCATTTTAATTAGCACAAGCTACGTTATATAGTAACATAGATGTGGGTGAGGCGAATTGCCTCGTGCAATTCGGGTTACTCGGCCATCTCTATCATGCTAGCTATTGACTGAAAATAACAACCTCCAACTTTATCTAGCCGTTAAGGCCGTTTAGCCAACAAGGCCTAAACACAGGATAAAGGCACAGTTTATTTCAAAATGAATATTATATCTACCTCGTCACTCATGTCCAGCAGCTCGCTTCAGGTATCCGATGTAATTTGTAATTGTTTTAGTTTTACGTTGATGCTGCCGATAAATTTCCACCGATGCTTCTGCAGGTTCGTGTCCATGTCCGGTGCGTGAGTCCATGCGCGTCCGTGCGTGCGTGCACGCGCGCATGCGCTGTTTAGGACAACACAAATACACGTGGTAGGAGGAGTGCGTGGGGCGGGTTCTTCAGAGTGACGATGTGAGGGGGGAGGTGGGGTGGAGTGCAGGGGAGTGGCTCAGTTTGAATTTGTTTGGCAACACCTACACCTTCTGTGTACAAACACTGGAACTTGCCTATATCACCTTTAACCACCGATGCTGAAATCTGTGAGTACCAACACCCCCCCCTGCATTCCTCCCCTACCCAAGGCCAAATGCTCAAATTAGTGGAGAGACATTTTTCCTGCTCAAACTGTGAGAGTGATATTTGCAACATATATACCGTAGTATCCAAAAGGACCTTATCTTTTTTTTCCCTTCAAAGTATCAACATTCTATTCCACACAGCCAACTAACTTTCACATGTTACTGTACATATTACACATAGTTAGTTTTCCTCAAACAACAATATTCTGGCAGAGGTCCTTTTCCTGTGCTGTCATTAAAATGCTTACCTAGGCATATAAAGAAATACTAAAATAACAAATAGCTACAATTCATGGTCATGAATTCATAAAGCATAATTATTGATAACTTCATGAAACATAATACATATTCGGTTCATAATTGATTTCATGTGAGGTAATAAAACATTTAAAAACATTATGTGATATTCTGAGGCAGAACAAAGTTCCCTGTCTGTCAGTAGAGCTAGGCTGGACCATGACTGATTGACTGACTGTTTGATGCATGATTGCATGTCATGGAACAGGTGGTGCAAACATTTAGTCTCACTCAGACTCTGGTCTGCATGAAGGAAGGAAGAAGAACACTTGCAGTTTTTTACTGTGATACAAACTGTTAAAACAAGAAATACAAGATGTCTGAAGCCAAAGCAGACTGTAAAAGGAACATTCTAAAGACTAAGAGACTGCCAACGAGGTATTCTATTTTTAGAGTTGTCTTTGTTTTGTTTTGTTTCATGGACACGTTCAGCTGCGCTTCGCGCATTTCTACATTCTGCGTATTTTTATTTATTTGTTTGGTCAATATGATGTACTGTGCAATTGTTTGATTATAGTTTGTTATTTTTGTGTGAACATACAGTTCTCATGAATGCCTGAAATAAATGCCAGTTTGAGTTTATAAAGAAACCGACCTAGTGTTGTCAATGTGTGTGTGCATTAATTAAGTACTGTACTGAAGTATTTGTATACTTTTCGAGTGTCACATTTTCTGTACTTACTTCTCCACTACATCTCAGAGACAACAATTTTTACTTGTACTTCACTTAGGCTACACTACAATAATTTGATTACTTTAGACATTTTAATTTACCACTTCAGCACTATACATTTCGGGCCATTTGAAAATAGCCGATCTACAATCTCACAATGCGCCGCGATGTGACACATTGTGAGCTTGTAGATCGGCTATTTTCAAAAGATTTTGTACAGTTTTTGAACTTGTGAAATGGGATATTCTGCAATATTAGTACATTTACTTTGAGTACATTTTGATGCTGACACTTTTGTACTCTTTAGTATACATTTTGAATATGGGACTTCTACGTGCAACGGAGTACATTTGGGGCGGCAGTGGGTCAGGGGTTAGGGTGGCCGGATGGATGGTAACCGCAAGGTTGTCAGCTCGAACCCGGGCTCCCCCAGACTTAGTGTTGAAGTGTCCTTGAACAAATTGTTCTAACTAGGGCACTGCGGGCACAGTGCCCATGGGCACTGCACTGTGCCCGTGGGCACTGCACTGTGCCCGTGGGCACTGCACTGTGCCTGTGGGCACTGCACTGTGCCCACAGGCACAGTGCCCAGGCACAGTCGGTTGTGGGTCCGACCGACTCGACACCGGGCACTGGACCCCCTGTGGTGGGGTGGAACGTGTGTGTCGAATTTGAAGTCGGTGGGGCGAACGGTTCTCGAGTTACGTGGATTACAGACGTACAGACATACACACAGAGACAATAGTTAGATGTCTGAAATTAAAATGCCACAATCACATTATATTTTCACAGTAATCTAACTATAGGCTACAGTATATGCAAATTGTGTGTGAACAGGGAAATCTTTTGGGTATATTGTATACTAGATGGAAGAGTACATTTTGGAATATTGCTGGTACTGCACAAATACATGCTAATAAATTAGAGATATTTACATTTTTCTTGAAAGACTTAGATAGTTTGTAGTGTTGCAGGCCGTGCTCAATGCTTTCAGGGCCACAAACCATTGTTTTGTTTAGATGAGACAGACTTTTGAGCAGTGCCAAACTTAGTATAGTGCCTATAGGCGTGCTGTGTTCCTTGTGATCAGTTTCGGGAAACTTGAACTGTCTATCCAGGGTCGCCTGGGTGTAGACATCAGGACACTGTGGCCACATTTACATGCAGACATTCATTCGGAATGAATGGATTCATTCCAGTCATGAGAATAAAAATGCTCATGTAAACACCTCAATTGGAATAGAATATCCCATTCCGAATGAATTTTCATTCGGGTCTGAAGGGGTGGTATATACCGTTTGCATCGGTATAGAGCTACCATATAAACACCTTATTCCGAACGCTTCCCTGTTTGGAATACATTAATTATTTTGCGCATGTCCATGCTGTGACGTTAAACATAAACAGGAAGAGAAACAGCAGCACATGGGCACAATAATACAAGCTGACACTGGACTGGAGCACTGGAGGATCGAACAGAGAGGACAATTCTCATTGTTCAATCCAAATTTCCAGAATAATGTTTAGTTTAAACAAAATGTGTGTGGACACATAACTAGTAACATTTCTGCACTTGCGCAGGAAACCAGGTTCAAATCCGGGGTAGAAGGGCTCCGTTCTTTTGGCAAATCTAGAACTTCCTGCCAGAGAGCTAGCAAATTTAAGACATCCGGTTGCTTTCAGAATAAAAGCGTGGTTAATTAAATAATTATTACATTACATTATTAGTATTGTTATTACATTACAGTTATTGTGAAGACACACTTTATAAAGTCCATGCACTCCAGTGAATAGCATTTATCCATTTAGATAACTTTTTTACGTTATTTAATTACTTATTTTTACACAGAAACATAATGTGTGTCTTATAGCATCATATAGCATCATTTAAATGCTTCATTTGTAGTTTTAATGTGCAAATTAAACTTTTTTTCAATACTCTAGAGGGTACTCTTATTTTGAAGAGATCGTCCACCGGAAGTCTTATATTTGCTCACTAGATTTGCCAAAAGAACAGTGCTGGGTAGAAGAGGAAAGTTACATTGTCCTGCTTTAATATCATAGCATTAATCATAGCTGGTAACAGACGGACGGACGGACGCACACACACGCTTGCTTACTATGCACGCACGCACGCGCGCACGCACGTGCACACACACACACACACACACACACACACACACATCTAATTTATATGCGTGTTTGCGGGAAATAAGGGTGCTGCGGAGCGCGAATTACGCACGGGGAGCAATGCCCATTCGATTCTGTCAACTGCAGGTTGTTTATAGCAGAAACGAATATCTCATTTCTTTGGTGGGCACAAATCAAATCAAATAAAAAGAATAGGCCAGCCTACATCATTTAGTAGTAGGCCTAGCCTAGGCTACTATAGCGTTGACGAGGTTGTTGAGGAGGAGGAAGATTACGAGGGTGACAGCTATCTGTATGTTCTGAGATGGACTGCGGTCACCGCAGTTATATTTTATTTTCCAAATGCTGCTAATGTATTTTAGTGTTCTGACGGCCAGGCCGCTGTGACAACTGACTGCTGCTGTAAATGTTAGGCTATATGGGAATGTGTTGTTGGGATCGAAATGTATAGGCTATTATATCATTGGTTATATTTAGAGCCTATAGGCTATTGTGTGTAACGTCATGGTACATACAGTATATAGTTAGTTTCATTCCAAATTATTTTGGGCCTATAGCCTATTAAATGATTATGAGAGGTTACCTACCAGCACCTGTCATCAACCACAGCTTGTACCCATCTGAGGGAGGGAGGATAGGGATGTGTGTCCCATCTATAATCCCCATAATTTGGGGAATGCGGTGTGCTGCCTGGAACCGCTCCGCTATTGCCATGGCCTCCTCATTTGGGACACGGACAAGTTGTCGAATCGGCCCACCCAATCCCCTTGCAAAACATGTATGTGAATTTATGGACTGTGCTTTTGTGTATGCCGAATTGATTTGCTACTAGCCTGTATTCCCCACAGCTCCCTAATTTATAAAGCACTATGGCCACTCGCATCATTAGAGGAATGGGCGCTCTGACCGTAACCTCGTCAGGGGCCATATATCTCTCCATTAGTGTGCAGAGTCTGACAAAAGACGCACGTTTCATCCGAAAGTCATTTTTCCATTCGGCGTCTGTATATTCTAAAAGAACTATACGCTCCCACCAGTCTTGGCTTCGGACTTTCATCCATTCTCTCCTGCTCTTTCTTGGCGGTGGGGGAAGAGGCGCAACTTGCCGGGGAAAGTTTGTCGCGGCTAAACGCAATAACTGGTGACGTTTCACCCGACTCTTTTTTTTAGCCTGAAGTAAAAAAAATAGCTGTTCAAATTGCTGCTTAACTAAAAACAAAATGTCAATACAAATGGCAGTAGCCAGGATACGCTGTCGTGCGTCCATCTACATTCACTTCACTTCCCTGTCAACTCAAATGTCAAACTTGTCTTGAGCAGGTTACACCCCAAACCACTTACTGCGCATGTCCAAAGTTATTCGGAATGAGCATGCATGTAAACACATGAGGAATGAGGAATACCTTTATTCAAGTTCCATGTAAACAGTTGAGTATGAATCTCTGTTCGGAATGAAGTCATTCATTCTGAATACATTTTGTGCATGTAACTGTGGCCTGTGACCTCAAGTGGACACGCCCTGGACACTGTGAGCCGATTCGACTGGTATCACCCCATATAATCGGCGAAATCATCTGTTATCAGCACGTTTGAATGGGGCCAGAATGTCCATACTGGCATCCTCACCACATAGCCTGGTCAAGGTTTCCCCCTGGTGGACGTGTCATTTTGTTGCATGATGGAACTAGGAGCTACTAATATATACTATTCTCTGTCTATCAGGACGTAACTCGAACGGCGCTGAGTCGGGTCTGGTGGCCTTCGCAACGCTCAGCACGGCGACTCGCTCGGCTAGCGCCTCGCTCGGCGGTGCCTCACATAGCTCATGGCCACCAGACACGGCGCGCCTCCGTCTGGACATCAGTGATAATGACAATGCGACAATCGCAGATAATGACATACTGAACAGTGAGGATGCCAGTGTGGACATTTTGGCACCATTCAAACGTGCTGATAACGGATGATTTCGCCGATTCAATACATGATACCAGTCGAATGGGGTGCGAAATAAAGCATAAGTTAAAAATAATCACATATAGGTAGGGAGATTTAATATATTGTCCATAGGATATTGGGGCCCGGACAGGAGTCAACCCACAGAGCCTAGTCCTTTCATGCGCCAGAAGCGTACCTCCCAGCCCTGCGGTAGAGTAGTTCTGGAGTAGTTTAATGTCAAGGACCCCCAACTCTAATTAGCCCGCGGACCCCCATTTGAAAAGATATGCCAAGGACCCCCCATAAGAGAAGATTTGTATAGCTCTAGCAGTGATTCTCAACCTGTTTAATGTCAAGGACCCCCAGTTTGACATGCATATTAATCTATGGACCCCCCCATTTAATTGATTGATTGATTGAAATATTTAACAGTTTGCCGAATTACAGTACATTTCAAGCACAACTCAATACAAAGACTGTTAACTGTGAGTGGACGACACCATAAAGCATTACACTTGTTTACAAGAGGGTCCACCTTGTTCAATTCATCAAAACATTTAGAGACGTACAAATAGACACTTTATAGTCAAAGAACAGAACGGGAATTCATCAAAATTGGCACTCCCTCAAGGACCCCTGGAGGTCCCCGGATCCCACTTTGGGAACCACTGCCTTAAATCACCTGATCTACAGTATGTGAAACCTTGAAACATCGCTCCTCGCCATGAATAACGGAGCCCCCCCCCCCCCCCCCCCCCCCCCCGCACACACACACCCCACACACCCCAACCCCCCACCCCCTCCCGCTTGCCCTTTTTCACACAGAGAAGTTACTTATGTTGTGACTATATGGTCATAACACTGATAAGCCAACAGAGTGAAGGCCAATTTAAAAAAACCTTTCCTCTTACATCTTCCTGGTGTGAACACGTACTGCCCCCTAGGGAAACAATACTGAACTGTCGTGGAATTATCTGTGTGTGTGTGTGTGTGTGTGTGTGTGTGTGTGTGTGTGTGTGTGTGTGTGTGTGTGTGTGTGTGTGTGTGTGTGTGTGTGTGTGTGTGTGTGTGTGTGTGTGTGTGTGTGTGTGTGTTGTGAGATACAATGAGTTTGTAGATTAGCTATTTCTCTGGTGCACAAGTATAAATCGGAAAATCCAAACCCTAAATCTAACCTTTAATGGTTCTATTTTCGTCCATGCTAAACCCCTTATCCATAAACTAACTTTGCCTTTTTTTCTTTTTACTATTTTGAAAAACATTTTTAAAATAGCCAATCTACATCGACACATTGTGAGCTTACACATTGGCTATTTTAACTATTCAAAAATGTTGTTCAAAATAGTAAAAAAAAAAAAAAAAGACCCCGAATGTCTAATCCACCCCTAAACCTATCCTCTAAAAAATGTCCAATCCTAACTAACCCCTAAACGTTTCCTCTAAAAAATGTCCAATCCTAACTAACCCCTAAACCTATCCTCTAAAAAAATTTCCAATCCTAACTAACCCCTGAACATATCCTCTAAAAAATGTCCAATCCTAACTAACCCCTAAAGTTTAGGGGTTAGTTAGGATTGGACATTTTTTTAGAGGCCAAAATCCAAAATGGCTGCCGTGAAAATGAACTTTTAAATGGTTTGACCTACAATGATACATGGTTTCAGAGCTCCAAAAGGGAATTTGTTTTCAAAATCGTCACAGAGCCTTCATATTAGGCTCTAATGGAAGCTCTCTGCTCATGATGAGTTGAGTTATGGACACGGGGGATACTCCATTATTGGCCCCAGATGCTTTCACAAGGTTGTCTGACCTCTCACCTGTCTGACCTCTCACCCTAGACCTGTCCGGTTTGGTAAAACCGGCTAGGAGTTTCCTCCTACTGGCGTAGCTCTCAGGGTTCACTGAGGTACTCAAGCTCCCTTACCACAACCCCCATACCACCCCCAGACCCCAATACCACCCCCTTACCACCCCCAGACTCCCTTACCACCCCCAGACCCCCTTACCACCCCCAGACTCCCTTACCACGACCCCCATACCCCCTTACCACCCCCAGACTCCCTTACCACGACCCCCAGACAAATCTTTGATGTGACCTGTGCTCCGTAACCACGGTGACTCAAACATAACAATGTGTACATACACACATGACGCACACACACACACACACACTCTGTGTGTGTCACACACACACACACACAAACAACGCGCACACACAAACACACGCACACTCTAAACGAGTTTTTCTTTAACAAGGGCCGTCTTGCAAAGTGTTGAGTCATGCAACGTGTTTGAAGAGCAGTGGAATGTTTTCTCTCTGTGCACGTCAATGTTGACTCAGCAACACACACGCACGCACGCACGCTCGCACGCACACGCACGCACGCACGCACGGCAGCTGACCAGTATGTTCTCTCTCTCTCTCTCTCTCTGCTTCTCTCTTCAATAGGTTCCTTGACATGCAAGTAAAACGTGTGTGTGTGTGTGTGTGTGTGTGTGTGTGTGTGTGTGTGTGTGTGTGTGTGTGTGTGTGTGTGTGTGTGTGTGTGTGTGTGTGTGTGTGTGTGTGTGTGTGTTACGCAACACGCCATCAACAGGACGCTACAGGTCCGCGAATCAAACAAACCTGCAGTTTGATTGGCTATAATTACTTTGACATTATGCCTGTCTCTCTGCCTGCCTGCCTGTCTGTCTGTCTGTCTGTCTGTCTGCCTGTCTGTCTGTGTTCCATGTCCGACACCTCGACGTGTGAGACAAGGCCACAGGTGTCACACTATATTCTCATTAAACTGATCAACCGACAGGCTCCAGACCTCTCGGTATCCCACGCTTGGCGCTTCAAAGACGTTTGCAAAACGTGACATGAAGCAGGCAGCCCAAAGTAGGGACTGGGGACACCCATGGGGTCCTTGAGGGAGTTCCAGGGGGTCCCCTGCAGCTAAATGATAGTTAGGAACCAAATGGAACCTAATGGGTCTGTAACTCCAACCAAATGGACCCCATTTGAGTTAAATTAACATTGGTTTTACAATATAAATTAAAATCAAATCAAATCAAACTTTATTTATAAAACACGTTTTAAAACAACCAAGGTTGACCAAAGTGCTGCACAGATCAGTGGTAAAACAGAGACAAGCAAGAAATGATGACATGATGAGCAAATATAAGCATGAAAGGTTAAGGTTAAAAAGCTAAGATAAAACAAACATTAAATGGACTCAAGAGGGATTAAAAGCCAGGGAGAAAAGATGAGTGTTAAAGGACCACTTCACCACTTTTCAACCTATCTTCATATAATAGGTCCTCACTAATAATCATGATAAAATGGCACAATTTATTTCTACTCAGTCTGTGTCTCATAGGAGGGCTGTGGGCAGTTTAGAAACCGTCCTCCAGTGACATCATCATTAGGCAGATTATTTTTTAAACAAGTTTTGTTTTTACAAAAATGTTTAGATTTTCATTATCGTGAGAACGATGGCTTCCATTTTCGCATTGCAACTTTTCAGGACTAGAAAGCCTGCAGTTTCTATTAGCTTGTATAGAGAGTATGCGCGTGACATCATCATCAAACCCGGAAGTTGTGCCTACAGAGTGGCAAAAAAGTACTTTCTGGCCTTGGCAGCCCATGCATCCAAACAGAAAAGTCCTATCTGATTGCATTAAACAATGTTAAACTCACTTTGCCTGTTGCTTTGCCACTCGATTTGCCACTCGATGTGCCATTCACTTTAAGCATGCGCATACCCTCTATTCCCCATCGATGATGTCACTGGAAGACGGTTTCTGAACTGCCCACAGCCCTCCTATGAGACACAGACTGAGTAGAAAAAAATTGCGCCATTTTTTCATGATTATTAGTGAGGACCTATTATATAAAGATAGGTTGAAAAGTGGTCCTTTAAGGTGATCAACATTAATAGACGGGGCAGATCTAATATAAAGGGGCCTGGGAGCTGCTGGCGCAAAAGTGTGTGAGCCCCTAGTGCTCTTCTTGGTTTCCTGGCCCTTTAGCAGTAAAGTGGGGGTCCCAGAGATAAGGACATTAAATGGGGGGTCCGTAGACTAATGCATGTCAAACTGGGGATCCTTGAAATTAAACGGGTTGAGAATCACTGCTATAGCCGTACAAATCTTCTCTTATGGTGGGTCGGTCGCTGGCATATCTCTTCAAATGGGGGTCCACGAGCTAATTAGTATCAATTTGGGGGTCCTTGGCATGAAAAGGTTTGGGAACCACTGTGTTATACAATAGGTAGTGGGGGTCCCTGCTTCGTCAACGAGGGGTCAGATTTGGAATCCTCATGGTTGACTTGTATGAAAAAGAGTGTTCATACATGATTCTAGGTCATCTGGATCAAAAGTTCATTTTTAATTTGGTCCTCCAACAAAAACATTTTTTATAAAGGGTGCATGGAGGTCAAATCGATCATCAAAACATTGTTGCCAGAGGACGGTCACAGAACCTTATAGTTTGTGACTCTACTGCCAGAAAGGGGGTGCAGGAGGTCCGGACAAATCATTTTCTCGCAAAAAAATTAAAAATAAATTTAGCACAAAAATCCTACGGGAGGTGTGGGGCGCCTCGTACCAGCCTGTGGCAGGTCACACATGCCACTGATGATACATTTAACCACCTGTATTAGGTTCCTGTGTTATTCTTTCCCCATAATTTGTAACAGGAAGGTTAAAGTTTGAATTATTATTATTATCTTGTATGGTGCAGAGAATTGTATTATTTTGACTTTATATGTATATTGTTTGATGCTTGATTGATCGTTGATTGTTGACTCCATTGTAGGGAGCAACTACCAGCCGTGGGACAGTGGGGTGTGGTGGGGAAGGGGGGCGGGGGGGAAATGCAGACAGTGAGAGGGTTAGTTTAGAGTACTCATGATTTATAATTGTTTATATAATGTGTATAATTGGTTGAATAATGTGTGACACTTTAAGTGCAGGGTACGTGCTAAGAAGAAAAAAACCTTTTAAAATAGTTAAAATAGCTGATCTACAAGCTCACAACGTGTAGATGTAGATCGGCTCGTTTGAACTATTTTAAAATGATTTTCAAAATAGTAAAAAAAAATGGCAAATAAGTTTAGGGATAAGGGATAAGGGTGGCGCAAGATGGAGATATATTGACAATTTCGTCAACAAATAATAACTAAACTAAAATGTTAGGAAGGGACTAAGTGGATAAGAGAAGTCAATGTACACTTGGTTGCATGCTGAAAATAGCTGAAGGTACTACAAGCTCACAACGCGTCACAGTGCAACGCGTTGTGAGCTTGTAGATCGGCCATTTTCAGCAAGTGTAAAATCAGTCATTATGACTGCATCATAGGCCTGCCAAAATTAATTTTAGTCGACTAAATCTGCTGTAGATTTAGTCAACTAAAACCAGACCAACACTAAAACATTCCAGGTGACTAAACTATGACTAAAACTAAATGAAGTTGCATTCCAAAGACTATGACTAAAACTAAAATAGGAATGTGCTGCCAAAACACTGGCATACCTTTGTCCTTCAGTTCTGATGTTTGGCCTGTAGAAGAAAAGCTGAATAAAGAAACCACTTCTCTGCATCCAAGGACTCCGTCTGGAGATTCTTCAGTATTTGTCCAGTTTCGGGTATATGTATAGGTGCCCAGATTAGAGGAGGTATACTGCCACTTTATATTGAAACGGGTCGTTATGTTGGGCTAGATGAAGAAGATCGAATTTGCCAAATGTGTGATCTCAATGAAATAGAAAATGAGTGTCACTTTGTGTTGTACTGTCCTTTTTATGGTGCGGTTAGAGAAGTGTTGTTTAATAATATAAACTATGTTAATATGATGGATATGAATGATGCACAACTTATTAACCGTTTATTTGAAAAATACTTATTTAAATTGGCAAATTATCTAGAGAAAGCCTGGGACCTAAGGAAAAAGGCCATGTACAGCCAGTAAAAAAATACGTATGCTCGTTACGGTGTTTTGTTTTATGTTTTATGTGTTGTTTTGTTTTGTTTTGATTTATTGTATTTGTATTTATGTTGTATGCGATCAGTAGCATGCGATCAGCAGTATAAGTAAAGAACTATAAGTGTCTAACTGTTTATTGTAACTTGTGTGAAAAGGTGTCATATAATCCCATGAGGGATGGGCCACAAGGTGGCATGACACTTAAATAAATAAAATCATTCATCATTCATATAGGTCAAAAGTGTGACAGGGTCCTTGACCTGAAAAACATTGAAGACCCCTGGGGCCTGATATATAATTATTTATCAAACAATACAGTGGTGACGTGGAGACAGAAATCTGCAAAAATGAAGCCGTAGCCTGTTTTACAAGTTGCTTTAATACTGACTATAGTGACTAGACCATATATTGTATGTATTTGGCCAATGACCCCCTATCTGGAATAGTGTTGTGCCATGTGGGGACCCCAGAGGAGAGGATGTATATGTTTTAAAAATGTATGTTCGAAATTATTGAAAATGTTCAAAGTTTTCAAAACTTGTTCAAAAATACCACAGGAGCTTGTAGATCTGCTTATTAGCCCGCGGACCCCCATTTGAAGAGATATGCCAGGGACCCCCATATACAGTATAGGAGACAATTGCTACGGCTCTAGCAGTGATTCTCAACCCGTTTAATTTCAAGGACCCCCCAGAGAGAGAGAGAGAGGGAGAGAGAGAGAGAGGGGGGGGGGGGGAGAGAGAGAGAGAGAGAGACTTACCCCCACCACCCCTCCCCTGACTAAAACAACCTCCACTAACCAAATTATCAAAATGCAACAAGAACATTATATCACATAATATTGGAAAAACACAACAAAAACCCAAAGTAAATTAGAATGCTATTTGGCCCTCAACCGAGAATACACAGTGGCAAATTACCTGACCACTGTTACTGATCCAAAACTGAGGAAGATGTTGACTATGTACAGACTCAGTGACCACCGCCTGGCAATAGAAACAGGCAGAGACAGAACTGGCTGAGACGGAACTACACTTTCTGTTACAATGCGAGTATAAGTATAAGTATAAAGACATCAGAGAATCATTCTTCCCTAAATGTAAAGAAAAATATAAAGAATTTGAATCCACCATTAATAACTCATCACTTCAATATGTTCTGGGAGAACAGTCCAAATGCACAGTTTTGGCAGCAAAATACGTGTGGAGTTGTCATCAACTGAGGGACAGCCAGTGGACAGTAGAGACAGGTATATCTGGCTGAACAGGGTCATTAAGTTGCTGTTATGTTTCTGTCTGTTAATTTATTTTCATCGCTACTGTATTGCTTGTTGTTCATTATTGTTGGGATGTTTGTTGTTGTCTCTGTGTGCGCAGAGAGTTGTGGTCTCTGTGTGCGGCACTGTGCGCAATGCTGACTTTTGTTTTGTTGTATGTATGCTTTGGCAATGTAGAACATATTTATCATGTCAATAAAGCCTTTTGAAATAGAGAGAGAGGGAGACAACGGTGAGAGAGGAGTGGGAGTCAGCCAGAACGCATCGCTATCTGTGCATTTGACCCTGACTTCTCGGTTTCCCAGAAGAGAACCAAGAGAAAAGTAATGATCAACAATATTATTGTTATATGAAAAGAATAGTAAATCTAGTGAATATAATTGGTTGAAGACATGTACAGATTAACCAACACAAAGTATAGACAGGCCTTCAAAGAGCATATGAAACAGCAGTATGGAAATACCCCGTCAGGACTAAAGTATACTCTAAGGTTAGGACCCCCATTTAATGGCATTTCTATCTCTGGGACCCCAATTTATATTGTACAATCAATGTTAATTTAACTCAGCGACTAACTGTGGCAGCGGTGGCCGAACGGATAGCGGCGCGGTCTAGATACCGGAAGGTTCCCTGTTCGAACCAGCCGTCCGACACGTTAAAAATTACCACCGCTGAAATGCCCTTGAACAAGGCATCAACCACTACGATGAAATGTGTTCTATGAGCAGGGCTTGGCTGGAAACAAGTTCTTGAGCTTAGCCCAGATACCCTGGGTAAATATGCCCTCATTTCATTTCATTTCATTTCAAAGGACCCTAACGGGTCCGTTTGGTTCCATTTGTACACTCTCAGAGTTACAGACCCATAAGGGTCCATTTGGTTCCATTTGTACACTCTCAGAGTTACAGACCCATAAGGGTCCATTTGTACACTCTCAGAGTTACAGACCCATAAGGGTCCATTTGGTTCCATTTGTACACTCTCAGAGTTACAGACCCATAAGGGTCCATTTGGTTCCATTTGTACACTCTCAGAGTTACAGACCCATAAGGGTCCATTTGTACACTCTCAGAGTTACAGACCCATAAGGGTCCATTTGGTTCCATGTGTACACTCTCAGAGTTACAGACCCATAAGGGTCCATTTGTACACTCTCAGAGTTACAGACCCATAAGGGTCCATTTGGTTCCATTTGTACACTCTCAGAGTTACAGACCCATAAGGGTCCATTTGGTTCCATTTGTACACTCTGAGTTACAGACCCATAAGGGTCCATTTGGTTCCAAACTATCATTTAGCTGGGGACCCCCTGGAACTCCCTCAAGGACCCCTGGGGGTCCCCGGACCCCACTTTGGGAACCACTGGGCTAGACAACTGTCACTCCAGTATCAACTTTTTTATTTTATTTAAATTTCTATAATGATGCTACAATAATCAATAAACAAATAAATACATATTTGTCCTTATTTTGTGGGTGTCATTGTAACTGTATTAATACATGTGTTTTAATTAAACCGTCATTATTACATATTCCTTTTCATTGAGGAATCAGTATCAGGGTCTCATACACTGTCTGTGTGCGACCCCGTGTGGCTGAAACCTGAAACTACAGCCTCAAGGACTGGTTGTCAGAGTTGGATTACAATTATCTTGAATGTGAATAATGTTTATCGTTAACGTTTATCATTCATATTTATCATGCATGCTTATCATTTATATCGTATTCATCATTATAATGTTTATCATTTGCTGGAAGTACCTTCACTAAAAACGCCCACACGTCCCAAACTCTTCTCCCTTCTGGCTCCAAAACTATTCCCATTGCAGTCAGAACCTGAACCTGCAGCCTCACTCCCAATCTTCCGCCGTAGTCTGAAAACCCACCTTTTCAGACTCCATCATGGCCCGTGGCACTTACCCTACCCCCTTAGATAGCACTTTATGTAGACTTAGGTAGCATTTGATACAGACTTATAGCATGTTACATAACAGCACTAGAAGTGCATGTTATGTAGTCATAGCACTTTATAGTGTATAGTATAGTATAGTATAGTATAGTATAGTATAGTATTAGTATAGTATAGTATAGTATAGTATAGTATATTATTAGTATAGTATAGTATAGTATAGTATAGTATAGTATAGTATAGTATATATAGTTTCATTATATAGATATTCCACTGTTACGTTCATAGCTTGCGCATGTTTCATGAAAACTACTTTTTATATATGTGATGTATTGCCATGCTTTTTGTTCTTGCTTAATGTAAGTCTCTCTGGATTAAGAGCGTCTGATAAATGCCAAAATTGTAATTTCCTTGGTAACGATGTTGGCCAAATGCCATTAAGGCTGATTAAGCCACTGGACTGTTGTCACAGTGGAGACGTTGGAAAACATGGTAAACATGGTTTAACCCATTTAGGCTTGACGTCGAAATTTAAAAAAAGTCTTCTGAAAGAATATATATTCAAAGATTTGTGCCCAGGCGGTGGCGTAACCGTCTGGGCACCCGACTGGTAATCCAGTCGCAGTGTGCCGCGGGTTCGACTCCCGAGCCCGACACGGCCTTTACTGCATGTCTTCCCCCATCTCTCTCCCGTTTCCTGTCAGCCTACTGTCTGTCCCTTCAAAAAACCAATAAAAGGCGTAAGCCGCAAAAAAAAAAAAAAAAAGATTTGTGCCGCATTTTAAAGATTTTTCAAATAATAGCAGACCTACAAGCTCCTATGAGCTTGTAGATCTGTGATTTTTCAATAGCTAAAGTATAACATAATGCTTAGTTAAAACACCAAAAGGGGTTCCCATCTAGAATGGGTTAAGGCAGTGGCTCCCAAAGTGGGGTCCGGGGACCCCCAGGGGTCCTTGTGGGAGTTCCAGGGGGTCCCCAACTAAATGATAGTTACGAACCAAATGGACCCTTATGTGTGTAACTCTGAGTGTACAAATGGAACCAAATGGACCCTTATGTGTCCGTAACTCTGAGTGTACAAATGGAACCAAATGGACCCTTATGTGTCTGTAACTCTGAGAGTGTACAAATGGAACCAAATGGACCCGTTACATTAACATTGATTTTACAATATACATTGGGGTCCCAGAGATAGAAATGCCATTAAATGGGGGGTCCGTAGACTAATTCAGGTCAAACCAGCGGCCCTTGAAATGAAAATACTGCTATAGCCGTAAAATGTTCTGTTATGGGGGTCCTTGGCATATATTTTCAATTAAAATGGGGGTGAGCCTGTAGATCGGCTATTACCAGGGCATTGACTCCCACAGGGCATTGACTCCCACAGGGCATTGACTCCCACAGGGCATTGACTCCCACAGGCGACCAAGCATGACATTACTTAGTTCTACTGGATCTCTTCTCCACTAGTCCCTCCCTGACATTTAGTTCTACTGGATCTCTTCTCCACTAGTCCCTCCCTGACATTTAGTTCTACTGGATCTCTTCTCCACTAGTCCCTCCATTACATTTAGTTCTACTGGATTTCTTCTCCACTAGTTCCTCCCTGAGATTTAGTTCTACTGGATCTCTTCTCCACTAGTCCCTCCCTGACATTTAGTTCTACTGGATCTCTTCTCCACTAGTCCCTCCCTGAGATTTAGTTCTACTGGATCTCTTCTCCACTAGTCCCTCCCTGACATTTAGTTCTACTGGATCTCTTCTCCACTAGTCCCTCCCTGACATTTAGTTCTACTGGATCTCTTCTCCGCTAGTCCCTCCCTGACATTTAGTTCTACTGGATCTCTTCTCCACTAGTCCCTCCCTGACATTTAGTTCTACTGGATCTCTTCTCCGCTAGTCCCTCCCTGACATTTAGTTCTACTGGATCTCTTATCCACTAGTCCCTCCCTGACATTTAGTTCTACTGGATCTCTTCTCCACTAGTCCCTCCCTGACATTTAGTTCTACTGGATCTCTTCTCCACTAGTCCCTCCCTGACATTTAGTTCTACTGGATCTCTTCTCCACTAGTCCCTCCATTACATTTAGTTCTACTGGATTTCTTCTCCACTAGTCCCTCCCTGACATTTAGTTCTACTGGATCTCTTCTCCGCTAGTCCCTCCCTGACATTTAGTTCTACTGGATCTCTTCTCCACTAGTCCCTCCCTGACATTTAGTTCTACTGGATCTCTTCTCCGCTAGTCCCTCCCTGACATTTAGTTCCACTGGATCTCTTCTCCGCTAGTCCCTCCCTGACATTTAGTTCTACTGGATCTCTTCTCCACTAGTCCCTCCCTGACATTTAGTTCTACTGGATCTCTTCTCCACTAGTCCCTCCATTACATTTAGTTCTACTGGATTTCTTCTCCACTAGTTCCTCCCTGAGATTTAGTTCTACTGGATCTCTTCTCCACTAGTCCCTCCCTGACATTTAGTTCTACTGGATCTCTTCTCCACTAGTCCCTCCCTGACATTTAGTTCCACTGGATCTCTTCTCCGCTAGTCCCTCCCTGACATTTAGTTCTACTGGATCTCTTCTCCACTAGTCCCTCCCTGACATTTAGTTCTACTGGATCTCTTCTCCACTAGTCCCTCCATTACATTTAGTTCTACTGGATTTCTTCTCCACTAGTTCCTCCCTGAGATTTAGTTCTACTGGATCTCTTCTCCACTAGTCCCTCCCTGACATTTAGTTCTACTGGATCTCTTCTCCACTAGTCCCTCCCTGACATTTAGTTCTACTGGATCTCTTCTCCACTAGTCCCTCCCTGACATTTAGTTCTACTAGATCTCTTCTCCGCTAGTCCCTCCCTGACATTTAGTTCTACTGGATCTCTTCTCCACTAGTCCCTCCCTGACATTTAGTTCTACTGGATTTCTTCTCCACTAGTCCCTCCCTGAGATTTAGTTCTACTGGATCTCTTCTCCACTAGTTCCTCCCTGAGATTTAGTTCTACTGGATCTCTCCTCCACTAGTCCCTCCCTGACATTTAGTTCTACTGGATCTCTTCTCCACTAGTCCCTCCCTGACATTTATAGGATCTCTTCTCCACTAGTCCCTCCCTGACATTTGTAGGATCTCTTCTCCACTAGTCCCTCCCTAACATTTATAGGATCTCTTCTCCACTAGTCCCTCCCTGACATTTGTTGATGAAATTGCCAGTATATATATTTACTCGATAGTTTTAGTCATCACAGCTTAGTTTTTATTCAGTATTTATTTCGTTTTCGTCAGTGTAAAAAGGCAGTCGACGGACATCTTTTCGTCATAGCTTTAGTCGACGAACATAACACTGCAAGGAGGCGAGGAAGCAGGGAATGGGAGCATTGACCATATGCAGACCGCGGCCATCTTGACATCTATAAATACACTAAGTGTGTGTGCGTGTGTTCGTCTGAAATCCACGTAACTCGAGAACCGTTCGCCCCGCCGACTTCAAATTCGACACACGCGTTCCACGCCCCCCACGGGGAGTGCAGTGACCGGTGTCGAGTCGGTCGGACCCACGGTTGTCCAGAACCGCCCCACAAAGGCCTCTCTCTCTCTTATGATCGAGCTACAGTGTTTGAGTTTGGAAGTGCTCGTTGGATATCACTCGACAGCCCTGCGTTAGCAACACCACCTGGACACGCACACGATGCGGGAGGCAGCAGGATTGTTGCTTAACCCATTTTGGGCGGGAACCCCTTTTGGTGATTTAAAGCATTATGTTGTACTTTAGCTATTGAAAAATAACAGATCTACAAGCTCATAGCGCGGCACCGAGTGCCGCGCTACGAGCTTGTAGGTCTGCTATTTTTGAAAAATCGGGAAAATGAGTCTCAAATGTGCCTCAAATCATTGAATACTTTCAGAGTGAAAGCTTTCTTTGCTTCTGGGGGGGGGGGGGGTTCTTGGAACAACATATTCAGATGGGGGTCGGCGACCAAATACATATCATTCTAGGGGTCCTTGACATGAAATATTGAGAACCACTGATATAGAAACAAGATTTTTCAGAAAATAATACATTTAAAAAAATATCTTTTTTTAATTAATTTTGACGTCAGGCCTAAATGAGTTAACAGAAAACGAGTGCTTCCAAACCCCCAACAGTGACAACATGGCTGCCGGTCTGCATATAGTCGGTATCGGATCGGGACGCAGTCGGTTTACCTTGTGTGTTACATCATCTCCAAACAACACATCGTCATGACAACACAACACATCGCCATGCCGACAACGTAAAAAAAAAAAAAAAAAGTCTCCATGCAACACAAAGTTGGGACCAAAAAAACGCATCTTTTCATTTTCTTTTTTCCCCCCCGTTTGTTTCAAGAAATTAGAAAACGAACGGATTAGATTTAAAAACAACAGATTAATTAACACACATTTCAGCAAAACAACAGAGAAGAAAAGAAATGCTTTTTTTTTTTCTTCGTTTCTCTTCACATTATCTAGTCAGTGTTAAAAATAGAACTTCAACCCGTCAACATTTATGTTTGTATATATACAGTTATGTACAAAGATTTATCTTTTAATCATTTATCTCATTGTCCTTTTTTTTAATGTCTTTATCAACAGTTTACAAAATTAATTAAAGTTGCAATCAAATGCATAAACTCTTCTAGAAACATGTGCTTTGTAACATTGTTGCATTGATCCGAGCTCAATATATCTCACACTGAATATTCATTCAATTATTATTATTCTGATAAAAGCAGTGAGAATCCTTTCCCCTTTGTTTGTTTGTTTGTTTCCCTCTCGTTTCCGGGAATACAACAATTCTTTCTGACACCATCATCTTGAAACCGTGAATGTCAACATGTGGAATCTTCTCACTCCTTTTTTAACATCTGCTTTAAGAAACATTGGATTTGTAAGACTCTGCGCTGAGTTCAAATTAAAGGTAGGCAGTAAAGTGATTTTCTTTGGTTAAAATATATATTTTGATAGTAGGCTACTCTAAACAGAAAAAAGCCATTTTCAGGTCAGGATACCAATTATGTTTTGTCCAATCAGGATAGAGAACTCAAGACGGGATCAGATTAAACACACGGTGGCCATGTTGGCAATTCGCATTGAAAAATAATTTGTTTTTGCCATTAAAGCTGCTATAAGCAATAATATGTCAACATTTGAATTACCTTTTTAAAGGTATATTCAGTGATTTCACTTATTTCAAATATCACTTATTTTTTCTTATTTTTTGGATAATCCTCCCTACTATAAAGTGTGCTGACCATATAAGGAGTTCCTCCCTGTCCCCAGTGAGCCCCTGGGGTAAAAGAAAACCCTAGTTTCGGTTTGGGCTTTGGGTGGCAAAGCTTTCATCCAATCAGGATGAGAGGGGCCTTCCTCCAATCATGATCGAGTGGGGCGGGCCTTGGTGCACGTGCTGTTGGTCTGTTGTACTTCCCCCACTGTATGGCGTGTGCATGTGCACATCTTGTTACCGGGGTGGACCGGGGTTTTTTCCAAATCACCCAAATCACTGAATGCTCCTTTAATTTATTTTTGAGTGGTGTAAACCACTCCTACAACTGGCTTTTGTGTGCATAAAAAAATGAGCATGGTTGCTATGTTCAAAATAATTTCTGACGTAATTAAATCACACCCGGGTGAACTGGATGACCGTAGCAACCGTGGTCATTTTTTCTGCACAAAAAAAGCCAGTTGTGAAATCACATCCGGGTGTGATTTCATTACGTCAGATCAGAGCTGATCAGGCTATATAATACCTTACCTTATATAATACCTCACATCGGACAAAAACTCCAGCTGAATCAACCTTACACCACTCAGTTCACACGGGTGTGATTTTTTGGTATTCAGACAGCCAGCAATGGTTAAAACGCTCCCAAAAAATGTAGTCTCTGTGACACATCTAGGGGCCGCAATCTGCATTCAATGATTTTCCTAGAAGCTTTGTTATTGGTCGATTTGCCTGTCTGCTGATTGGTTAGTCATTTCGACCGGATTTTTTTTTTTTTTAGCAATGACAAAGCTTCTAAGGAACATCTTTGGGCACGTTCGTGAGTAGCGCACTGAGCGCACTGTGCAATGTAAACTAATAGGTGAGTGCACTCCAGTGCGGTATTTCCGAACGTGCCCTTTTAATGCAGATTGTGGCCCCTCAGGGCCGGTCCCACTGGGCACTGGGGAGACACTGGGGAGTCACTAGGCCCTGGGCAGACATTGGGGAGGTACTGGGGAGGCACTGGGGGGACACTGGGCACTGGGGAGACACTGGGCACTGGGGAGACACTGGGGAGTCACTAGGCCCTGGACAGACATTGGGGAGGTACTGGGGAGGCACTGGGGGGACACTGGGCACTGGGGAGACACTGCATGGGCACTGGGGAGACACTGGGGAGTCACTAGGCCCTGGGCAGACATTGGGGAGGTACTGGGGAGGCACTGGGGGGACACTGGGCAGACAGAGTTGGGACAGAGTTGTACTTATTGCTGGCTGTCTGAATACCAAAACGAAAATGAAAATAAGTCATTAAAATGTTGACATATTAATTGCTTATAGCTACTTTAACTGAATGGAAAGATGGCCGCCATATGGAGAAGGCTGCAGCTTTGCTGCGAACCCCAGATTGTTAAATCCGCCACCGGTCTAGACTCTATTTATTACAATATGATGCTGATAAATGGACGTATACTCTCACCTGATTGGCTGAAATGTTGCCACCCACCTGAAAAAGTATTTTATGTTTATCAAAGAGCTGCAGCGACCCCTAGCTGTTACTGAACAAACTCTTCTATATAGTAATGATTACTGTTACCATATAGTCCTTT